>NC_006986.1:960093-1278458 GCF_000165345.1 Cryptosporidium parvum Iowa II | reverse complement strand
VTTACGAATTCGGACTCGGTACCCTAGTAAACATATCAAGTAAACTATAACTGTTATAATGAGCCATTCGCAGTTTAACCGTATAAAAGTTTATACTTAGACATGCATGGCTTAATCTTTGAGACAAGCATATGACTACTGGCAGGATCAACCAGGTTACTATCATTCATATTAATAATATGTGTTATATATATATATATATAATATATACAAATATATACATGTAACATATATATTATATATATTATATATCATATATAATATACATATTATTAACATTGAATACATTTATGTCTATTATTTATAATAAACAAAAGAATTATTTAAGAAATCATTAATGAATATATATTATTTATACAACATATATATACATATAATATATAAACTGTATAAAAATATCATAAAAATTTCTTATCCAGTTAATTAATAAGAAAAATATATTAATTTAACTAGCAATTTAAGATAGTATTAAAACTACATTGAAAAATACCCCATAACCTTGAATATAAAGTAATAATAATAATAATAATATATTATAAAAAATTATTGCTTTTTCTTTTCAACAATGGTTACGAAATATTCCAACATTGTACGCTCCCAAAACACCATTATACAATAATATATATATCATATATATACATATAAATATATATAAACAACATAACTACTATATAACAATGTAGAGTCATACATTAATACTTATCACATATAATTCTTTGGAAACCATAATAATACAACAACCTCTTATATTTAACATTCGTGTAAATATCAATTCAACACATATTGTCAAAATTGACTACACTAAATACACTACATTTACAATCAAATATAAAACAACGTTATATTTCAATCGTAAAAACATGTATTTACCTGCGACTCATATATTATACATTACTCATCTATAATATATTTCTCTCATCAGTACTAATCATTCCATAGCCTTTTCAAATCGAAATAGACTACAAATTTTTAATACTCAATGTCAGCTCACTACTAACACGTCAGTTCCTACATTCCCAGGTTGAATACTCTTCACCCCGGAAAAAATATTTTTTATTATTTTTTTATTTTCACTATGTTACACCGCCCACTTTTTTTTTTTTTTTTTTAATTCTAATACTTTATTTATTATATTATTATTTTACTTATAAATTTAGCACTTTGCTATTTAAAATATTATTCAACATTCCATTAAAAAAAATTACTTTATGAAAAAAAAAAAATCAAGTATAAAAAATCCAAGTGCAAAAAAAATTCAAGTGCAAAAAAACTCAATCCAAAAAAACTCAATCCAAAAAAAATCAAGTATAAAAAATTCAAGTGCAAAAAAACTCAATCCAAAAAAAATCCAAGTACAAAAAAAATTCAAGTGCAAAAAAAAACAATCCAAAAAAACTCAATCCAAAAAAAATCAAGTATAAAAAATTCAAGTGCAAAAAAACTCAATCCAAAAAAAATCCAAGTGCAAAAAAAATTCAAGTGCAAAAAAAAACAATCCAAAAAAAATTCAAAAATTATTTTTTCAACATTCAAGTTAATGCCATTCTTTATCTAATTATCTCTCATTTCCTATTCTGCTACTCTCATCACCATTTCTCCTCCTATGAATACTCTACTACTATTCTACTTATCTTCTCCACAACCACCCCTATCCTCATCCTCTTCTAAACTCTTTCTTTCCACTACCTCTCTCCACTTTCACTATATTCATATCTCTGTTCTTATTCATCCCATTCATTTCCATATCTTTAACTATAATCATCTTCTACTTGAAAAAAATAATTATCTATAAATATTGAATATCTATATATAAAATGTTATTTACATATTTCACCAAATTTACTTATATATTTCGTCTTTGTGAAAATATATTGTATAAATTTGAACTCAGTATAAACCAACTAATTTGACTCTTCATACCTCTAGTAAATATTTATTAAATTAATTTTAAAAAAAAATTAATTCACAACTTTTATATTATAAAATATTAGATCAGATAAAATAAAGGCTTGACATATTATTATTTCATTTCTACATAAATTAAAGGTTTGAATTTCTCGTCTAAATCTATAATAATACGACTAAATATTATCAAGAACCTATGTAAAATAATAACTTAATAAATTAAAATACCTGATTTTTCTTCTCAAAAATGGAAAATGTAAAATTAATAAATTCAATATTAAGAAAAACTGAACACAGAAAACTAATTATTTCTGCAGCTATCCATTCTATGTGCTATTATAACGATATTTTCACACTTGAATTTTGCATTACAATTTTTTTTGTTAAAAGACATAACCTTTGGGTACAACTTAAAAAAAATCACATGCTATTGTGTGCAATTTTCTCATACAACAAAAAGTAGTTATTTCTCTGACTTCCTGATATTTTTTCTTTTGAAAATGGGTTCAGTTGAGAGTAACGTTTGTGAAATAATTCCTTTTAGTTCACAACTTACATGTATTAGTGACAATCTACTCATAGTGAATTATTCTAACCATGTAATTCAGCAATACATCTTAAATTCCATCGCTCCGCTAAACCTTTCAAATGAATTTGAATATATATTTCCTTGCGGAAAAGATATACATAATAAAGAAGGTAATATAAGATGCGACCCTATCACAAAGCAAATCCAAATTTCCTGTGGTTCAAAGTTATGTAAGTTTACTTGTAACCCATTTAACTTATGGATTCTAATCCCATAAATTTAGACTCTGTTTCTAGCGATAAAATAGCAAAACCTGGAAATCAAAATCCTTGTTCATTTACTTTTGATTTTTACAATGATGAATTCTCACTTTATATGGTAAGTGAGCCACAGAAAACTTCTTGAATGAAATATAACCGTTTTTAGTTTAATAGGCCAGATAGTCTTATTTTCAAAACAAAGGAATTTGGAGTAGAACCCACTTTTTTCAACACTACTTTACTAGATGAAGAATTCAAATGGACACTTACAGACAGAAGCGAATTTAGTAAGTCAATATTTTTAAATTTTTTATCATTTAACTAAATATTTAGTTATGAAAATCCCTACTACTACTACTACTACTACAAGAACTACTACTACTACAAGAACTACTACTACTACAAGAACTACTACTACTACAAGAACTACTGCTAGTACGAAAACTACTACTAGTACGAAAACTACTAGTGAATATTTTTCATCAAATGAGAAAGAAATAGATTTAAAAAATAATTCCATGGAACAAGTTTTAGATGAAGATTTCTCCGAATCCAAAGATAAACATTCAGGCCAATCGAATATTAATTTGGGCCTTAATTCCCCAGATGGGCATGGTGATAAAATCTTTTCAGTTTTATCTCACAATGGTACTGTATTTAATATAAACAGTAAAAATTGCCCAAATTTAAATTTTCATAATGAAAATTCTGGAATAACTAATGGTTCTAAAGGGTTAATCAATTTTACTATTAAGAGGAACGATTTTAGGAATATTCCAATGCTCGTTTCTAACTTATTTGGCACAACAAACTTGAAAAAACAAATGCTTCTTTGGTTGAATGACAATGAAGTAAGTTTATTTGACAACGATTCTACAATATCTAGCATTTCTCAAATACCCGAAGAATGGTCAAATTCAACAAAAATAAACCTTTCATTATACTGGGATGAAAGTTCCAGTTATTTATTTGATAATACCCACTCGAAAATTATTCTTTTTGCTGGGAATTATAAGAATGGTACAAATAATGGCGACAAAATATCAGTCAATGATGCGATGAAAATTAACAATGAAATGCTAGCACTTTCTAAATCAAATAATGTTTGCAGTATTTCTGAAGCAATGAATGTGTGCAAATCGAATGTTGTTTTAATTCCGTATTATGGCGGTCTAACTAAGGGAAATTATTTAAGATTTGGATTTAATGTTCCAAGAACTGATCTTTTACCTATTTCAATTAGTTTCTTTGATTCAAACGATGCAAAGTCATTATTTGTTTTAAATCCAGATGGATCCGGAATTTTGAAAAACATTTCTACTAAATTCGAAATTAAATTTGAGCTTGGCTTGATAAATGGTAGTTGGCTCGGAGGTGATATTTTTATCCTTGATAGGAAACACGCTCTTGAAGCTGTAAGTTATTCAATCGCTTGTGTTTTCTATACAAAAACATGTTTTGAAAAGAATGAAGCACATTGTCTTAAACCCTTTAATCGCGCTGAGAATAAAATGACTTTTGGTTCTGAGAAAGACTTAGCGACAACTCTCCAATCTTCTAATTCTGAATATTATCTTTTCCTTACATGGAATAACTGCATTCTTGGATATATTCCAATTAACACAAATAAAATCAACAAAATTTCTCTTGAAGCCGGAGAAAACTCAATCTCCACAATTGGATATTGGAGTATTATCGATGGATTTTCTTCTTCTTTAATTAAACATGCGCCTATAAAAGAAAATGGCCACTTGAATAATCAAGAAAATCAAAATATTCAAAATGAAATAATGAAGCCACTAAACTCAACAAATCCAGAATCAGGTGGGAATAACTTAACTCAGAACCAAAACACAAAGCCTCATCCAGTTGTTAGACCGCATCCTACAGAAAAGCCCTCAAATGGTGAACATCAAGAATCTGGTTCAGAGCAAGCCCCTATTACCTCACCAGAAAACGAATCAAGTTCAAATCATCCTTCTGTGACAGTTCCAGATACTGGATCAAGTTCAAACCATCCTTCTGTGACAGTTCCAGAGACTGGATCAAGTTCAAATCATCCTTCTGTGACAATTCCAGATACTGGATCAAGTTCAAATCATCCTTCTGTGACAATTCCAGAGACTGAATCAAGTTCAAATCATCCTTCTGTTACTATTCCAGAGACTGGATCAAGTTCAAATCATCCTTCTGTGACAATTCCAGATACTGGATCAAGTTCAAATCATCCTTCTGTGACAGTTCCAGAGACTGGATCAGACTCAGATCACGCACCTGTGACAATTCCAGAGACTGGATCAAGTTCAAATCATCCTTCTGTTACTATTCCAGAGACTGGATCAAGTTCAAACCATCCTTCTGTTACTAAACCAGAGACTGATTCGGGTTCAGATCATCCTGCCACTATTCCAGAGACTGGATCAAGTTCAAATCATCCTTCTGTGACAGTTCCAGAGACTGGATCAGGCTCAGATCACGCACCTGTGACGATTCCAGAGACCGGGTCAGGCTCAGATCACGCGCCTGTTACTATTCCAGAGACTGGATCAAGTTCAAATCATCCTTCTGTGACAGTTCCAGAGACTGAATCAAGTTCAAATCATCCTTCTGTTACTATTCCAGAGACTGGATCAAGTTCAAATCATCCTTCTGTGACAGTTCCAGAGACTGGATCAAGTTCAAATCATCCTTCTGTGACAGTTCCAGAGACTGAATCAAGTTCAAATCATCCTTCTGTTACTATTCCAGAGACTGGATCAGACTCAGATCACGCACCTGTGACGATTCCAGAGACCGGGTCAGGCTCAGATCACGCGCCTGTGACAATTCCAGAGACTGGATCAAGTTCAAATCATCCTTCTGCTACTATACCAGAAACAGGATCCAGCTCAGATCACACTCCTGCTACTTCTCCAGAAGAAGGATTGGACTCAGAACGCTTACCAATCACTTCTACAGAACAAAACTCAAAGCCAGCTACATATCCTAACCAAGAAAATGAAAATCATAATAATCAGGAAGGTAATTCGAGTTTTAATACACTAAATCTTCCAAATCAACCCAATCTTTCCAGCAAGCTGGCAGATGTGGAAAGTTATGGGGAAAAGGATAAAATGGTTGATGGTGAGCAAGTAATCACTAAAAATGACATTATTGAAGATACTTCGAAAGAAATTAGAAACAAAATGTAAAGTATCTGCATTGATAAATATGGCCTTAGCCATTTCCAAATATCTAAATTGTCAACTCAAGTAAAATTCATATTGATAGTTTATTTAAATAAAAATAATTAGGATTTTGTAGGCATATCAAGTGATTTTCTGAAATTTAGTTGTATTGTTAATTATTGTTTCAAAATACTTTCTAATAATTTGTAAGATGCCGAATAAAGGGATATTTGCTTACTTTGATAATCCCATTCGATAACACAAAATTGAAGAAGATTAAAGTGGTAAGAAAAACAAAAATGACATATTTGGGAAGTTGTAAAGTTTGGAATAGAGCTGGATCAAACTTTAATTATTCAAATATAGGATAAAGTTCTTAATCAAAGATCGCTATTTCTGAGCTAATTTTTTTTAAATGCTAATATTTGATTGCTATATTGAATTTTTTTAATTCGATATAAAAATATTTGTGCATGCTTTAAAAATAAGATAATTACAAAATATCTTTACCAATTTAAGGTGAATAAATTAACGTTTGGCAAAAGATTTGCAAAAGTATAACGGAAAATTTAAGCCTTAATAACTGAAAAAAAATTGTATTTAAAAAAAAAAAAAGATTAATTATTTTTTCAACTAGATTATTAGCTTTCTTAAATAATTAATAGAATATTGTAATAAATTCTAAATCCCGGTTTTAGACAACATTTTCTGATATTCATCTAATTCCGCTTTCTTTTTACTAAGTAATTCTAGATTTTCTTGATGACATTTTTTTAGAAACTCATATTTTTTAATATATTTTATCGTATTACTCATGCTTGAATCCGAAAGAAATGCCTTTGAATATAAATTCACGATGAATTCAACCCTTTCAAGCTCTTTGAGAAGTTTCTTCACTTTCTTCGTTAATTTTGAAATGTGATTTTCTAGATCTTCTCTATTAAATTGATTGGATGGCTCATACTTCTCTGCGTCATCTTGGTTACTTTTAGGAGATTCAGTTTCAGACTTTGATTCTTGACCAATTAATACTAAGTTTACTTCAGATAATAATTGAATCTTGGGAACACGCACTTTCTCATTTATGTCATTTTCAGCTTCTAAATGAGCATCCAATTTATCAGAAACATATGTTGAGTTATTTTTTTCAGAAATATCAGGCTGATTTATGTCTTCAGTATCAATAGCTAATTTTAGGTCTTTTGGGTCTTCCATTAAATCTATTTGTAAATTTTCGAATGAGTTTAGAACCTTTATAAGCGATAAGTTCGAATCAAAAGATATTTTATGACTATTATCTTCTAGTTTTTTTAAAAGTAAAGCAAAAATCATGTAAATAAATATGTATTTAGTAGCTTTGTATATTAACTTGATTGACATCTCATTTATGAAATTATTCATTGTTAAAAAAAGATATTAAAAAAATATTTGAACCTTAATTTGATTTTTCTACCTGAGTTATAATCTACCAGTATTAATTGAGGAAATGAACAATAAATTTTAATCTTATAAATTCATCTTTATAGTTTAATTGAATTTCATATTTATATTTTTTTTGAATTTTTGTTTCCACATGTCTAATGTGGGATTTTTCTATGGTCAGGATTTGACTGTGAATGCCCACACTTGAGATTTACCTTTACCAAATAATAAATTATTTGGAGGGAAATCAAAAAAAATTGTTAATGTAAGTAAAGAAAATGCCGAAAGAGAAATAAAAAAAATTAATCGCCTTTGGTATTTTACATTTATTCCTACAACCTTAACTTTGTTTTCTAATGTATTTTGCTATTTTTGTTAACAAAATTGCTTAATAATGATTAAAAATTTTGATTCAGTTTCTATTTGAATAATTTGGCAAATTATCTTATAGTTTAATGCTCAATAGTCACATTTACTGTTAAATTGTATGATTTTGGCTCCCACGAATAGAGAAAATCATAATCATAGTAAGCAATACCATTAAATGCTGATTGTTCCTGAACAAGCCCAACAGTTTCGCTTGTATTATTTTTTTCTCGCTTATAATTGACCGAATATCTTCCAACCTGACCATCTTCTAAATTGCTATTTGGGTTTTTCTTGTTAGTTGAGTCTCCTTGAAGGAATATAAACCCAGACCCAACATTTCCTAATAAAGGACGAATTTCAGAAATATTAGGAATGAATCCACCAAAATCTCCATCAAATCCTGGCCAAGCTGCTGTATCATTTTGATATTTGTTTAAGGGAGTAACTGTGCCTTTAAGAGCATAACTAGATAATGCATTGCAAAGACATTGAATTTGAGATTTTCTAGTATTAAACTCATTATAGCGGTGGAATGTTTGGCATAAAGATCCATCCCACTGATCTCCTTTCCTTGCAACACACGAAAGGCTTGTGATATTAGCTTGTATGTCAAGTTCAATATCAATATTGAAAGAAACTGGGGTTGGAATGTTAATTAGATAATAGTCAATAGAGCATGCAAAAAATGATGTAGATAGTACTGGTATTACAACTTGATCTTCATTGGAAATATGTTTATGGATGGATTGTCTTATAAGCTCATTTGGATACTTTGAAACTGAGATGGATAGAGTATTATTTGGGCAGGAAGGAATCCAATAAGAACTTGCTAACTGGTGATCAAAGTATCTAGGATTCTGAATCATATAAATAGATTCTGCAAGCTGAAATTCAATGTTGTTTGAGAGAGAAAAAGGCGGAATATTTATTGTATCTAACTTAAATCCTGATTTTAAGTCCTGCTTGGCAAATGTTTTACTCTCGAAAGTAATTTTAGAATTAGGTCCATCCCATTTAAATTGAGATCTAATAGGGTCCGAAAATGATAACCTATTTCCAATTGATTGCAATATTAATTCAACTACTTGCAAGTATTGAATATTTGATGAAATGAAATCCCACCCGTTTACTGCAACAAGAAGGTCTATAGTTTCTAAAAGGAGAAACTTAAACCCAGGGCTATTTGCGCATTCAGATATTAATGTATTATTCATAATCGAATTGAATGGCTTAATTGTATCTATTTGTAGCTTTGGGTTTTCTAATGCATTTCGGAGTATCATATTTAAGATTCCAAAAACTGTAATTTTAGATGCTGAATAATCCGCAGAAGTTGGATTTTTTGGGTTATCTAAAAGCATATCATACAATACATCAAAGTATTCATTCCAAACGAGAGATTGAGATACTGGCTGTGAAAACAAAGAAATACCGAGTTGAAGTCCATCAAAAAGAGATAAGTAGGATAATGAATGTGTTGCAGCAGCTATTAATTCCATTATTTGTTCTCTGCTCTCAAGTTGATCATTCATAATTACTTTCTGATATGGACAAATTGGTTCATTTCCGTAGCTACAATAAGGAGATATGTAATGATTTTTGAGACTTTTATCGCAAGGGATTAGGCAACCGCTGTTGGACGGCGTTGAAGCTTTCAGAAAAACATACCAGGCTTTTTCTGTTGATGGTAGCCTTATTGATTGTTGCAAAAGTTGCAGTTGATCTCCTATAATTAAAATCCTTGAAGATGATGATACCACTGGGTCTGATGATGCAATGATCCCTAGTGAAGGAAAAACAGATGATTGTACTGTTGTTGGGAATGCGATTCTAGGTATTTGAAGATAAAGAGTATCACTTGCAGATGTTTTTCCTGGGTTTGGAATCAACAGAGAGAATTCTTCCATCTGAGGAGGCATATCTGCACTTAAAAAGTAAATATATTCTCCAATTCCCCTTATAGGGGCAGTAGGAATCTGGTTTGCAAGAGTTCCATAAGCTGTGGGGATTGATGTAGCCTGTTTCAAGTTTTCAGGTAAGGCACGGAAAACAAGAAAACAGTTAACATTTTGCTCTGATAGTATGCTAAATGGTTTAATAATTGCAGAAACAATTATTGATTCAGGAGGAAGTATTTCTTGAACTAAAGCTTCAGAAGGTAAAGTTTCAAGGTGGATAGAGTGGTGCCCTTCACATAACAGCTGAGACTCGAATTTAATAATTTCAGTCATACTAGAAAAATATGAAACTTCATTCAGCAAAACTTCAAAACTAAATGATGTATTTTGACTTGTGTAAGGTATTGTAGCGAAATGATGACCTGTATTAATGTGATCCCATGCTTTTGGTACTGATTTGATAGTGAATACTTGAGGGATATCTGTAGGGAATATTGGAATTTCTGAAGGGTACGCGCAAGTCTGAGTACGGAGGAACCATTGATTGTAGTTATTTGGATATGGTAATGTTTCAATCCACCAACCTGTTGGAGAATACCCATATATTACGTGCGGCGACGTGTTATTTTGTATAAAAAGTAATGGGGTGGTAGTGCTATACTCCTTAGATTCAATTTTAGCGCTCCAAGTATTTCCTTTTTGTAATCCAGTATTAAGAGTATATGGCAACTTCTTTTCAGCCGTAATACAATTTGCAAGGCTTGCAGGAGGAGGGTTTGCCTCCATGCAAGTTTCAAATGCTTGATCCTTAAGAGTAGTAGTTGAATACAAAAGTGAAACAGGAGTTGCTGGTGTATAGCATTGCCAAGTGACTTTTACATCTACCATTTCCGTTGGAATTGGAAGCATTCTAGCAGCTCTGCAGCTGGCTCCACCCCCAGGAAGGTTAAAGGAACCAAACATTTTTTCAATATATTGCGGTGAAAAGGCATAAAAAGATCCCTCCGGTATAATTGGATTATTTTGGTTATGAAACAATGAGGATTGCCATGTAACTCTGGGCCCCTGTAAGAAAATTCCATAAAAAATTTGGCTGACTACAGAAATTCCTGGATAATTTCTGATAAAGGTTTTTTTTGAGTCATCTAGTTCCTTAGGACCTCCACCATTCTGGGTATAGCTCACTGTTTGAAGAATAGTAGTTTGCAATCCTGGGTGATCTAACGAAGGTTGGAAGTATCCATCAAATTTCTTTGGTGGAGGATAAAATGGGCTTTTATACTTAGTACTAGAATTTAATTGTTCACTGGAACAACGTCCTTGTTGGTAAAATCCTTTATTTTCTATTGAGGGTGTAAACGGGAACGTTCCATTAAAAAAACATCCTCCAATAAAATTCTCTTCAATTATAATTGATGGTGACCCAGTATCTTCTAATATTCCTGTTCTTTTGGGGTTATTCATAATAATAAATTTGTTGAAAAATCCCATTCCTTTAAGAGTATTTCTTTGAAATATGGAGCCTGATTTTTTACTCAGTAAAAGCGAAAGATCTCTTGGATCTTCATCATCTATAAGGTTTCCAACCATTGTATAAGGTCTTAGTGGGAAATAAAAATCAAAGTTGCTTGAGCAATTAGATTTTTTTTGGAAACTCAGAGTCTGCTCAGGTAATCTTGAAGGTGGCACAACTCTGATTGGAGTAACAGTAAATGGAATATTTGTTTGTCCCCACGTAATAGCAGCGTTATTGTAGTGAGTTGTGACGTTACTAAAGTATGGAATTACCTTCATCTGATAAGTTGGGGTAATTGTAGGAATAAAACCTCCTAATCCATACTTTGGAACCCACAAATTGTCACTATTATCTCTAGAATGCTCTAACGATGAAACATCTAAAATGGTAACATTAAATGCATCCACAAAATAGTGATCGCCATTAGAACCAACAACATTTTTTCCTGGAAGTATATCGCTTGGTAGAAATACCCTATAGATTAATGGTATTGTCATTTTAGGGCTTAATTCAGGTGCAAGACCAAGGTCGTCTTTAATATCATACCAAACTTCACTAAATATGTGTTGAGAAAGCCAATTAATCTCTCCCTGACCGTCTAAAGATTGATGGGTCTGTGGAAATTTAAGAATTAGGCTTTCAATCATATCATTTGTTATATAATAAGTTAGGTTAGTATAGGAGTAGGTTTGAATTATAGTAGGAGTTATTCCGTTTAAAAGTGTGGCAGCAGCTTCACAAAGTGGGGATAAAGCAACAGCATTTGAGATAGTAAGAACTCCGTATTGAGTTTGTATTTTGGATGTTCCACTCAATTTTTTGGTATCGCATGAGAACTCAACTGGAACGGGATCAGTTCTATTAAGGTTTCCCACTGTTAAAGTTATTGGATTAATAAATTGACATGGAGTGATTAATGGGGGAACCGAAATTGCACCCCAAACAGTTTCATAATATGGAGGTGTTGGTTTAGGGTCTTTTACATCAATTCCATAAGGAGATCCATTTTGTGCCAAGTATGGTTCTACCGTGATCTTGTCATAATTTCCTCCAGGTATCTGGCAATTTGAAGTTTTTAACAATATTATTAAATAAAAATAAAAAATTGTTATCTTCCGCATTATTCTAAATCTATTCAGAGTTTAAAATATTCTTTATCATATTTTAATTTAATTTTTATCAGTCCCCATGCAAAGAATATATTTTACTTGACTTTTCATTTTACAGCTTCGTTATAGTAGACTATTGCTGGGATTGGCGCGCGCGGTTAATGTGTTTGATTAAGTTTTAAGATTGCATAATTGTATTTAAGTGTTGTACTTTTTTGGGAAAAGCGGACAATTTAAAGTTTTCTATATGACTCTTGTAATCTTTTTTGATATTTTCTGACTAATTAAATTGGATGGAATCTCTTGAGGAGCTTATTAACTCTAAAAAAATAGAACTTAAAAAGAAGCTAGGTAAGTTTAATAATAATGCAGACGTTATAATTACTGATTAATAACCTCTTTTTTTTCGTTTACATTTAGATAACCGAAGTTGGGTTTCTCAAAGTGAAGTGCAAGAGCATGAGAGGCAAGAATATATCAGAAGGCAGAGAGAAAGGGATTTGAAAAAAGTAAAGAAGGAGAATATTAAGAATTCACATTGTATAACTTCGGAAGACAGAATAAAGAAAAGTAACCATGAAAATAGTAGTTCTGTTATTGATTTATCTAATAGTGATTGCAAAATTATCTCAAATAAATTGGAAAATGGTTCGGAATGCTTAACCTCTTCCCTGCCTATACAAAATGAGGAGACTATAAAGAGGCTAAGACTACTTGGAGAACCAATAACCTTATTTGGAGAGGATGATAACGAAAGATATAATAGACTAAGGAGATTAGAGTTTAAGGGAAGAACAAATGAAGAAATGAATATTGGCCAACAGAATATCTTTTTGCATGGCTTTGATCCTAATTTCTCTCTCTATTCTGTAAGCGATGACCACACACAGGTCGAGATATATGAGGAATTTGAGCATATAGAAGGAGAAAGCAATCAGAAGTTTATTCTTAGATGGATAGATACTCAGCTAAAAGAATGGGAGAAACTACTTAAATGTCGAAAGAAAGCGGACTCTGAAACAGAAAAAGGTATGCAGGATTCCGCTCAATACTATCAAACAAAAAGAGACATTCAACCTTTAGTTAATTCGCTAGAGGCATCTGATGGAAAAGTTGATAAAGAGGTTCTCGATAAATTATTTGAAATTGTGACTTTGTGTAACCAAAGAGATTACAATAAAGCTCAAGATAAATATATTGAATTGGCAATTGGAAATGCGCCATGGCCAATGGGCGTAACTATGGTAGGTATACACGAAAGAGCTGGAAGAACAAAAATTTTTTCCTCTCATATTGCTCATGTCTTGAATGATGAAACTACAAGAAAATATATTCAAATGTTTAAAAGGCTTGTAACTCACTGCGAGTCGAAAAGACCTTCTAGAGAACAGCAAAAGAAAAGTATCTAGCAAGAGTAATTATGTATCTTTGTTTTATTATAATTTATCCGGTTTGCGTTACATGTTTTCTTTTAGTTAAATTCTTAAGCAATTATAAGCACTTTCTGGCCGTCTAGTCGACTATAAGTTACCTGTAAAAAAAGGCGGGTCTTCCTCATAACATGAATGTGTAATTAACTTAAAAGTGAGAAAAAAAAGATAGAAATATTCGGTGGAATAAATTTATGTATAAGCTTCACTGCCACAGATGAGTTTCAGGTTGGAGAGTGAAAACCTGGAGCTCCTTGAAAAAGTTGGCGTGAATAAACAGGAGGCAGAACTATTGAGTCATATTAATGAAGCTGTGAAGGAAATTACTTCAAAGATTCAAGATGGTGATATTCAAATAAAGATAAGAAAATGTAAAGAATTATTGCAGCTTATTGCTGCAATTAGGCAGGATGTATTAGGAGATTTCCCCTCAGCTTTGCTTACACTAAATTTGGAGTTGTGGGACTTGTTGATTAATTCTTTGAGCTCATGCTGCTGTCCCTCAGTTTCTGACAAAACTTACAAGGCATTATTTCCTGGTTTGTATGAAAATTCGAGCACTGATGGATATATGGGATCTAGTTGTTGTGTTGTTCTTAAGGAGAAAATCCTTGAATTATTAACGGAAATGATACAAAGCATTAATGAATTATTAACTAAAAACAAAGTATATTCAACCGATGTATCTGAAATAGAATTTTGGATCTTAAATCTTGCAGAAACAGTTATTCCAAACCTCGTTTGTTGCTCCTTAAAATCATCCATTTCTTCTCATTGTGAATGTAAATTAGAGCCTCTTGTATCTTTATCTTTTGTCGTTCAAGAATCAATTTCAACATATTCTGAACTTTTAATGAAGGAAAGCAGGCTTTGGTCTACTTTGTTCAGGCTATTAATGAGTTGTAACGACCTAAACTCTAATGCAATTGAAATTAAAAAAAAGCTTCAATCAAAGAAGACTAAAATTGAGCCACAAGTAGTGGATTTTTCAGTATGTAACCTAAAATTTTTGGATTCTGCGCAACTCATTTGTTCAACCTTTACCAGGTTTAACTTTCTTTCGGATAATGAAGGCCATAAATATTTTTCTCTTCTTGCTGCAGGGGACATTTTCTCTCAATTCATCAAGTATGTTTCCACAATATTCAAGATTGTTTACTTTGAAGATATCAAAATGTGTAATACCAAACTTGATTTTCTTTTCAATCAAAGGTTTGATTTGCAAATTGAATCTTTTGCAGAATACAATGAAGAAGTTGAATCTTCAGATAAAATTGCAGATCTTAACGATTTGGACAGTTTAGAAAATATTGAAGATATTTACAACTTTAGTGCAGAATTTAATTCTGCAAATAATAGCAACAATAGTCATGGATCAGCTTTAGAAAAGGTACACGAGTCTGAAACTAAACGGAGTAAACACATGGAGCGCTTTGAAACAAATAGCTTGATGTCATGCATTGTTTTTTTGCTTGGAAATGAAAAAATAATTGAATTCGATTCTTTTAGAATAGTGCATAGCGATTCTATCAGATTTACTATATTGGATGTCTTAGAGTCATTGTTCCAAGGCAATGATTTGGCGAGCCTAGACTCGGTTTCAATGATTAGCCAAACATTATTTGTCTACGATTTTGTTTCGCTTTTATACCCAAATAATTCAAATTACTCTTTAGAAGGCCAAATGGAATATAAATTTTCTTATATAGAAAAGCTTACTGAAAGATTCATTAAAAGCCCAATCCATGTAGTTGCATCCATAATTTATATATTAAGATCTGATGCTTCTAAAGAAAATCTATCAAAACATTTAAGTATTCTATTGGATTATTTATTTAGTTTAAAGAATTCACCATTTGAAAATTTAATACCAATTACATTAGGATACTTATTCGATCTTTTATGCCAAGAAAGCTATGGGTCCAAAAATCTAGCGTCTCTTTTTGACGTCTTAATTGAAAGAGTGTCTGATGAATGCCTTCACTTTTATTCTCCTTTAACTTGGATTTCCAAAGTTATAACTCTCGATTTTGTACTTTTTCAAAATAAAAAAGTACTCCCAAATTCATCCAAAATTATTTCGAGCTTAAAATTATTCCTATCAAAATGGACCAAAGTTTCGGAATTAATGATTTCTTCGTCAAATATCAAATTTTGCCAGTCTAGACTGCGAGGAATTAGAAGGTGCATATTATATTGCTCTTTAATTCTGAGTGGGAATAAGGATAATCTAGATTTAGAAAATCTTGCAGAACTTTATATGGTGTCCACTATGCTTACTTTAATACTTAAAAATAGAAGTTTAAGAAGAACCTCTGTTTTGCAGCTAGTCGATCTCTTGAATAAAAGAGTAAAATTCTCTAAAGACGATTTAAATTTAGAAGTTGTAAATGATCTTGAATTTATAGAAAGACAGTGGAGCTTGAATACAAAGCATATTTTTTTCGACTATTTTACCTTGGTTGACCTCGAAAAAGATGAAATGAGTACTGCTTATGAACAAAACATATATGGAGAGGCTCTGTTGGTAGAAAAAATGGAAGAATTAGATATTCACCACAAGAAATCAGTAATGATGAGCACAGAAGGGCCAAATTCGTCAGTATTAAAAACTCCAGACTCTTTTCGACTCTCCAAACTTTTATCAGCAATAAAAAACCCAAGGATTCAAACACAAATAAAGATTTCTGCACTAAAGTCCTTGACTAAATCTCTAACTTCCTCAAAAATTTCATGTAAATTATTTTGTATATATGTAGATGAGCTTGTGAAGATTTTGATGAATCTGAGCTGTAAAAGTTTCTGTACTAAAAAGCAGAATTTGGACAATTCTTCAAGAGATGAGTCAGCTTTTGATATTACAGAGCTCATTTCAATTGAAGAAAATTCTCTGTTCTACCATCTTTCAATTGCTCTAAATGCAATTTTTATCTCGAGATCATATAGAAAGAATTTACTAGAATATCTAGCTGCATCTTACTCAATTACGCTCATTCACCACCTAAGTATTTGGATATTCAGTTCCTCTGAAGAATGTAGATCTGGTTCATTTTCACTCCTTACAACCATTCTGATAATAATTTTAAAAACAGGAGTAATCTCAGATACTCCAAGTATTGAATCTCCAGATGATTTATTTTTAGATAAGACCACCACATACCTTAAAACATCTCCCTTGGTCCGAAACACGTTAATTCTCCCAACTTCAACAAGAGAAACAAAAGAATATAAGGAAATCTATGAAGTAGAACTACATGAAAATAGTGAGCATACCTCACCTCTCAAATTTGACGACGTAAAGAAAGTCAATTTGTTCAAGCCTCTTGTTTCTCAAACAAATGCATCACAAGAAATTTCAAAGGTTTTATGGGATTTAGATAGACTTTTTAGAAAAAGATCCATCAAAACAAGTGGCGTACCTCTTGAGGAATTTTTGTATTCGGTATTTTCGCTTTCATTTCCCTGGACAAGAATGACCAGTCAAGTTGTTCGTCTTGAAAGCGGAATATCAAAAATTAAGGACAGTATCGACTCTGTACTTTCAAAATTAATAATGTTGTTGGGCCAGAATAACCCTGAGTATCTTTCTGAAATTGAGAGATATTCTGATTTAATTAATTCTCAATCAAGGAATATTGATATTAAAATGCTTGCAGTACTTAAAGTTATTCATTCAATACTACATTCTTTCCAGCACGTAAATAGTGAGTCACTTTCAGAAACTCTTTCCAAATATTCTTCATTTATTGTTATAATCTTATCATATTTTAACAACTATTTCAGAGATAAAGATGGCAATTTTATAGTCGGAACAATCAGACCGAAGATAAGCTTTGGAATTTTTGATACAATTTCCCTTTGTTTGGACTCTTGTAATGGGGCTTTATGTGAATTATTATTTGATATTTTACCAATTAATATTCAATGGAGCTTTATTATATTGCAAGTACCGAAGCTAATTGACCCCATTAATACAGTTCAATCTCCTACTACTATGCTTCTAGTAACCAAATTATTGAGTAAGATGCCTCTAAAAAGATGGTTTGAAGAAGATCCAAGGTACACTTTAGAATGTTTGAAGCTGCTTATTTTAAACAAAAGTCTGTTTTGTAATAGAGAGCTCCCTGAATTACTGCTTTGCGCACAGAGTTTTCAAGATTCGTATTTTGTCAAGAAAGTAATATCTATTTTCGATAAAATCTCAGTTTTTGAAAACCCAAACCATCCAATTAATGCACTTATACAAAAAAGCCTTCTTAAGTGGCTCCTAGGTGTAGGATTGGTTTCTAGTTCATTTGAAGTTCAAACAAAAATCTGGGATTTAAAGCTTGTTCTCTTGGATAAATGGGATTATGAACATTCTAATAATACTTATTCAATAATTTCTAACTTTCGGATTCCTAATGTTGATAATATTGAAATAAATCAGCAAATATCTTGGGGGTTCATTTTCTCTAGGTCTATTAAGAGTTTAAATCACTTGATCAATAATATGAGCTATTTAGTGCCAATAAATGAAAATTTAATTAAATCATATATTGGATGGAGAAATGTGGAGTTCTTTGAGTATTTAGCCAGTATTTTAAGGTTCTTAGAAGTTTTTTTGACCATTCAACACAGACCAATTGAAATCGAGTCCAATGAAAATTTCGATCAAAATAATGGAGAAATTCAGCTAGTAATAACAACTTTAACTGAATCTATGGAAGTTATTGCAGAAGAAATAATCACTCCTTTTTTAAATCTAATAACAATGCAAGATTCGAATATTGAAAAAGAAAGGCTTTTATTCACCAATTTAATGTTTGGGTTTCTCTGCAAGTTGAGTAGATTCTTGCCTTTCTCATCTCTTGTATTCCAAAAAATTGCTGATAACTTAAGTCTTTTTTCTTCATCTCTAAGTGGGATTTCTCACTTAGAACTGAGTATTAATAGTTTTCTTTTACAAATACAACTTGTTTTATGCATAGTAAAAGCGGATCCAAGTTGCTTTGGAGTATTAAGAGAGCACATAATCATTTTAATTAGTAAGATCTCCCCCAAGGAAATGACTTCGGACCAGATGAACAAGCTTTTATCATTTTTACTGTTTTTGTTTGACAAAGGATTAAAGAATCATGAAATTTGTTCAAGACTATTAGAAAAGATCTCTTCACTCTGTAATCAAGTTCTTTTGAGTATGTCTAAAATTCTACCAAAGTCAAAAGATGGACATAACCTTACATTGGAATTGCCACAAAGCTTAAACTTCAACAATACCTATAATTTATTAATGGGAGTTTCTTTATTGTCACTGAAACTTTCCCAGATAGTTTCAATTGATGATTCATCAAACTCTTTAAGTGAGGAGCTGAAAAAAGAGATATTCAACTCAGTGATAGTAGGAATTGAAATATCGAGTAAAATTTCAATTAGTTCAGAGTTTTTGACGCTTTATTGTTCTTTGGACCAAATTGATATGTTACAGGAATCATTGGCCTTACTTTTATCTGCTCTTTCAATACTCAACAGCTCAAGCTTGTCCATTGAAATGGAAGAGGAATTTATTGGAAAGCTCTTTAACCACATTTTTACAATATGGGAAAACTTTATATATTTAACTTCATTTTTTTCGAAAAGCCAAATGAGCCACTCTGAAGAATTATACAATGAGCTTCGAGCACAACAAAGTGAAAAGAAAGAATTCTATAATGAAATAAAACTTTGTATTGATTATTATATTCAGATAATTACAATGGATATATTTACGGAGCTATTAACCAATAATCTAAATAAATTTGATCCTGGGAAGTTTACTGATGATTTAAAGAACATTTGGCTCTTCATAAACAATTCAGAAGAAAGTTTAAGTAAATTAAACTACCCTATTATTTATTTTGCCTCCTTTATATATAAGATCAAGGTCAAATCTAGTGGAACGTCAGATCTAGGAGATTGGAATAGAATATTTAACAAGAATTTTTATCTCAATGGCCTATTGGATAATGTTTTACTGAGAACTTCTGAAATTCTTGTTGAAATCAGAGAAATTTGTCTTGGAGAGCTTAGATCTTGTACAATTGCTTCTCTTAGAGCAATGGCTAAACAGACAAACAAAAACTTGAACAAATTTAATGAAAATGCTTTTCTTTCACAAATGTGTTGTCTTTTCCAATTTATAAAAGTTATTGGACTCTTTTTAGCAGAATTTGAAGGTCCTCATAATCTTTTAACTAATAACAAGTTGAAGCCTTTACTTAACTTTACCTTAGAATCTTTGGCACTCCTTAGTTGCATTTCCAAGCAACTAGAAGCAGAACTTGAAAGAAGTAATCGCTCTGGTTTTGAAACATGCATTCGAACTTGGTGGAAATATACATGCAAAATCACTGGCGAAAGTCAAGATATTGAACATTTTTCTTATATGATTACGCAGATAATTTCTCTATTATTGTGTTGTTCTTCGCAAATTATTCCAATTTCCGAGACACAAATGACGAATATAACGCAAGGAGCGAACCCAGTACCGCTTTCAGATTTGGCAAGATCTCAAAACCAAGGTTCTGCACGCTTTCACGACTTATTTATCAATCTCCTTGATACCGAAAGCTCTGTTGGTTTAAGGTTAAATCGAGGAGCTCTACGTTTTCCTATTGAAATTAATGAAGAGAATGGCTTCCTCATGAGTAACGTAACTAAGAAAGAACTGAATAAACTGGATGGTTTTGATTTAAAAATTAATCCTAAAAAAGGCAGAATGCTTTTGGATAGCATTATTTTAAATGACTCTGTTCCAATACCAATAAAATGTGGAGTTTTGAAATTATTTCTAAGTCTGGCTCTTTCATCATCGAAAAAGAAATTTATTAAACAGTGGAAAGTTGACGAGTTTCCAGATAAAATAAAAATTTTGAGTATTCTGGAGAAGGCCAAAATATCTAGGAGTTCTGAATTCCTCGTACTATCTTTGGCTCTATTAGAGGTACTCCTATCCTTCAATCCCAGCCAACTAGTAAGTTCTGTTGAACATGTGAGAAAGCCTCTAAGAACGTATTCTGATTCCCAATGTAGCTCAATAATGATTTCACTTGAGCTACTTAAGGTGGAAGCTGAAACATTTGAGGATTTGGATTTAAGTTCTCGTACCTATCCAATAATCCAAGATTTATTTAACAAGTGTTTTGCATTACTTAAAGTCATGCAAAATTAAGTTATATAGTATTACTGAAATAAAATTATATTTGCAGATTTATTTACAAAAATATAAACTAAATTTGATAACTAATCTATATATATATGCATTGCTAATTATAATATTTAACAGTTTGCCGTAAATACAGTTTATAAACTTAATTTACCTGTAATATATCTTCTAAAGAAGGTGAGGCTTCACTTAAATATCTTTGAAATTCAACTATAAAGTCATTTAATTCTTTCTCCTCACTAAGTGAAAAGTAGTCTTGGTTAATTAAGCCTTCTTTAATTTTCGTGAATGTGATTAGATGACTGAGACTATTATTTTCAGACTTTTCTTTTAAAACTTTTAATTCAGAGGATTTCTTCGAATCTTCTTCAATAGATTTAATCCAATTAGAAAAGAAAATCCTACCAAATTCAGAGCCTACAAATTCAAAAAATGTTGTTAATGCGTTCATTTTGGTCATTAACTCAACATTATTGAATTGCAACTTGCATTTAGACAACCTGGAATCAGCGTCAGAAATAAGGCTTGAATCTTTCTGTAATTCTGAAGCCTGTTTTAACCTTCTCTTTATGACAGTAAAATCGACGCTGGAACTTGCTCGAATAAGAAATGGGCTTTTCCCAATTGTCCTTCTTTTTATTAAAAGACTATTTTCTACTTGTTTATATACTGTTACTGAACAAACGTCATCAAAACTTATAAAAATGATTCTCTTAGATGATTTAGTCTCATCAACTGGAATGAATTTTAGTCCAGATCCAGAAATGGTGATAAAACATTTGATCCCTAATTCGTGTAGGTTCGCTTTAGGATATACAATAACTATCAATTCATTTTGAGTACCTTTTTTATTTTCAAAACTCTCATATAAATAGTATAACTTCAAATTATCAGTTTCCCTAATGACTTGTAGAATTCTGTCTGAATCAGATAATATTCTCTTTGGTAGACCTGGAATCTCTCCATATATTTGAATATTCTGTTCAAATAATGATAATTCACCTTCTTTTATTTGCCGAGATAAATTCAAATCTGAATCCATAGTTGATGCTTGGGAATCCAGACTACTATTGTGTGTTCTCTTATTATCTTTTAATGAACCAATGAAATTTTTAAGGTTTGCCACAGTAGTTTCCACAGATTTAATATGGAACGTTATGTATGTACCATCCTGTTCTGAATATACCTTAATAGACGGAAAGCTCTTTGCAATGGAGTTTGAAATAAAATCTCGATTTAAGCTTGTAGATGAGTAAGGAGCAGAGCATGGAGTAATTACTGGAAGCTCTTCATCAGAATAGCTTCTTAAGCCAGTTGAAGCTAAAAGCTGAATTTTTTCTGGAGAATTACTCATTCTTAAATTCTTCCAACAGATCAACTATATTTTAACATAAAACTTTAGCTAAAGCTAAAAGTTCGATAGCTTTTGAGCAAAATAAGCCATAGTCGAATTATCTTTCTAACTGAGTGAGTCGGAAATTACGGTATAAATATTTCAGTAACACCCGATAGTTGGCGCACGCGCCAATGTGCACTTAGTGGAAATGCATAGCTTTTGTTTACAGGAGTAATAGGCTGTGGACTAAAGTCGTTTGTCAAAAAAGATGAAATATAACTGGCAAAGGCTGGGAAATGGCTGGTATGACCGGAGGAGAGACTCGAAAATGAGCTGGGAGGTTTCCGATCGTGATTTGAGGAGGAATATTATTGCAATAGCAAATAACGGGGGTCCTATAGCTATTTTGATGGCACTTCCTTCAGATGGAAATTCTCTGGTTTCTAACTTTTACCTGGCAACTTATACTTTTAGAGGGACTGAACTAGGTAGAATTGCTTGGATGGATCATATTCCAGTATCTATTGGGTGGACTCTAGAAAGTACCCTGTTATCTATATTTTCTGATGGAACAATAAGGGTATTTTCCCCCCTATTAGAACAGTTGAGTATTATAAGTTTGAAGCGGAACATAGAACCTACAGAGTGTATAATTATGGCTCGGGTACTTCCATATGGTATTTGTTTTGTGACTTCTAGTTATAATGTGCACTTTGTTTCAAATTCCAATATATCACAGAGTTATTGTTTGACTAATATACCACTTAGGTGTAGTCCACTGGAAATTTCAGTAACAACTCCAAATGGCAATGATTCAAATATCTCCTTTATTTTTCCCACAAATGTTTTCCTTCCCCTTGAAGATAGTTCTATTGCTATAATTAGTATTTGGGATCCAAAAATTTCAAATTTAATTACTAAAGAAGGAATTGCATCTCCGAGCCCAGTTGATCCAGCATATTTATCATTCAATTCAGATGGTGAGGCGAGGGAGAAGATACTTGCATTCAGTGTCTCTCCAAATGGGGCAGTATTGGCTTCATTAACTGAATCTTTTGTTTTTTCATTGAGAAAAACCAATTCAATATTTGAAGATCCCATATTCTCATGCAAGTTGAATATATCATTTTCTAAGTTGAGGCAAATGGTTTGGTGTGGAAATGAATCTGTAGCCTTAAATGCTGTTATTTCTACTTCAGATCCCTCCGGAAATCAAAAGCTGAAAAATGTAGTTTATATTGGAGGTCCTGATAATCAATGGCTAACATATAACTACGGTAGGCAGCCATTAATTCTAAATACTGAAGTTGACGGAGTTAAGGTTCAAACAGCAACACACTCTGATTTCTTATATAGGGTCCCAGAATGTCTAGAAAGCGTTTTTGGAATAGGTAGTTGTGAACCTTCTGCAATGCTTTATTTTGCATATGAAAAACACATTTCGGGAGATATTACAGCTTATTATTCACTTAGGGCAATTTCTTCCCAATTAATAGAAGCGAGCTTAAAATGTATTGATGCTTCTATTTGCAAGTTTCATGAGGAGGAAACTTGCATTAAACTTCTTAAAGTTGCATCATTCGGGAGACTTTTTTCTATTAAATCCTTAGGTTCAGATCAAATTGAGGCTAAGAAATGGGAAAGAAGTTATATATCAGCTTGTAGAGATCTTCGCATAGTAAAGGCAGTTAATCAGTCTAGTGCAGAGTTTAACACAAGTGTTGTTCAGCTCAGAACTTATGGTGTTAAGGTTCTTTCAACAAGATTGGCAAACCACAGATGCTATTTACTTTCAATAAAAATATGTGAATATTGCAACATTAGCTACTTTCATATACTATCCAGCTGGGCATGTGCAAAAATAAGACATTCATTAGAAGCTACTGACGAAGAGTTGGCTGGGACTATAATTTCAAAGATTATTGGGAGTCAGGGTAGTAGTGGATTTATAGAAAATGGTGTTGGAAGCTCTTGCTTTTCCTTAATAGCTGATGAGGCAGCAAAGGCAGGAAGAATGCATCTTGCTATCCTTTTACTACAACATGAGCCAAATCTTCAAAGAAGAGTTGCCATGTTACTTAAGCTACCAGCTTTTAAGCTAGCCGTTGAACAGTCTATTAAGCACAGAGATATAGACCTTGTGTACGTTTGCGTTACCCATTTGTTGTTTGCATCATCCAAAGAAAAATTTAGAGAAATTGAAAATTCTTCTCCATTAACTTCTGAGTCAACTCAAAAGCATTATTGGGATTCTGAAACTATTGAGACTTTGGCCAATATTCCAGAAATGGTACCTTTTGTAATATATTACTGTACCAACTTAGGAGAAACTGACTTACTTCTTAAACTTTTTGAAGAGATGGAAAATTTCTTTGATGCTGGCTGGGTTAAGATTATGCTTGCAACTCTAGAGAAAAATTCTGTATTAGCAAAACTCGAGCATCTTGCGCATGCAGCTGCTTATTTCTCTTCATCTTTGAAATCAAAAAAATCTCTTGAAATTAGTAAAATGATCTCCAATAATACTTTAACTAAGTCATTAATACTGCTAAAAAACACAATTCCTCAATCAAACGATAAAACTCAAGCAATATCTTTTATTCATTCTTCAAATCCTAATTCTGGTTCTTCTTTTGAACGTGAAGCTGTTATAGCTGAAATAGAGCTTATTCAATATCAGACAAATTTAGATAGCAAATCTAAGCAAGCATCTTGGAGAACCTCTGAAATTCCAAATTTTGTTTCATTCGTTGGATGCTCACTTTCCACTACAATCAAATATCTTGCATTCCTAGGGCTTCTAGATGATCTTTTGCAGTTAAAAAATGCTTTAAATGTTCAGGATAAGATTTATTGGACGTATAAAATTAAAGGCCTTGCAATGGGAAAAAAGTTTCAAGAACTTTCAGCTGAAGTTCAGTCTTTAAATTTGTCATACCCTCCCATTAGCTTGGAAAAGATCATTGATATTTGTATATATTATGATGCAAGACACATCGCAGCAAAACTAATTCCAAAGCTTAGAGATTCCGAAAAACAGAGCTACTGGTTTAATCGTGCAGGGATGTATAGAGAGACTCAACAGCTTAGAAATGCCAATAATAATGTTCAGAATAAAATATTGAATACTTTTTCTGGGGCTATTAGTGGTATTTTGAAAAAAGACTAAACTTATTTACACAATTATATGTTTATTACTAGCTATTAATTAGTACTATTTAAACTTTTTATCATATTAGGAAATAATTTATTCTTTCTATATACAATAATACGTAATTGATGAATTTTTTTTTTCGGAAAATTTGGATGAAAAAATTTATTCAAATTTCCCAGTAGATCTCAAAATAAGTGTATTTATTTTATCTTAATTTATAAAAATTGATTTACTTGATATCTAAATCTTTATAAAGTAAAATTAAACATTCCATGTAATCTGCATGCATGCACTATAATACCGAAAAACGAGGGCCATTCTTTAAAATTCAAAGTTGATTGAAGATGAGAGCAAGTCACATATCCCTTTGCGTTTCTCCATACTTTATTATAATCGATATGTAAAGAATGCGAATATTTTTAGTATTACTCTTGGTTATTTCATTAAGTGAAGGCATTTTTGGAATAAAACAGGAGCAAAGCAAAGGAGGAAATGTAGTAAATGGTCCTCAAGTTTACAACAATCTTAAGGTAAACAATCAAATGAGAATCAAGAGTGAAGTTGGAGATGCAAGAAATCCTTCTCAAACAAAAATAGCAAAGATGGACGACTCTTTGATAACTTCTAGAACAGCAGGAGTTGAAAAGCAAGATGTTGCTAATAACATTTCTGAAGTTCATGGATACAATAGTTTAAGAACCTCAGAGATTATTTATAATGGTACTCAGGTATTAACTTTGATGTTTTTTATTTCAGTAATTATTTTTGGTTTGTTTATTCTGGCGATTGCACTTATTCCAAGATATGCAAAAAGATTTGGCTTCAAGTCTAGAAGAGATGAAGTTCCAATTGAACAAGAGTGTGATGATTCTAATTTCAATGATATTGAAGGAAAGGTTTTAGTAGGAAGGGAAAAGAAGGATAACAATACAATGAATGCTCCTTCGCTCACTTTTACAAAAGTAAAGAACAACTCTTTGAGAAGGCATTCGCTAATTTCAGATGGAAGTTCTGATAGTTGCAAGATAACGACAAGACCTAGGTCTTCTTCTTCTCTTCCATCAGTTCAAGCATTTACTGAGGCGATTGAGGAAAGTACAACGGGGGATGAAAGCAGTACAAGAGCTAGTAAGCATATTACTTATAAAAGTCTAAAGAAAAGGCCACATAATAATGATTTAGTAGGGAAAATATATAAAACAAACGAACAGAATAAATTTTCAAATATTAATTTTGGTAGAAATAGTACCAGAAAAGAAGATGAAGATTCAGGACTATCTCCAACTTCGGCATCTGCAGTTGTTGCAATACAGATGAGCGAGCTAATTGCAAGATGGAACCCAAAAAAAGATTCAAGATTGATCCAAAAGGCAAATCCTATGACTAAAGAAAGGCAATTTAATGCAAGTTAAATGGTTAGTTATGTTAATTTTCCGGATATAGAGATAGATAAATTGGAGGGGATTCAAAAATTCTGTTCAATATAAATTGAAAATACTTGAAAAAATAGGATGGAATACAAAATATAAGAATTGTAGATTAATTTTTATTATTGAAGCATTTAGATCATTAATTACTATTATAAAACAAATCTAAAGTATATTAATTTGTTCATATCCCAGAACTTGCATTACTATTTGTATTCGAGAGTCTGTCAAATAAAAGTGTATGAATGGGATCTTTCTTGATTCCAACAAGACCTACAACTTCCACATTAATTTGATCTCCAAGCTTAGATTTAAGATTTGCATAAACCTTTTCAATTAATTTCCTTGATGAATCCAAAAGTGAAGAAGAGTTGAGACCTTGAGAAAGGTGAAGGAATTCTAAGAATCTTCTAATAGTGTCGTTATGTTGATCTGAAGCCTCTAAACTTTCAAGTGTATAGAGGCATTTCGCTCCACAAATTGCAATATTGTCAACCAAAGAGCTAAGCAAATGTACAAATGAGCTGAAAGTGATCATTTCTGGTAGGCAACATGATTCTGTAATAGCTGAGACCCTGGCTATTCCTCTAAATTCTACACTGTTCTTATTCAGTGATGAATTTTTATATTCTGGAAGGAAATCACCAATTGAAGGCTCTGAAGGGTTTAGAGCTTGGATATTTAAAGATAGAGGTAGGAAGGATTCCCCACCTTTGGATTTAACAATCGTAAAGACAGAATAACAGTGGTTTGGTATATCTTCCAATAGTTGCAGTATTGGACGACCTAAATCCATAGTATCATGAAACAGTTGCATGAGCAGTTCTCTGCATCCACGTAATTCGAGAGAGAACCCGGTTTCTGAGATAAATGTATCAATAATACTCCTAACAGAATTCAATAAAAGAGTGCAGCAACGTTGGTGGAAAATGGATGGTACTTGAGCAGGGAGACTATCTAAATGGTATAAATTCAAGGTTTCTGGGATTTGGCCTGCTGAAATTCTCTCTATTCTTGAAGTTGGTTTAAATAAGTCAAAGGTTTCTGTTATTCCACGCCCAAGAGACACTACAGATATGCCTCTAACAGTCTTAAGAGATTTTCTAAGAATTTCTGTCAATTCATACCTAAGCTCAGGGATGTTCAGAGAAATAGTTGCTCTGATTAAATCAATACCCAGGTTAAATTCTTCCAAAGTTGCAAGTTGGGAAATTTGTCTTTGCTCGGAAAGAATTAGTTGAATTCTTGGCTCTAAAAGCTGAATAAATTTCAATACTTCTTCTTTTGCCTGAGAATCATCTCTAACATGTTGCTCCGAGATATATTTATTTGTCTCTCCCTCGATTTTTGTATTCGCAAACTTTCTAGAAATAGTGCTAAGACTACGAGGTGATTGTCCACGTAACATCATTCTCCCTGCATAGGTATTCATAGACTGTCTGTATTCTGTTCCTCCTTGGACAGATGCATTAAGATTTTTGTTTTGTAAATTTGTATCGCCTTCTGAATAAATAACGTTTGAAGATTTTTCGAGTGATACAAATATATTTGTTGCAAGAGAAATTAGCCTACACCATAAAATATGCATAGGATTTCTAATTGTTTGATCTCCAAGTTCGATTATAAGATAGGTTGAGGGCCAGAAAGATGAATTTGATGGGGTTATAATAGATTGTATTTCAGGAGTAATATCAGAGTTTTCATATGATTGCTTTGAAGGAGCTGAAATATTGGTAAATCTGAACCCATTAAGGAAGAAATTTGATGCTATTTGTACTAGTATTCCACTCTTGAGGATAAGCATGCATCCTTGGGGAGTAGAGGAAATTGCAGCTAGGCAAGACATTGTAGATGATAGTAAAGAGTGGTAAGCTGCCTCACTCCAGCTTAGAAATGGTACTTTAAGAGGTTTAAAGTATCCAATGGACTCAATACGACCTTTTCTGATAATTGCTTGTTGATAACTATAACTGGGAGCTTCATTTTTTTCAAGACAGGCAGAGCTTAGTTGAATTACAGAATCTAATAATGGGACTATCTTGACAGCCATATCTATATTGAAGTCATACATAAGAGGGTTTGTAACAAGTAATTCTTTGATTCTGGTTATTATCGGAGATTTTAAGTTCGAAGTATTCATTGTAAACTCAGATGAGATATCCTGAAGAAGCTTTTTCCTATTTTCAATATATATAACTTCCAGTATTTTTGCAGGAATGCAAAGACAAAGGATTGGGAGAGCTATCAAAGAGCTCGAGAAAAAGTTTAGTAAATTACCATTCGAATCTATATTCCCAACTTCATTTGCAATTCTGTGAATGAACTTTCCGTTTTTCTTATAAAATTGCATAGAACATGAAGTTAGCTCTAGCAACAATGATATTGTAGTGCTTTCTATAATTGGCGTGATATCTTCTACTTCTGAGAGTGAAGATAACTGTTTGAGAGCAAATAGGAGGAGGTAAACTGCAGCTGTTAAATCACAGGATAAACAAATATCATTTTCTTGTGAGACCTGGACTTCAGCTGAACTATTCGTCGTCTGGGAAGATTGGATCGTCCAAATGTTCTTGAAGTCAAAGTTATACGTAGATATTTCGTTCTTATTCTGAGTTCGAATCTGGAACGGAATTGCTTTTTCTTGGTTTAGCAACATAGTCCTTAGATTTCTAATAATGTACCTACAACATTGCTCGATAAGTGAAGAAAACAATCTTTTGATATTGGACCTCTGGCTTTTTTCAGAAAATTCTGAGACAGGCATATAATTGATTAAGTTTCCAACACAGCCTCTAAACTCTGAAGCCTCATCATTTAATCTCTGGTTATTTTTTAAATTCTGGCAACCGAGATCTTGCCAGGACGAAGATAAGCAAACCGATGAGCTATTTGGAGCAATAGGGGTAAGATTGAGCGTGTAGGAGTCATTCTTTTCACCACTTTTCACCTCTGTGGAAGATTTAAGGGCTTTCAATGAGTTTTGAGTTTCAATCATTTCTGCTCTCCCAAGAATAAGTCTGACACTAGATACAAGGTCAAACGTCAATAGGTCAGTGCATGTAGAAAATATAATGGTCATCATTAGATTTGGAAGGAATCTAGGCTTTCTTTGCCCCAAATTATCCAGAATGGGAGTTTTAGGACTTGTATCATCTCCCTCTAGTTCGAAATCGTGGCTTTCTTTCTGAGCTAGACTAATACAATGATTAATTAAGGCTAGTTTTGTCGAGTCAAAAAGTATTGCCAATTCTGAGAGGAAAGAGTTTGAGACCAGGTTACTAAACTTTGCAATTACTACAGGAAGTAGCGTCTTTAGATAGAATATAAGTTCATTATAGCTAGTTAAAAGGTACATGAATGACTCCAGAAAGCTCCTAGATGAATTTTCTCGACGGATTTGGAATATCATTTCTTTAGAAAAAGTAAGTAAGGACAGAATATCCATTTCTGAGTGAGGAACAGAAATACAAGCTGCAGCTGAGCATGAAAGCAGTAAGAGTACCGATGAAACATCCAGTTCAAATTCGGGTCCCCATTGCCTTGTTTTATGAATAAAAGAAGAGTTTCTTAGTGAAAGTAATGAAGGTATTTCCACAATTTTGTTTAATCCTGAATTAGAAGCCTCCTTCCTAGATATTTGCAGAGGTGATAAATTTTCTGGCCTTTCCTTAATTCTGGAACTAACAACAGAGTGTTTGATAAGTGGTTCTTCATCTCTAACATGTAAAGACCCTTCTTTCTTTTCAAGGCTCGTATTGTTTGGAGAAAAGTGTTGTTTTGGAGCTAAAAGCTGTCCAGATTCCCATACCATTTCAAGTGTAGCAAGCTGAGAAGTTTCACTATTGCTGGAAGGAGGAAGCTTGAAGGTTTGGCTGCTGGGATCAAAGGAACTTGATCTCAAATCTTTAGTACTTTCATCTCTAAACTCACAAATCTTTGATATATTAAATTCTGTGAGATTGTTAATTGTCTCATTTGAAATGATCAAATGAGAGAATTTGAGGTATCTTTCAAAGTAATATTTGTTAACAAATTGTTCCAAGGAATTATCTGTGTATGAGCTTTGAGTTTTAGCCAATTCTGAATCATTACTGGAATCATAGTTTTTTCTACTGAATACACAATATTTAATTGGCACTCCTAGTTTATCTTCAACTTCTGAAAAATGGCTATTGGATCTAAGGAATAAACCAAAAATAAGCTTGGAGCTCTTGGAGGAGTGAAGAATTTCATTTATAGTTTTGTCTGAAACAAGGTACTTGACAAAATCAAATATTTTTCGTTCTCTTAGGAAAACTGGAAGTTTGTCATAGTTTTTAAAGCTCAGATGAGTAGATACACTGATAAACCTGGATGTTAAATGATATGTACATGCAACAGATGAAGATATTATAGTTAACAATTGCAACTTGGCTTGAGAGATATTGGAATCAAGTTGAAGACAACTCCAAAGAGAAGTTAGATTTTGTGTAACTGAAATGACAATATTCCATGTTGAAGTGGCTGATGGACTGCCATCTTTATCTTTTGTTTTAATAAACATTTCCCTGATCAAGAAATCCTTTGATCTTGTATTTTCAAAAAGTTGGTTCAATATACTTAATGAAAGAGGAATTAGATGTAAAATATTGAGCAGATTTGAGGAGATTACTAGATTAGCCTTGTTGATACATGTTAGTAGTGAATTACATTTCTCAAGGATTCCAACTATAGCATGGCAAATTAATCCGATTCTACTAAAAGAGGATGAAGGAGACCCATTAATCTGATTACCAGAGCAAATAGTGAGATTAGATTTACAGTGAGCTAAAACATAATCTAGCCTTTCAAAAGAAAAGCTTTTAGTTGATCCAATAAGCATTGAAGGATGGGATGCAGAAAATAAGTTAATGAGTTCCAAAACCACTTTACAAAATTCAATTGGGGTTTTGTCCTGGCTATTTATTTTAGTTTCAGAAAAGTCAAAGGTCTTTAAGAAGCTGAAAATCGGGGCTAAAAGTACAAAGTCAAGCTCTTGGTATAGAAGTTTGATCAGCAATGGAAATAGTTTAGTATTTGTTAGTGAAAGTAAGAAATCTTGCTGTATTGAGCCGAGAGATGTAGATGGCTTTAGAATTTGCTCAAGAATTATGTCCAATCTGGAGTTTTGTACTTGGCTTTGCTCATAGTTGTTTACGGAAGATTCTGATGAAAGTATATAACAGAATGAAGAGAGAAGCTTTGCTGCAACAATTGGAGTATTTGAGGCCATAGATGAAGGTACAAAGCTAAGCATGAGTGAAAATAAAGACTTTACTAAATTCATTACTGGCTTCTTAGAAAGATAAAGCAGTGATATTCTTGAATGTATATGATTTGCGATAATGTCAGTATCTGACCAACTAAACTTTGGGGAATTCAGCAGACTATTTGAAATATGAGAGCCTTGATTTGATGAAGAAGATAAAATCCATTGAACTAAAGCCGTTCTTAGAGAGCAAAGCATATCTGAACTAGTTTGAAGATCGGCAACGGAGTTGAGCAATTTTTGAATTACCTTGAGAACTTCAGTAACAACCTGTTGAGCAACGATAACATCTGGAGAAGAGAATAATTCCCCGCTTCTGTTAGGAAGAGTATTACTGCATTCGAACGTAGGAACAAGGAGTTTATCTAAAAACATAACTTGAGAGTTTGAATGTTGAAGATGGAGAGCGAGAGTAAAGGAAAGAGATTCATTCTTTTCCATTGCCTGGGCAACTACAGAGTTTGAAATAAGTAATTCCCAAGGAGCAGGAATATCATTCAATTCATCTTTTGCTAACTGCGAATACCGCGACCTTCTAAATGACTGGGAGTGAATGCTGTATTCACAAGACAGTATTGTAAGTAATGAAGGTATCAAGCCAGTTTCAGTGATGTGTTTTAAAAGAGTAGCTATAATAGCACGATGATTAGACGATGCAATTCCTGAAATACTGGGAACAATATCTTTTAGGCTATAAGAGTTGCTATCTTTAACTTCAGACTTTATCATGTTTTCATTTAATTGTTGTTCATAATCTTCGTCAGATTTTATTATTGTAGCAGAGTCCATTGAGTTTAATAGTAATCCAAACACTGAAAGTGAGCGTAGAAACAATAAGTTCCTTTCTGACTCCAAATTGAATTGCCAGCTTGAAATTCTAGAAAGAACGGTATGAATTGAGAAGTTGGAGATCCTACCAAAAAATCCAAATAAATCTCTCTGCTCCAACTCTTCAGAGCATTGTTGACATAATATGCAGTCATTAATTAGAAACTGAATATCTCTAATAATCTTATTTGTTGTAGATGAACTATAGCTAAATTCTTCCAAAGTTGAAAGCAGAAGTCTTGCATGTCTGTCCCATCCAAGACCCCAAAATGAAGCAGGACAAAAGTTAAGTAAAGTAACAATAAATTCAAGAATTTGAGCAGTAATTGGATATGACTTCAGCTGCTTTTCGACAATTTCTAGAGATTTTGATACAAGGTTAAAAAGCTCATCCAAGTTGAATCCCTGTATTCCTTTAAGCACTGGAGAATAAAAACCTGAATCTCTTTGTGTAGCCGGATCCACAAGAGTTTTCGAACCAAGACATGAAACCAACAGAGGAACAAGCCAGTACATTGGTATATTGTGAGATTGGTGGCTCCACGGGAATTGAAAGCTAAATAACTTTGATTGCTTGTTTACTTGTTTATTTTCTCTATTAAACTCTTTAGAACCAATTTGAAGCTTTAAAAAGTTCCCATTAGCTGCGTCATCGATTGAAAGTAAATCAATAGGTTGGAGGGATACTTGAAGAAGATTAATGAGTCTAGGAATAGTTTGGAAAGTAACTGATACAGCCTCCTCTCCATTATTCTTGTTGTTAATTAGATAGCAAATTCCCTTCAGCATTTGTATAGTTTTGATTGGTAAAAGCCCAAATCTAGTGGAAGCTTTTAATCCTTGTTGGGTAGCATTCGGAATTAGTGCATTCCATGAGAAGATTTCCTGATCAAGAACAAATATAATTGAAGGGTGGAATGATGCAAGTCTATATATAAGTTCGCTAAGTGAAACCAGCATTTCAATATGTTGTTTTATCAAGTTTCCGCCAAACTGTGACAATGAAAGGCCAATAGATTCCCAGATCAACAACAAAATTTTGAGAAGCGATGGCAAAGAATCAGGATTTTGAATATTTTTACAACAGAATTTTATTGTGAAAGGGTCCAAATCTCCAAGCCTAATTTCTGTTGAGTTATTATTAAGTTCAGAAGGAAGTCTAAGCTTATTAATATCAAGAAGATCGGAACTTCTTACCTTTTTGCTTTCTTCTAACTTGCTTCTAGAATTGTAAATGTGGTAATATGGTGGCATTTCAACTTCAGGAAAGTCATAAGAAGTTCCATAGGGAGAATTTGACCAAAGAGGTGAAGAAAAACTAGTTTCTGAGTTTTCGATTAAAAGCGACTTTAAAGGAACTGACTGAGCAACTCCAATAGGAAGTACTCTAAGTGGTGTGAGACATTTTCTTGCATTCGGAAATCCAGCAGAGAGCGGAGTTACATCGTTGAGTTTGATTTCTAAAAAGTCCAACAAGCATCCTTCAAGCGTTCCTGCCAAGGATGCCTGAGAAAAGGATGCTCCAAGAGCCAAATCTGGTGTCTCTAAGCGTGATACTTGTAAATGTAGAGGAAGCTCAGGGAATTCAGAATCATTTTTTATTGAATCCGGATTCCAATTATTAACAGGAATAGGAGATAACCCAAGAGAGGAAAGGTATGGAGGAAAGGAAATATTTCTAATTGGAGTTCTCAAAAAAGTCATAAAAAGTTTGAATGATTGCTTGGCCATATCGATGTCAGCTTGATTGAATTTTGAAATTGAATTAAAGTCAGGAACAAGACTGTTTAAGAGATCAAGAAACTCAACAATTCCGTATGGAAATGATGACATGAATAATTCAATGATTAAATGGACTCCAATTTGTCTGAAATAGTCCCCTCTCCAACATTCTCTATAAACCAGTCTAGGCTCTTTTCTGAGTAAGAAACTTAGATGTTTCGAAATTCTTGCAACTAAAGGTAAGGAGTTGAGTGAAAATGTTGAAACTGTATTTCTAATTATACTATAAAGAACCAAATGCTGGTAATATGTTCCAAAGGCTTCTCCCAGAATGATATTTTTCTTATTGTCACTATTAAAATCTTCTGAAAAGTAAGCATCATCCAAATCTAAAGTTTTGTTTTGAGTTGTCTTGTTTTCCAATCCGCAGCTTGAAAGTAATGAAACTGAAATATATTGTTTAAGAGGATGTTGAGAACTGAGAGCATGAAGTATACTTTCCAAAGAATCAGAAAATGCAGAGGATTGAAAGAATGACGGAGCTTCAAGAATAGGAGCCAAAAGTGAATCTCTATTTGGAGTTTGTACAACTATGGAGGCATAGCTGAATATTAGAGCAGGTAATAAGGGTTTTACAACCTTAGCATGAACCAAAAGTAAGTTACCTCTTATAAATAGTTGTTTCTGAGCATTTCTACTAAATGTATCAGCTTTAGCTCTCGCAGGAGTAGAAAAGTTATACTTTTCTTGTTGGATATCACACAAAACCTCTCCTGAGTCATTCGAGCATATTGACTGTAATAAAGTTACTATAACGTTGATTAAAAAGCCCAAATCTTCATTATTAATTGTAATCTCTTTTGGAGAGAATGAAAGTATTAGAGAGCTAGCCAAAAGTACTCCATTGGAGGCAGTTTGTCTGAGTTGATCTATCATAGATGTGGAGTGAGCCAAGCTGCTATCGCAAAACGTGAGTGGTCCTATGCCAATTCCACTGTTGGAGGAATATAAAGTATAAAGACTACCAAGGAAGCATTTTGACTGGAGTTCAGAAATGATGAGTCTACATCTGTTAAGAGGTGAAGACCTTGAAAGAGATTCCCCAATAGGGATTCTATTATTATTATTGTTAGAGCTCACTTCAGTTTCTGGTTTCTTTTGAATACCAGTTAAACTACCCATATACCCTTTATGAGCTTGGAGAACCACCAAAATAGTGTGTAACAGATTAGACTCGAGTAGTTGTCTAGAATATGCTTGTAATAGAGGACCTCCAAAAACTCTTTCCAATTCTGGATTGTCAAAATCAACAAACTGGTCATTAACTAACCTAGAATACCATCTCCAAAGCTCATCTAGTATATTAAATGAGGAAGAATGTTTTCCAATCCCTTCTTTTGTTGATTGATCTTGGTCTTTTCCCCAGAGGACTTCTCCAAAACAAACCTTCTTTAAAACTGCTCCATAGCCTGAATGTTCCTTTTCAAAATTTGCATTTTCATACATGAATTTCACTGAGTCTAGTAGAGAAAGCTGTTCTTGTAATATGAAATCGTATATTTTGCTTATTAAGTCCACATCTGAAAAAAAACAATCCAAAACTCCTCCAGAGTTTGTTCCAGCATTACTATATTTACCTTCAGGATCATTCCCGTTTCTATTTATGATCTCTTTTGATAAAAATTGGTCGTCTGTATTTGTAAATCTTATAATGAAACCGCCTTCTCTTAAATAGTTAAAGCCTCTAAAAATTCGACAGGCTTCTTCTGATTCTACTTGAAAGCAATTTGAAATTGTCTTAATTACATCCTTTTCTGAAAATATTTGACTCTCAGGAGAAATATTCTGAGGAATAATACTTTTTTTTGTATAACTCTCAATCCTCTCACGAACAACTAGAGGAATATCTTTCAGAACCAGATTTTCTATTTCTTGGGTACTCCCCTTTTCTGTATACTGGTGGTTTGCATATACTTGGAATGAAAGCAGGGATCTGTTACAATTTCTCAGTAATCCAATCCATCTGTCTCTATCCATCTTTGATCTTAAGGCTCCTGCCACTATTTTCTTTTCCCACCTAAATTAATTAATTTTTGTCATAAATTCTTCAGTGTTAATTCTGCGGATTTTTTGCCTTTGTTTTCAACCTTAGACACATCAATTATGAGTTGATTAGCTACTTTTGTTTCTCTAAATCTATTAAATTTATCTATGTTGTGGTTTTTAAACTCCTCTATTTTTTTAATTATTATATATAACAAAAAGTATTTTAATCAATACAACACAAAAAAAAACATTTTCAAGCGCGCGCCATTTTTCTGAAGAATGAGCCTATCTCCGCCTCCAAGTAAAATTAAACAAGTCCAAAGCAAGATATAAGGGGAGTTATGTCACAAGTTTCTCTAAGCTATCACCCTAAAGATTTGTCTATTTAATTAAAAAAATTACTTTGACTACGAAACTAAATGACTTTTCAATTCAGTTTGGCTTGTTTGATTTTAAATATGAAATAATATATTTAGTGTGTAGCCTAAATAGAATAGTAATTTAAGAAATAGGGGAGCTAGAAAGATTAATCCCTGTTGAGAATAATAACTATTCACATTTGTGTCACATGAATCAATAGTTGTCTAGATTTAGCTCAAATATACTATATCTTATTATCATTTGTAGAATCTTTATTATTAAAGGCATTATATAGTATAGGAAGCCTAATTTTTATAATATTAATTTCCTCAAGAATATGATAGAATATTGGAATTTTAGATTTGTAATCAAATACGAACTCGCAGATCCATACTAAAAACAAGTGAAGAATAGAAATAACTTCTGCTGTAGGATTTGACTTTATAAATTCATCATCGGAAACAACTTCTGCAGAAATTGAAACAATTGAAGAAATTATAAAAGTAATAATTTGGATATTAACAATAAAAAGATCAGTCTTAAGAGAGTAAAGTCTTTTTAGAGCCAGAGTTTCACTTCCAATAATACCTTCATGAAATGTTTCAGTGATTTGAGAAAAATCGATCATATTCTGTTGGAGTTTGAGCCCATTATGAAACGCTACAGCAGCCACCCTATAGAATAAGTTGGAGAAAATACTGTTTACATATTTTGGTAAAGAATTCCCATATTCCGAGAAATTTCCAAAAATAGTGTTTTCTTTATCAAAGTTTATTTTGTCTTTAATGTCGCTAAACCAATAATTGGATTGTGAGATAAAGTCAGGGAGTTCATCAAAAGGTATATGATACTTTCTTACATTTAAGAGCATATTAACGGCGGAAGATGGCTCTTCTACAGTGTTACATATGGTTTTTAAAAACAAGAATCCAGTAAATTGAAGTTGTAAAGAAAAAATGAAATTTTTTAATTCTTCCAGCCCTTTGTACTTAAATGTGTACCAATTCGGAAAATCTGGAGATAGAATGTCCATCAAACTTTCAAAAACAGTACCTTGATTACTAACTATTTCTTTATTAAGGGATTCAAGAAAGTAAGGAAGTAGGCCTGTATTAAATAAAACCAAAGCCAGCCTCTCAAAAATCCTCAAAACAATAATTCGTGTTTCCTTAATCTTATCAGTTTCCTTCCCATGTAATTTTAACATCATTTTAGATGAGAGAATTGTTTGAAATATAGGGGAGTAAGTATCTATTAAAGCTTTAATGCAAATAATAAAATTTTCGGTTTGCTTAAAATCTGCTTCATACATCAATGATAAATCATCTATGTACTTTAGGATTAGCTCAAGTAAATCTAGAGATTCAATAATTAAATTTACTGCCAATTCTTCTAATTTGAATTTCTTATTTTCAATTTCTTCATTCTTAATAGCTTTCAAATTATCTTTTTGGCCATTTTCCAAATTTCTAATAAATTCATCTTCAATTCCGTTTCCAATATAATCAGTTTGTAAAAAACTAATACTAGTTAACAAATTTTCAAATTCTGGTGATTTGGGATCTAAGCCATAAAAAGAATTACTCAACATCAAACATATGTACTTTATTGGGCATATATCAGTCCTTTCATTTAATGGAGTAAATAATAAATATACAGAATTTGGATTTGTGGTAATAATACTAGAAATCATTTGAAATGCTAATATGAAGTGTTCAATACAGCCACCACACAATTCTAATTTTAAATAAATATTAAACAAACTCCAACTTTTTACAAGGTCTTCATTTATTGTAACTGCAGTTAAGGGAATAACATATTCTGAATAAATCTTAGAAAGTTGAATAAGCAGTTCTTCGGTATTGTCATCATCTAAATGAATGGATGCTTCCCTATCAAAATCTAAAAGAAGTTTCTGAATATGAAACCTGTCAGAGAGTAAAGATTCATCATCACAGCCCTTTTCTTTTATATTAAGCTTTTTAAACATGATCTTAACTTTCTTTTATTTTTTTGTTGATTATTTTGGAATTGCAATTCCCGCCAAATTATGTACGGTACCAAACAATATTTGATCCAAATGTAAAAGAAAAAAATAATTAGTTTGAAATAATAGTGAGTAGCTCAAATGAACTTATAATGTGCAAAATACATTTTCTTCCTGTTAAATGAGATTTGAACATTGAATAGATTGATGAGTGAAAATTTGATTGAACACATTTTGAAGGATTTGCAAATTCAAGTTTGTGAGGAGGTTGAAAAGCTATTAGAACCATTTAAAGAGGATTATGATGATTATTCTGACAAACTTTTAAAACTTTTGCTTTCAGTGGACCTATCAAAAATTATTAAGAAAGGAAGTCTACCTTTGGATATTCATTCTTTGCATAAAATTAACTTAAAAGGAGTTCATTTATTGCAATTAATAGAGGCTGAGGATGTTTCCAAGGCTAAGTCTAGAAATCGATTCTATTTTAACTCAGATTTATCTAAGATGGAGCAAGTATCAATAACTACTCCTTCTAAGAATAGGATGATGAAACTCATTTTAACAGATGGCACAAATGTATGCTCTGCAATGGAATATAGGTACATGCCTGAATTAGATGAATTCATAAGCTTTTGGTGCAAATATACAGAACATATTGAAAAGAATGGAGATTCAAATCAGCGAGATAACAACGCCCATATATTGGTTCTTTTGTCAGGTGAGCCTGAAATCAAAAGAGGAGTCATGCTTTTATTACCTGGAATGCTTACTTTTATCATGCATAAAGATGCTGAACAAAGTGTTCATGATCGAGTTAAAAAGCTCAATGAAAACATAGGAGAAAAGTCTACAAGCAATTCCAGCTCCTCTATTTTGTCAGAAAACTTAGTTAAGAAACCAATTAAAACCCCAGAGGGGATCTTAGATATCAGGTCATACTCAAACTTTGTGATTACAAATTCAGGCTTAAAGGAAAAAAAAGATAATCAGATATTTGAAGAGAACTATAAAGTTATTTCAAACCAAAAAGCACTGAATCAAGTTAATTCAGATTCTTTTTTAAGCAACTCTTTGATTGAAGACGAGTTATTATTAGAGAAATTAGAAATCAAAGATGAATGCTTTATAGAACCAGATAACTCTAATTCTGATTCTAATTCAGTTATTGAGATTTTTCCTAAGTCCATTGAAGAAAAGGAAAATGAAATATTGGATGTCGGTATTGTAGACGATTTACAAGGTTATTTTGACTTTGAAAATTATGCTGATATTGAAATTAGAGAGGATTTAGAATATCAAGATGAAAATTTCGAGGGTTTAAATAGCTATTATCCTGATATAAATAATAATCATGAATTTAATTTATCGGAAGCTCCATCAGTATTACAAACTAATTCTGAAAGTTTAAATGAAATTGATCACCCACAAAATGAAGATGAATTAGTCATTTGGGTTGAAGCTGTTGTAATTAACTCTAGAAGGAGTGTAAATAGTGATGAAATGCTCCTTGAACTAGGTATTCATTATCCAATACCTTTACCAAAGCCGTGGGATGAATTACTATTGGAGGATGTATGTTTAACCAGGCAAGTAGCTGAGAGAATACTGTCTATTGAAAACAATGAAGGATCTTCTGAATGTTCTAACCCTAATTTCACTATCGATAATTTATTATTATATGTTCGTTTTATTCAGGGAAATATTTGCCTAAATGCATCATTTGATTCAAGTAATAAATTAAAAATAGTAAACTTAGTTGGATTTGTTCCTACTTGAAAGAAAGTAAATACTAGATATTTCATCCTTGATCGGGAAAGGGTCTTAAATTTAATACCCGAGTTTTATTGATGTAATTACTTTCAGGCTTTGATTTATTACTATTGAATAACACAGAATTATGTTATCCTTCATATAAGTTTAATGCTATTTAGATAAAGAAAAAACAAAGAAATACGTATCTTCGTGACGAGAATATATTGTGTATTTGAATGAAAAGATAGAGTTATTATCTTAGGAATAGATTGAAAGATATTAATTTTTTTTTATCAGAGTGCAAATGAAGAATAACCTAATATAAGAGATTGTTTTTAATTAGGAATGTTCATAAAAATTCTGATTTGTCCATTTCTGTTTACAGCGATAAATATTTGAGCATTTTTTTCATTAATGTAGGTTCCAAATGAAGGATAATTCAATGAATTTCTTTGGTTCATTTTGAAGAATTTAATAATCTTTTTGGAAAAAGCAGGAGGAGCAAGTATAGTCGAGGTTAGAGACGAATCAAATGCCTTGAATGAGTCAACACAATGTTGCGTGGGACCTCTTCTAATGTTAATCCTATCATATCTTAAAGAAATTTGGTTGCTGGTAACATTTGGGTGGAAGTTCGAGCCATTTAGGTTATTTTTATTGTATTGGATTCCAAAAATGGATCTTCCAAAATCTGGTTGAAGATCCCACAAACAAATGTACCCATTTTCCGAACCAGAGACTATGAATTTTTCATCATTAGAAATTTGAGCAGAAAGAAGAGTTTCCTCATTTATATGGCCTTTAAATTTAACAAATGTTGACAAATCACTCAAATTAAATAATCTCACTCTGCTATCATTAGTAGTTACTAAAACACTTTTATTGTCTCTTTTCCAAGAAATACCACTAACTTTTCTGCCTTTTGAGGATTTTCCTCTTCTATTTCTACAATCCACATCACATCTATACTTTAAAGTTCTAGCATCGTAAAATGCAACTCCCCCATCCTTAAATCCACAAGCAAGATATTTACCATTAGGTGAAATAGATAAAGAAGTCAATAAATCCTGTACTCTAATCGTTTCAACTACTTTGGTTAGGAATTTATTTGGGGAACCTTCGTTAGGAATTAGTCTCAAAATCTGTACAGATGCATCTAATGAGCCAATAAAAATAATATTTTTTTGTATTGGATGGAAAGAAACAGATGTCGGCCAATCTGAGCAGTTAATTACAGCATTTGGTTCTGTAGAGCCTGCCTCCCAAAGCTTCACAGTTCTGTCCATACTGCTTGAGAGAAACCTATGGCTTCCTTCATCATTCTCCCAGTGCAAAGATATGATTGCATTTGAATGAGCTTGAATATTAAAGTCCTCCTTTTCATTAAAGAATGGCTCTATTTGATGGCCTGATGACGAAATCATTCCAGAATCTCCAAATTCATCTCCTTTAAACTTCCATTGTCGTATACTACCATCTTGACTTCCTAAAATCAACCACTCTCCATCAATACTCATTGATAGCTTTAGAATTTGAGGTGTTAAAGATAAATATATTTCTCTTATCAGCCAAATTGATCCAATATCATTTTCCCTTGCCTTCCTTGTCTTATTGCTGATTTGAAATTTTGTAGAAATCTTCATCGGAAGGGTACGCTGTCTCAAGTTTCTTCTGGCTTCGTGAGCTCCGTTTAAGACTTCTACATGAGATAGGCCAGAATCATCACCTTTGAATGTCCTACTATTGCTCTTTTCTGCTTGATTAATAATACTTCCCAAACTTGTAACAAGATTTGAGTTAAAAGAAGAGTTTGAAAGGTACCCATATCTTCTAAAAACTCCTCCAACTTTAAATAAACTCTTCAAAGTACTTGAACCAGATATCCCGGAGCCATCCTTGAAATTTTCTCCTCTAAAATTTCCTAAATATGAATGGATCTTAGAGGTTCCTGAGTTACTTGAAAGCCATTTCCTGAATTTTGTCGACGACGGAGAAGCCTCAGCACTCTCTCCCGCAACTTTTTCCAGTACTACCTCTTGTTCAACTGAAGGTACGTGCATCATCCCTCCTTCAACATGAAAGCTGCTTTCAGAACCTGGTCTTCTTTTTATATAAATAACATCTCTTTCATCACTATCTATTTGATCGCTTCTGCCAATAGATTCAACATCACCAATTTTGATTTCACTGCTAACAAATTCGGATTCTTTAATAAAATTCTCTTCATTAACTGAAATTTGATTATAATCCTTGCATTCAGGAGTATTTTCTTTAGGTACAATTTCTTCTTCAGATTTAGCTTCGCCTAAATCTTTATCTGGGTCATCCTCTTCACATATATTTTCTATAACCTCATTTGCATCCGTTTCTGTTCCTTCTAATATGGCTTCTTCTGGCCAGGCCATTTCATTATATCTAAAAACTACCGAGTTATCGTCACTTTCCCAGTCTTCCACAGAAGAAATAATCCCACTCCCATCAAATCCATAGTCAAATGTTGTATATCCATCCAGAGAATCCATCTCAGACCCAACAGAGTTTGCATCAGCATCCATAAAATGCTCCATTTCGTTGATATTAATTTTACTTTTCCCTTCAGAACTCTCGTTTAAATCATCTTGAGCTGCTACTCCTTTTTCATCTGGAAATTCACTCAAAGAGTTTTCAATGCTTTGATTCTCTTTCAGAGTGTTTTCTACTGAGACGTAATGACTATTTAACTCTTCTTTTTGATGAATTCCATCGACTATATTGTCTTCATTTTTCTCCAAAATAGACGAATCCGTCATAGAAAAGTTATCAGTGTTAAATACTTTATTTAAAATTGATTCAGTCTCTAAGATAGATCCGCTTAAATCTTGATTTAGATAACTATATATTTTTAATTCTTGTTCATTTTTGCTTGAAAGGCTATTTTGTAGAGCCGATGAAAAAAATACCTTTTCTCCTATTAACTTATCTATCTCAGGTAATGAATAAATTCCGGATACTTCAATCTCGTTATTCATATTTAACCGGAAATACCTTTGTTCTTCTTTCTGATCCCATTAACTTCAAAACATTGTTCCAACTCCAAGATATTTTGCTTCTCTCTCTCTCTCTCTGCTACCTAATATCTGATTCACTATTAGGGCTCATACACAAAAATATGTGTATCAAAGTTTTTCCCACTTTTCACGTAATAATTTGTCCTATTTTTTTTTCTTTATCGATCTTTTTGGGGTATCATCAAAAAATCGCTTTGGCGGGTAATTTGGTAATATTATAAAAAAGCATGCAATAAGGTTTTTCTTTTTAATGAAAGTTCAAGAAATATGAATTGAACTGAGCAGATGATACTCATTTTCTAGTTATAAAATGAATTTTTTGATATTATTACTGCTTGTTTTATGTTTTAGATATGTATTATCGCAAAGAAATGTGGCACAAGAAAGGCATGACTTTTCAGGATCTACAAACCCAGCTGAAATGTATGGACCTCAAAAATTAAAGTCAGATTACAAGCCCCTTCCTTGGAAAGACAAGTTTCCCAGATATGATGCAAATATTACGGAGATTCTTGAGCTTCATAAATTGACGGAAAAAAAACCTGAATTTGAACCCATTTTAACTAGAAAGCAAGAAAAAGGAGTAGATAATAGGGTACCTGAATTAATTAGACCTGTTCAGGTCAGATGCCCAAAAGGCTGGACTCCTTGGGGGCCACTTTGTATGGCTGAGGTTTCTTTGGGACCAAGAACAGAGTGTTTTGGTGATCTGGGAAGATTTGTTAGCTCAGCGTCAGGCACTATTCCTAAACAGTCATCTTTATATCCAGGTAATTTTGCAAAATATTCTTTTTGGCTTACAGTAATAAATTTACTTATATTAAATATAATATATTTTTTATTTATTAAAAATAGGAATTTGCCAGGAAAAAAGAGAAGTAGGACCTTCTTTAGCATGTCCAGCAGGAATGAAACTTAGACTTAAGTACGAATCAGAAACTAATTCAAATACAGGAGAAGTTACTCCAGATATTATATCATGGGCATGCGAAGGGTATCGTGTTATTCCATTTTCTGTAAGTTTAAGGAGATAAAATTATTGATGATAATTCATTTGAATTTTTTTTTTATAGGAATTGGATGGAGGAATTTGTCCAGCAGGATTTGTTAATTCAATTGAAGGATGCAAAGCATTTCAGGTTATTCCACCAATAGCAATTTGTCCAGATAATTCCCAACCTTCATATATTGGCTCAAACTTTGCTTTTTATCAAAGAGTAACTATGATTTGTAATATTGTTAATTATACAAGAGGCAGAATTTGGTGTCCAAAGGGCTTCAACGTTATTTTTCCTCCTAAAGCACTCGAAAAATATGAGTTTGGAGAAGAAATTCCTGAAGATGAGACATACAAAATTATTTCTGGAACATTTGATGAGAATGATGTGGTGTCAGATGAAGTAGTTGAAGATATCTTTGAAACTTTAAACGAAATTTCTGAAAATAAGAATGATCAAGAGTTTCCAATCAACTTTAATGACACTAGTTCAAGAGGTCAAGACACTATTTCAAACAATTTGTTCACTTCCTCTTCTCGTTATGTGAAGAAAAGTCAAGCAGACATCCAAGCTGTTCAAATGAGAGGTATGGGAATTGATATGGAAAATAATGTTGAGTTTTTAACTAACGAATTTGAAAACAGTTCAAAGAATTGTATCAAAGATAAAGGAATTTGTGGAGATTCCAAAGGATTAAAAGATGATGAATCTGAGATTGGAGTGGGTAAAAGGAAATGGGATGATATCGGTAATAACAACAATATAATGCTTAGAAGACTCCAAGAAATGGCATTCGGAGGAACATTAGCGACCCAAATGTTTGAGCCTGGTTTAGAAAAAGAATTGGAATTTGGTCCTTTATCGGGGGTATATATGGGAAACTATGGTAATGTATTTGGTAAAGAAACAGAAGAAGAAATAATTATTTCTGGAAATCTTGGGCAACTTATAGGTAATAATCAAGCTACAACTGCTCCACTTCTCCAGTACGTGGAGAAAAAGGCACAATTTTTTAAAGAGCCAGCATGCTCTCTCGTTGTAGCGGTGCATTCTACAAATTGTACTCCTTTACAATGTAAGTCACCCTTCTTGAAAGAAATAAACCACATCTTAAGAGATTGGGCCGTTTTTGTACTGCAAGCTGATCCCGATTCTGGTTCTAACTTAATACCTAATGGAAAAGATTTACCGTTTACTAATGCCGGATAATTACATATTGATAATTTAAAATGAAATATAAGTAAAAAAAAAAGATAATAGAAATAATAAGTTAACAAAATTTTATTATACTTTCTTAATATCAAATTTCATCCAAATCCCAATACCCTGGGGGAGATTTAGTTGGAGGATGTTTGAACCTATGCCTTCCTGAATTCTGAAGAAGAAGGCTTTGCTTTAGATGCTTACACATTGATTGGCTATTTGATGTTCTATTATTATTAATAGCTTTGTAAAACTTAGAACACTCGGTACACTCGAATGCTTCAAGATTCTTTCTTTGTTCTTTTTTGCCAATACTTTTTCCAACTTCTCTATACTTAATAGCTTTTTTCTTTTCCTCTAATGGTTCATGGTCGCTATTTTCGTCTTCAAGTTGTATATGTCTCACTCGACAGTTTTGTGAACTTGTAGCTGGAGAAATCTGATCATTTTGGATGCTTCTCGATGCAGAAATCGAATTTCTATTTGGAATAGCATTCGAATTTCTTTCGGTAATATTTTGAATCTCAAGAACATCGTTTACTCTTTTAATATTGTTTGAACTACTGCAGCTTCTTCCAACTACTTGATTTACTGGATTTGGAGGGATAGGAATAATCTGACCAGAGTCATTGTTTATTAAATAATAACTTTTAATTCTGTTGTTATTTGGAGTATTTGAGACAGAATTCCTTTCAATATTTTCACTACTTCTAACTTCCATTCTTAGAGTTCTATTTTCCATTCTTAGTCTCTCAATTTCACGAAGGAGTGATTCTTTTTCATTCATCCACTGAATTTGAGCATTTTCTAGGAATTTTAAGGAAATATTCAAATGAGAAGCAATTTTCTCAAGTGGGAAAATTGAATTGTACTCATCATCGTCAATGATTTGATCCATGGTTTCATTAAAACAAGTATTATCTTATTTTTATTTTACTGTTTAGCTCCTGGTAACTACCAGCATGCGATCGATATATTAATACTATTTACTTAATACGAGTGTATTTTCCGAATGAAAATGCTCACACAAAAAATATAAAACATCTGCAACCTCTTGCTATTTTCCAAGTCAAATTATACCCGTTTCTATTCTTAAGTAAATTCAGAATATTATTAAGCCCACCCCTTTAAATAATTTTGGCTGTAAATTAGATCGACAAACGGCGCCATTAGTTGGCGCTCTCTGTTTGCTTGCAGTGCTTAAAGTAGTAAAAGTAAATTGAGGAAATTAACGGTACCGATTAGAATGATTTATGGCTTCAAAAAAAATTAAGGAATCTAAAAAACAACTGAACGAAGAAAGCGGAGTTACGGGAGCAGAGGGATCTTATAATGATCATAATTCCCCCCAGGGTAGTCATTTTCATTCAAATGAAATCGAAAAGTTAGATGAGATGATTTTATTCCCGCCAGTAAAAGCTGTTGAAATACGAGACAACATCTTTCAGAGGTCAGGGGATAAAGAAAGGGGGAGGATGGTGAGTGAGTATGTGGACTTGAGTCAGATTCCAGCAAGTTTGTTGAAAAGACTTTCATTTAAGCCTACAAGCGAAGTGCAAGTTATTAAGGAAGATAGTAATTTCTCAAATTCTGAAAGCGAAGAATCTGAAGAAGCTACTAAGCTTGGCTCAAATTTTGATCATTTGGAATTTGTGGATTATTTGGAGGAAAAAGATCAAAATATCAAAGTAAATCAAACTCCAACACACTTTTTCAGTTTATCATTTAATCAGCACTCTTTGAATCTATTCAAGGAATTCAAAGCTTTAAAAAAAGTGGTGAATGAATCTGCAGAGTACGGAGAAATTAAACCGACATTTTTTATTGGTGAGAAGAAATTGCACATAACTTTGGGGTTAGTTCGAGCAGAAACACCTCAAGAACTTTTACAGTGTGAGAATGCATTATTCGAATTAAAAGAAACTCAAGAGTTTCGAGACATTTTGGAAGAATCATCTTCTGAAAAGGGATTTCCTGTGGAGTTACATGGATTAGGGTACTTTGGATCTCCTTATAATTCTAGAGTTGTATATGCAAAAATATCTGAAAATCATAAAATTGCAATGATTAAACGACTTTGGATTAAACTTTGTGAGATACTGATAAAATATGGGGTTAATTTAACAATATCTGATTCTAATTCAGAGATTAGTAACAAATCACAAAATCTAAAAGATTCTATAGTACAGGATTATAACCCACATGTAACCTTTATCAATACAAAATACGGAAATAAAAGTGAAAAACAGAAATTAACATTTAATTCTAGTAGTCTTGTGAAAGCATACTCAAAAAAAAGCTTTGGTCCTGGATATATCTCTGAAATTCAGCTTAATGAATTATCTGGAATTCAAGAAATAGGAGTCATAAGTAATGAAGAACAGGTATATAAAACTATTTCCTCTATTAAAATTAACAGAAATGAATAGTTCATAAATAATATATTTTATAAAGTTTGGAGCTTAAATTCTAAATATTAGTCTCTCCTAGATGAGCTACTTTTAATGTTTTTCCTGGGTAGTTCAACGGAGGTTTTCCTCTTGCTTGTAGATTTCTCAGCTTTATTGTTTTCAGATCTTTGTGTTTCATCTTTATTTGACCCGTTCACATTTCTATTGTCAGAATTTGAACCTAATGGAAGTTCAGGATCCTCATCTAAACTTTCGAGAGCTCTTTTTCTATTATTTGAGCGTCTATAATGCGAATCTGGATATTCTTGTACGAAATTTTCTTCTTCATTCTTTAATGGTCCATCTATTTGGACTCCAGAAAGTTTCTTGTTGATAGCATTCATCGTGTTAGATGCTATTTGCGAAGAATTCGAGTCACCAATTGAACAAACTTCTGAAGGGGTTCTAAGCAATCTCTTAGCGTTATTTGAACCATTTTGGTCAGAATTAATGTTCTGGTCTCCGGAGTTTGTAGAGATTGGTGCTAGCCCATGCTGAAGAGCTTCTCTTAATTCCTCAAATTTCTTGAAAAGAAACCCAACAGGCTCTGTGTCTTGATCATTCTGGTTTACTGAGGAAAAACTGACTTTAGAGTTCTTTTCGTGCTTTTTATTAAAGCTTGAAAGCTCAATTGTACGGTGCTTTATTGGATGAATATCATAATTCCCTTGAATTATTACAGGTTCACAAATTTTGTCTTTGAAAATAAACATTGCAGTATTTATAATTTGATTATTCTCATCCATAAAATTCATCTGATCGGATTCTGAAGTCAGTTTGAAAGTACAAAGTTGAAAAAGCCGATTGTTAATTAGTTCCATGATTTTTTGAGTCTTAGAACGTATAGTTAGACAGTATACAGTTTCTTCAATTACATAACTGTCAGATTCTGGTAAATCTTTAAATATTTGAATTAATTCATTTTTTAAAGTATCAATAGAACGTGATGAACCAATAAGTGGAAAAGATAAAACAAGTTCTACTTCATCTGAGTTTTGATAATTCTTTTGAAGAATATTTTTTGTAAAAGATTCAATAGAATCCATAAGTGGAATGTTTTTTGGGGAAAATACCGTTAACATTCCCTCGGCAAGAATTCTCTTTCCAGAAGGGTCAGGAATTGCTGTTAAAACGCTTCCATAACATTGAAATAGTCCGGTACTTAACGCCACCCAAAATTCAAATGCATCTTCTTCTTCTTGGAATTCTAATATTGCCATATTCATATGACTCTTTACCAATGCTCCAGAAGGCTGATATAAATTATTTAAGTAGTGGCCTTTATTTTCTGTTGTAAACAAATTTGTGAAGTTCTTTATACCCAACTCTGTAATTGAGAAGGACTTCTGGGATGAAGACTTCAAATCTGGGCTAGAATTTTCAACTTCTGTTTCTCTGATCTTTAAATTACACCCTGGTTTATTAGCAAAAGATAGGATAATTTCCTTCAAGTCATTTGGACGTAAAGATGAAGGGATCCCCAATAAAATAAGTTTATTACAACCTTTGTACCATGGATTATCTCTGGGATGAACTGTCTTTAGAAGGCGATATTCAGAGACTTGAAAAGAAGCAGGCAAAGTTAAATTTACCCCAAAATCAAAAAAGTTAGGAAACTTATTTTCCAGTAAATTATACCTCATTAATCTGACTAAGAATGGTGGACCTATAGAGTGAGCTTTAAGTAATTTATCATTTTTAGAGTCCTTATTGTATTTTGATTGCTTATTGTTTTCTTCCGAATTTAAGGGTTCCTCATCATCAAATTCATTAATACCACAAAATTTTAGAAGTTCGGCCATCTGAGAGTTTAAGTCCTCAGGTATATCAATCTTCAGCTCATTACTGCGTTTTCTTCCTCTAGAATTTGGTATAATTTCGAATAAATCATCATATGAAACGGGAGAGTTTACATCGGTATCTAACCTTTCAGTTTTTGGAATTTCTCCCACAAGTTCTAATTCCACAACTCCATTCTTCTTCTGAGAGCCCACATACATGGTTTTGTACTCAATATGATAAACTCCTACCTCTTTCTCCCTCACTTTAAAGGTTTATTACTTATATTCTCACATAAATTTCGTATTTTTAAATTTATTATTAATGGCTTTATGAGCCACTTATTATTAATACGAATATAAGGGACTTTTACTTTATACCTTCAAGAGATTGTATCTTCTTTCCAGTGAGAACAAATAATACCGAAAATTTTCTTTCAAACTCACAGTAATCTAAATTATTTGTATACTAATTTTTTCATCAGCTTAATAAATAAATTATTCCCGAAGCCCGCCAAAATGCACTCATAGTCAAAAACCGGTATCAAGATGAGGGTCCATTGATGTCGGTAGAATGAGACCAGAAAAATTATTTTAAAATTATTTTTCAAGGAAATTTATTTGTTAACAATATATTAAATAAGAATTCATCTTAAATACGTGGCTAGACAATGCCTTAGGATTTTCTATTTTTGAACTGACTGTTTCAATTATTCCAGTTACTTTCAAGGTTTAAAAAAAATTAGGATTCCAAAATACATTGGCAAACTGATCTATATAAATATATATATTTATATTGGTCCTTATTAATTATTTGCATACTTTTTACCAACTTTTAGAATTAGCAGATGAATAGTTCTACATTAGAACAGTTTATCAACAAGACTGTGAGCGTATTGACAGTTGATAACAAAGTATATGTTGGGAATTTGGTAGGGTTCGATCAGCTAACAAATATAGTATTACAAAATTGCTTTGAAAAGATATATAATAAAGATCTGAACAAAGTAGAAACTGTAAGTATGGAGTCTCTTGTTTTACGTGGCGATTGTATTGGAATGGTAGGAGAGGGATATGAAGATTTGACTCAAAACTTTGAGAAAGACCAACAAGTATATAAGAGGCAAAAGATTTCAGATTCTTAAATAAAGGTTTTGGATTATTTTTATTCAATTCTTGAATACTATTTATTTCCAACACCCAAGTTATTTTAAATTATGTATTGCTTTTCCCAACTTTAGAAAATTGTACTTGATGATAGAAAACGCTCTTTCTGTAGAATCAAGTTTATTTAAATTATATTCCTTTTTATATCAGGCTCACAAAACATTATTTTTTTAACTATCCCTTTTCCTTGGTTGTTTGCTACACGTTTTATTTTCAAGTTATATTCTTTTAGAATCATTACCAAATCATCATTTTGTTTGTATATAAGCTCATTCCATCTATTCTCGTAGTAGCGATACATAATTCTCAATCTAGAGGAGAAATTACTTAATATTTCATTTCTGTACATTTCTACTTTAAAAGAGTTTATGCTCTAATAGTTAGTCAAGTTACAAAAAAGAGAAACATTCTATCAACCTAAGTAATTTAAAAATATTACAAAAGATAATCCTACCTTAACTTGCGAAAAAAAATGAAAAAAAATACATTTTCTTTTTCATCTTACATTTATATCAAAAACCACACAAATTTGTTTCAAATAGGCGCCAACAGCGTTCGTGTGATTTGGCGCTGCCTTGCATGCACTATTGTAGTCAGTTCAAAAATAAGCATTTGAAAAATTGATTCAAGTTTTGATAAAAGATCTTATCCAAATCTATTCAGATTTTCAACTATATTACATAGGATTTTTGAAATTTAAAGCATTAATATATATAGCCTACATTTTTAGAACTTATCATTTTGAAGTGGAGTTTAATGTTTGTATTAGGTTGCGATAAAAGTGAATATCGACTTACTATTATCTTTTTAAAAGTGATTTTAGATATAATATTTGTTTTTCTTAAATATTTTCAATTTAAATTTCTTTTAATTAAGATTATTTTGCAGGTAACTGTTAGTTATGAACAATATTGGTATAACACGTAGATACGTAACGTAAAGTACCATGCTATATGAACTAAGCGAATTAAGATCTCTAGTTAAATGAAAATATTTTAAATAATATTAATATAAAAGAGCTTTTAAAAAAAAATGACAGAGCTTATCACAGAAAATGAAACAGGGAGATTGAAGCATTATAGTTCACATGGAGGGTTCGGAATACCTAAATATGCAGGGGAAGTTATCATTGTTAGATTTGAAAGATCACAAATTTTTCCTGAAGAAGCCAATAATGATGATTACGATAACTGGAAGCTTCCTGAAGATGTAAGTTGTAATGTTTGGATGATGGATAGTATCGGAGAATTTATTGACTGTGTAACTAATCCAGACAATCCTGCACTTGACGGGTGTGTTAGCGTTAGCTCAGATATTGAAAGATATTTCCCAAGAGCAAAAATAGACCTGAATGCAGTTCAATCATCTGGTACCGGAATAATATTAGTAACTTTAAATACTAAAACTAGCTCAATATATGAAGTTATGAAGAATTTAACAGTTTACTTGGATGTAGTAAATCCTTCAACTTTTAGAAATAAAGATAAGTTTTATAAAGCAGAGGAAGAAAAGGAAGTATGGAATATCTTTTCGTTTTCACCTGTTGAAGATAAAAGCGTTTATGATATTGATGAAGATTGGAACAATATTGCAGTAATGATGTTTTTTATTTATGCTGATAGGTGGAATATGAAACCTCTTTCCCATATGTATTTAGCAAATAGTTTAATTGAAAAAATTAAAGATTCCAAAAATTTATGTTATGCGCTAAATAACATCATTTTGAGAGATTTAGAACTTCCAGAAGGTTGCAGGTCTATTAGATCATTATTAATTGGTGATGATGAAGGTATTAATAAGAATAAAAATGCTGATAGAGTTGAAAACCAAATTTTAGGATTGAATGAATCCGAAGATGCCAATTTAGATGGTCCTTTACTTGTCAAACACTCGAGTAGTATTACAGATTATAAATACCTTCTCAATAGATTAAAGGAGAGAAAGGATTATCTAAAGGAGTTTCTCACAAAAAATAAGGACAAAATACTCGAAGGAAAAGTTTTGATTGATCAGGATGGAAAAGTAAAGTATTTTAATGGGGACTTTAATTCAGGTTCAAATAAAACACCTACAGAGGAGAGTTTTGTTGAAGATAGTGATTCAGAATTTTATCCACAGCCAAGTAGTTTAGAGTCTACAAATAAGGATATTCAACTACTTAAGCAAGAAATGAGTGAATTACAACTCCAGCTTGTTGGTATTATGGACATGTTCATGGCGACCTCACCTGCATCCTTTACTGTACACGGAACAGCAAACGAGATTACATATAAGTCCCTTTTAGAAGAGATTCAGTACATGGAAAGTGCTTTAATTTTACATAGTCAAAGCTTAAAAGCCAAGAAATCAGAGGTAGCAAATCAATTTGTTGTAACAGACAATGACCAAATTTCAGTCTTGCAGCCTGTCATTTCTAATTCTGGATATGCTCAGTTTATTGAAAGAATGGAAAAGCTTAGGCAGTCTGTTGAGCTCTATGGAATCAAATCTAGAGAAGCTGTAATTGATAATAAAAATTTGATGAGCGAATCTAGAGAATATGCTTTCAATAAAATTAAAAGTATTGAAATTAGGTTTGATCAGTTAAACCACGAGTTTAACAATTTTATTTTCAGCATTTCCTGTTCAAGTATTCCAAGTTACATCAATTCTGGAAATCAGTCTTTATCATGGAATTGAGGTATTCTTTAATTATTTTTACACTTATTTCCATATTAAAAAAAAATCAAGATATACATGCTTTTCTGCCCACATATGCCGCCAAAAAGGTGCATTTTTAATATTCAAGTCCAAATTAAGTTTTGAAAAAAAATAATTATAAATTAGGAAGTAGAATTCGTTGAAGCCCTCTTTATATTAGAGTTTAAATCTTTCTGGTTTATTTATTTGTCTAATAGTCTCCATTTCATTTTTTATTCTAAAATTAATCTAAAATTGTTAACATTACACTAAATTCTACAAAACCAATTATTGATTAATAAACCAAATAGTACTACATTGAACAAATTTTCTCTATAATGTTACTATTGAGATTAAAATCTAATGATTTGTTAAAGTGTGAATTTAGGCTTGTTAGCTTTTCCCGAATAGTGTATTGAAAATTTAGTGTGCTCGGTAATCAATATAAATTTTGCACCCAAAATCAAATAATAGAAAATTAATATAGTAATTCAAATTTTATATGGATAGTTTTAAATTTTAAGATGAGCGTTTTTAGTGCTTTTACAATGCCAGTGCTATTGGCTTGCTGGTCAGTTTGCATAATTTTGAGTATATTAGATTTGTATTATCTAAATAATATGGATAAAAACTGGTCAATATATGACCACCAACTATTGGAAAGCAAGGCTTGGTGGATTTGTGGAATACCATTATCAGTATACTCTTTATTGGCTGAGATTTCATTGTTAATTGCAACTTCATTTTCGTACATGAAAGCTCAAAATGAAATAGAGTTTGAAGATGGGGAAAGATTTAAAGAGTACAGAAGCTATAATTCAAATTATACCTACTCAAATCTATACGAAAATGCTGAGGGTTATACTTCTTCTATTTTGAATTGGATAGATAGCATTGGAATATGGAATAGAATAGTTTTCATGATGACTAACTTTATTGCAATTATGAGTTGCTACTTCTTGTTTATTGGCTTATTTGAATATAATACTAGATCAGTGACATTTTTACTCAAGTCTTCTGTAATTGGTTTAGCTCTTATTTTAACATGGATACCTGGAGTTCTTAGTACTTATACAGAAAGTTTCAGGTTATTTGGAATAGTTGTTGCAAGTTCTATTGTGTTTATATTTATGATGTATTCAAGAAACTATCAAATTACTGGAAAAGTAAAAGACCTAACTTCAGAAGTTATGAATATTAGAAAACTAACTAAAGGAGAGGAAATAATCAATAGAAGGATTATTGAAAGGTATGTAGAATCTGGAGGAAAATATTACACAATAAGTACTTCACCTGCAGCAATTGCAACTGAACTGGAGTGGGGAAAAGCAGCTATTCAAGTACTTAAAGACAATAATTCATATTTTGACTGCAACTTTGATCAGAATAGAAATTCTTGGACAAGTTGTGTTGAAGAAAAAATCACATCTTATCCAACTTGGCTAATTGGGGACAAGACAATTTCTGGAGTAGTTTCACCAAAGACTATTGCTCACATGGTAAATATCAATTTGAAGGAGTTATCAGAGGAAGTTCTTGCTTTAGTTCATCCAGATGATAAAAAGGAAATTGAGAATAGAATATCTGACTTTTCGGAAGGTTCAAGTACAGAGGCAAGCACAGATACAGATACCGATTCAACAGAAGCTCAAGGCGAGGATATTTCAAAAGAGCTAAGCTCAGTTTCATTTGGAGAGGGAAAAGTTGATTTAATAGCAAAAGAGCTTGGGGAAGAAATTAGAAATAATAATGAAGTTGGCGATGATAAAGAAGATAATTTTGAACAATCGAGTGAGGTTGTAGAAGAAATTCAAAAAGATGTTCAGAAAAATAAGAGAAAGAAGAGAAGAAATGCGATTAAGAAAAAAAAGGCCAAGATTCAAAATAAACAAATCTCCAAGAATAAGGAAGAACAGGAGGAGGAGGAGTTGGCAGAAAGTATGTATGATCAGCCATCGTTCAGAGGAATGAGCATTCTGAACAAATTGGAAGCAAATAATAAGGCTGGTGGAGAAAAGATTGTGAATTTAATTGAGGCAAATCCAGAGAATAGTGAAGATCAGGGCTTAAAAGAAGGCCTTGAACTACCGTCTAAAGAAGAATTTGAGAAGCTCTCTGATAGCATTAATAGAAGGAATGAGGAGATGATTAAAGAGGAACAAAAGTTGGAGCAAGAAGCAGAAAAGGAAATTAGAGATATAGAAAACGATGATAATGACCAAATAGTTGGAGCTGAAGTTGAATCAGAGATTATCAATGATTTGAATGAAGTAGATTCTCAGAGTCGTGAAGTTGGAATGCTCAATGAACTTCAAAAAGACAACAGCGAAAGGTTGATCACACCAACGCAAGGTGAGCAGGATGATAAATTGTTCCTTCAAGCCGGCCAAAAAAGCTCAAATACCATTAATATTTTAGACAAAACTACTTCAGGTCAGGCAGCAGAGCCTTCCGAGCAATCATCTTCCAGTGATCATGTAGTTTCAGAAATGATACAAAGTGATGAGGTAAATGAATGACTTGACATCGAATTGATAAAAAAAAAAAATTAGCAACAGATTTTTAACTATTAGAAGGCTTTTATGAAAAATATATTTGTATAATGAAATGTATGCATTTATATATAGTGGCATTATGGCTACAAATATACTTATTAAAGTATTAAGTATTCAATTTTTCGAAATACTTTTGATTGTAGTTTTAGAACTAGAGCCACATTCTGTGGTATTCTTACTATAATTGGTCACTTCTTTTGCTTCAATTTTGTCATCCTTTGCCAAAATCTTTTTTAATATTTCCTTTCTCTTTTTCTGGTTTTCATCAATTCTCTTAATAAAGGTTTCATCATTTCCATTCAATTTATTCTCCATGAAATGATCCCTGTTATCTACGCTATCCGGAATATTCATAATTTGAAGAGCAGTTTCATCTCCTTGTTCTTTTTTACTCTTTATATAGTCATCTCTGGCATATAATGATAATCCAAAGTTTAAATCACTTACGCATGATTGGCATACATTCTTGATTTTACCACAAGAATAACATATTGTGGTTTGATTGTATTTTTTGGAATTGTGAAGCTTCCAGCGAAACATTGTGCATGGTCGATTGCAAATCTTGCAAGATCTTTCTTGGTTTGATTTTGTCATTCTGAGAAACTTGCTTTCACCCAAGCATCTGTCGCATACAATGGGGAAATTGCAGTCCTCATAACTTAAACCGTGAGACATTCTTCAAACCTCCCTTCTCTAAACCTACTTTAAGGGCATTAAGGCAAACTCTTGCCGGTCTTTCTGTAATTACTTTAATCAATTTTCAGATTTTCTTTATTATTATATTGTTGCTAATGGCGCCACATGTGGACCCATTTTGGCGCCATGTATTTTTTGACTAATAATAATAGATAAATAAAAAGGAGGGAATAAAAAAACATAAGTTACAAGGGGATAACTATAAAAGTAGTAGAAAGAGGGCTGGAAAAGTATTTGGAACAATTCAGGTGTAGTTCTAGTATCTCGAGTAGAGCTATAAGTAATCTAAGGAATTTGAAACGTCTGATATAAAGTAACATTCTAAGAGACAAGTTAGCTTGAAGTCAGACTTTGAACTAAAAGATTGATACATTTATAAAAGAAGAAGTGCGTTGTCCCAAGAGTAGCATTTGACTGTATAATAGAAGAGCACAGAAAATATGCGTATTGAGAAGTGTTGGTACTGTTCAAGTAATATATATCCAGGTCACGGTGTAACTTTTGTAAGAAATGATGCCAAAATTTTCAGGTTTTGCAGAAGTAAATGCCATAGACATTTTAAGATGAAGCATAACCCAAGAAAGTCCAAATGGACCAAGGCATATAGAAAGACTCGTGGAAAAGAAATGATTATGGATACTACATTTGAATTTGAAAAGAAGAGGAATTGCCCAATAAGATATGACAGAGAGCTATATATTAAGACAATCAAGGCAATGAAATTGGTGGAAAAGATTAAGGAATCAAGAAAGGAGAGATTCTACAAGACTAGATTAATGAAGCAGCAGCAGACACAGAGGACTTTAGTTGATAAGGAAACTGAGAGAAATGCTACATTACTAAAGGGACCTGAAATTCCTTTAGCACAAACAACAACAATGAGTGATATTTCTCGCCAGAAAGCTCTTAAAAAGAGCGAGAAGAAAATGAATAAGATCGTTGAAAAGAGAAAATCATTTATAGATAAATTTAGTGGTAACACAGATGTTAGCATGATGGATATGGAAGACGATCAGGAGGAAATTGTCTTATAAGAGTTTTTTCGAATGATGGATTCCTCCCTAATTTGAATATAGCTCATCTTACAGGTATTTTCCTCAATTTGTATTGGGAATTTTGTGAATATTATGCAATATTGAACTTTTCACTATAGTATAATTTTCTTAGAGGATCTATAGTTGGTAGCAGTTTTATCATTTCTGGATCCACTTTCATTTTTTCATTCTCCGCAATATCTGGCGGAGAGCATAGATGATAGATGTCATTTACATACTTAAGTGCTATTATAGGATATTTACATTCAGGCTCTAATTCTTGTATGCTCTTTAAAAGGTCAAATTCACTTTGAAGAATTCCAATCCATTCTCTAAGTTGAGATTTGGAAGATTCTGACTGAAAATAATATTTACAAGTAACTATATTGTCATTTGTACGTGTATTAAAACTGTAGAATTTGTATTCATCCAAAATTAATTTTGGACTAATTCTGAGTGATGAAAACGTTTCATTTTTATATTCTGGGTCATTTAAGTTCCAAGATGGAGTGTTTGTATATGTTGTATCAGAATGTGCAGCAGATATTATTAGAAAAATGGATGGGGAATTACTTAGTAAATTAGTGATGGATCTAATTTCATCTTGGGAATTTTCTTTTAGAGATAAAGAATAACTCCAAGTTGCAGTTCGTTTTTTACGTTTATTGTCAAAATCAGAGTTTAGTTTGGAGTTAAAAAAGCCATAGATGCTTGCATAGTCCTCATAAATTGGTTCCCAGGTACCTTTTTCAAAAGTGATTGTGGAACCATCATCAGATTCTATTGATAGGCTTGATGTAGAACTATTAATCAAACAAGGTAATGAAAATTTAATGTGAATTACTATTTGATCATCTTTGTTTTCAGGAAATTCAACCTGTAAATCTTTGATATGAAATGATGGAGTTACTTTAAATTGTTCATTTTTAAAGAGTATCTTAGGAAGAAAGTCACCCATTAGCCAAAAATAGTATTGCCAAATACTCTGATCATTTGGTTCAGTATAAATTGCTGTATGCACAAACTCTGCTTCTCTATTAAAGTCTTTTATGCTGTTAAATTGGTGTCCAAACGCAAGTAAAGTCCTATGATGCCAAGCAGAATAATTTGAAAAATTGGTTTCTGTCATTCTATTAAGGAATTCTAGTTCTTGTAGTTGCATTTCTTCTAGAAAGGTGTTCCATGATATAATAACAGAAATATATCTTAAACAACAAAGAACAAATGATCGATGTCTCCAACAATGGAAATTGCGATCATCTACTTCAAATAACCTATTGCAAAGCTCTAATTCATTTATCAATAACTTTAATCTTATATTGCTGTACTTAGCTAAGGACTCTTTAAATGGTTGTATATAATTTAAGTTATCAAAATTTGAAATATTCTTCAAATAATCTTCTTCAACCTTAAGTAGAATTTTGTCAGCATCCTTAAGATTCACAATAAACTCAAGTAACCAGGCTCTATTTGACCAAAGATTGTAAGATTTTGGGTCATTTTTGAACAGACTTTCTGTCAATATTAATTCATTGTTTAATATATTATCAATAAGTTGTGTATTGCTTTGCTCAGAAATAATGTAGCTTTTCCTGAAATTCCACATAGTTGCTACTTCTGTATTAATCTTCAAAATCTTTTCAGTTAATTCCAAAGTTTTTACTGAAAAGGTTGACTCTTTTTGATCTTGATTAATTAACTCTATGCATTCATCAAAAAGCCGCTTTGCTCTTGCTATGTACTGCTTTTCCTCCTCAGTAAGTTCCTTCTGCTCGCTCTTCACTCTGCCATGCATTTAATCTAGGTTTGTATAAATTTTGCTTACAATTCTAGTTATTTATTTATTTGTAATTTTTTTCCACTTGACTTCTTTTCAAAAATTCTTTTTGATCTTTTCAAGTACCGGCAATTTGGCGCCGCATTGTGGCGCCAAATAGTTGAATGTGTGTACTCACAAATTTCAATAAGTGACAATTTAATAAAAATGTGGTAGTGATTAAAAAAAAGGAAGAATATAGGAATCAAGTTCTAGAAGGAGAGTTGTATTAATAATTAAATCAAACTAAAAAATAGCCAGATTGATATTGGTTGAATGCAGAGAGTTTTATTAATTAAATTTTTTTTGTAACTTTAACTAATCTAATGATATAGCTAAATATTGAGGTTTGGTTTGAGTAAATGAAAGTTAATAATATAAAAATTATTTGCTTTCTCTGGTTAACTATACTTGTTGAATTATTCTGGTTTAATAAAGAATCTCGCAAAAATGTGGATTTATTTCATTCAAATCTAAGTTTTATTCGAGTTAGAACCAAATCGATATTTGATACATTTTCAGGAATGTCAGCAGGAGGAACCGGATTTAGGTCTGGGTGGGGGAATGTTATTTCAAATGCCATTTCATTAGCATTTCCCTCTTCCTGTGTAGGCCAACTGATAAATATTGGTTACTTGTCTAATGAACTTGATGAGGATGATTATCCTTATAATCCAAATTGTGGGGCTCAGAGTCAATCAAATAATTTGTGTTTCCCAGGAAATAGCTTAGTAATCACTAGAGAAAGGGGAGAAATAAAGTTGGAAGATTTAAGAATTGGAGAGTATGTTTTAATTAGAGATCTTAACACAATGAAATTTAAGTACAGCAAAGTTGAAATAATGTTACATAAAGATAAAAATATATACTTGGATGATGAATGGATTCAAGTAGAATATTTAGGGATGGAGAAACCTCTGGTTCTTTCTCCGAATCATCTAATATTCATACAATACCTTGGAGAAAAACCACACGAAGGAAATTGTTATTATCCTAGTCAAATTGAAAAAGCTATTGGAATTGAAGTCACTCCTCAACTTGAGAAAAAAAAGAAACTTACTTCAATCCAAGCAAAGGATATTAGGGTTGGTGACTCAGTAATTATCTATTCAAAAGAGCGAGTTGGGTGGGTAACACAAGTCTCGATAATTTCTAATGTAAACAGCAATCAAAAAAATTACGAGTATGTGGGAAGGTATGCTCCATTAACAACAGATGGCTACTTAATTGTAAATGGGGTTTTAGTTTCAAGCTATAGCAAGCCTTTCCCTTGGCCAATGGAATTATTGAATCCTAGTCATAATCTTATAGATCTACTCGCAAGACCTATTGTTAATATAGAAATCCACTTCAAACAAATTTTTGATTATACCAGAAATGGAGTGGTCAAGATTCTCAGATATATTAGCAATATTTCATCAAAATATACATTTGATCAAAGTATTGCACTCTCTTTAGAAATTATTAGAGCAATTTCTCTTTTTGTCAAGTAATTCAGAATTTGGGATGTTCCCGCCTAATAGTATTTTAATTATAGTCAAATGAAAAGTAATGAATATTTTAGATTAATGTGACAAAGGGAAGGGAATATGTTTTGAAGATTTAACAATTTTATAGAACTTGTTTATTTCAATTTATGAAGTTTTAGTTTGAGATTTTCTTTTAATTATTTGATCTAAAACAATATTCAATTTTTTTAAATGTTTTTATGTAATATTTAGGAAAGGTACCGCCTTTGCCCCACTATGGAGTAAATAATAATAGGAAAATAAAATAATAAAATAATAATTGTAAGTTGATCAAAGGATAGTTTTGAGACTTTTAGTAAATATTAACACACATAGACGATTGTTTTGATTAACTGGAGAGCCTATTGTAATCCTCTATAAGATGGCGACAACCGCTGGAGTACTATCTTATGGAAATATTAGAGGGCTGGGTTACCAGGACCAAGGAATATTTAAAGCAAGTAAAGAACTATTTGGGTGGAAGAATAGAAGAACAAATGCAACTTATCATTATAAACCAGAGGAAGTTATGGGAGTTGAATGGATACAAACAAGTTGTGAGGATAGCAGCTGTCAATTAAGAGTATTTATCAGAGAAAAAAAGGATTGCATCCACTTTACAGGTTTTAAGACTGAAGATTATAGTGTAATTAAGAGCCATTTTGAGACATATTATGGAATTAATTTGGAGACTAAGGAGCTGAATACAAAAGGAATTAATTGGGGAGATTTAACTATTCACAATGATACCATATGTATAGGTAATGAAGGCAAAGTAATGATGTATGTTCCGAGTATTAATATTAATCAAATAGCAATGCCATCTAAATCAGAGTTAGTTTTGGAGTTCAATGAAGGAGTTAATGCAGGAGAAGATTGTGATGAATTAATGGAGATACGTTTATTCGTACCAAATCAAGAAAATTCCCTTGATGGAAATTCCTTGTCATCAGCAGAAAAATTGAGATCTGATTTATTAAAGCTGACAGGAATAGGATCTAGTGGATCTATGGACAAAGTCTGTCGTTGGAATGATATTCACTTATTGGTTCCAAGAGGTAGATACGAAATTGAAGTTTTGGTTAACTGCTTAAAACTCCATGGTAAATCTTTCGATTATACAATCTTATTCCAATCAATTTCCAGACTATTTCTACTCCCAAGGCCTGGTACATCCTTGGTTAACCTAGTAGTAGCATTAGAAACTCCAATGAGACAAGGAAACACAAAATACCCATTTGTTGTAATGCAATTTGATACACAACAAGATGAGAATATTGAAATGCCTTTAAATCTTTCAGAAAAAGAAATTCAAAGGTTCACTGGGCTATCCCCTATAATGACCGGTAAATTCTGGGATATAGTTACTCGTATTTTAAAGTCCCTAACAGGGCACTCAATCATAGTTCCAGGAGATTTCAGATCTGCATCTATGTACCACTGTATTAGATGCTCATATAAGGCTCAGGATGGTCTACTTTATCCTCTTAATCGTAGCTTCATTTTTATTACAAAACCTGTAATATTAATTAGATTTGATGATATCTTGAATATTGAGTTTTCAAGAATGGGTGGTAATCAAACTAGATTCTTTGAATTAACTATTACAATTAGGGGTGGAGGTGACTACAGTTTCACAAGTATTGATAAAGCTGAGTATAATCCACTCATAAAATTCTTACAAGAAAAGAATATCAGAATTAAAAATCTTCAGGAGAGTCTTGATTCTTCATCTAGAAGAACAACTTCTAGATCAAAAGATCAGGATTCTTCTAAGAAAGAATCATCAACCAAGTCTATTCTTGAGCAAGACCTACCAAGTGATGATGAAGATGACGAAGACTTTGAAAATGATGAGGAGTCTTATTCTTCAAGTAGTGGCAGTTCCGATGGAGATGAGGAGGGTGGGAGTGAAGATGAAGATGAGGCTGACGATGATGATGATGACGAGTAAAGTGAATTGCATTCTTATTTAATATTCATGGTTTTACATGCTTTCTTCCAACTAATATGTTGGCTTTTCTTGATCACTGCGGATTTTATACTAGCACAAATAAGGATGATAATCTTTATGAATTTCAGATGCAGCTGATTTCTAAGTTAATTTACCATTGCTATTAGTTTCCATCTATTAGATTTATTATAAACAACTTCTGAATAGTGAATATTGGACTATTTTTTCTTCAAATGAAAAATAGATCCCACTCTAAATAGATATTTTAGAATACATAATACTAATTAATTAAGTCTACAATTTGTTTAATTTGAATATATCAAAGAGTCTAAGGCTGAATTATAAACCACCTATTCCTCACACTTTGAATATGTCTTCTACTAATAAGCTAAGGCCTAAATATTTAATACTGGGTATAAACTAGAAATAAAATCAAATTGAATTGGATCTAATCTACATAGATATTTTTTCATTTAAAACTAAATTAAACCCACAAATTGTGCTTTTAATTTTCTCTCTTAATAATAACCGGTATTAAAGCTAATTTGGCGCCAAAGACAGAGTCAATTAATTTATTATTAATAACAGAAAATAAAAAGAGATCAAAATAAACTAGCCTTTTATTTTATTGGCATTATTATCAACAAGAATCCTTAATACTTGGAGTGATTTGAAAATGGAGACAAAGCAGCAAGATGTGGTGGATTGTAGATTCTACGAAAATAAGTTTCCCGAACCTGAAGAATTTGTTATGGCTAGGGTTAAAAGAATAACAGAGGTTGGAGCTTTTGTTAGTCTTTTGGAATATAATGATATTGAGGGTATGATTTTGATGTCAGAGCTATCTAAAAGACGTATTCGTAGTGTTAATAAGTTGACCAGAGTTGGAAGACTTGAAGTTGTTGTTGTACTTAGGGTAGACAAGAATAAAGGCTATATTGATCTATCAAAAAGAAGAGTAAATCCCGAAGATGTTGAGAGATGTGAGGAGAAATATTCTAAAATGAAGAAAGTTTATCAGACTGTTCGCCATATTGCTCAAAAGGAGGGTATTTCAGTTGAAGAACTTAGTGAGAAATTGATTTGGCCTTTACATAGAAAGTATGGTCATGCATTGGATGCTCTCAAGGAGGCAGCTGTTAATCCTGAAGCAGTACTCGGAGAATTTGACTTGCCAGCAAGTGTTAAAGAAGCTCTCATTCAAGATATTAAGTTTAGATTATCTCCACAACAGTTAAAGTTAAGAGCAAGAATCCATGTTTGCTGCTGTGGCTATGATGGTATCGATGCTGTTCGTCATGCAATCATTGCAGGACAAGAAACTGTTACCAAGGACGATGTTGAAATCCAAGTCAAATTCATTGCTCCACCTCAATATTTGGTTACTGCAGTTTCATATGGAAAGGCTGCAGGAGTTGAAGCAATTGAAAAAGCGATGGAAACTATTAAGAATGTTATAACTCAATATAAAGGAGGAGATTTTAAGAGACAAGGTGAAATTGAAGTTGTTGGAGGCGATGATGAGAAAAATGATCTCAATAGTGCATCTGAATCTGAAAATGAGTCTGATTACTCTGATTCTGAAGATGAAGAGGAAGATGAAACAATGGGTCGTGTTGAAGATATGGACATTCCATTCGATGAAAATGACAATGTTGAGGATGATGATGAAGAAGGCAAATAGAAAAGGGAGAAAATACAAGAATTTGTCAACTTTGCTTAGTACACATTATAGAAATACATGATATAATAAGTTTCCTTATAATTTCTTTCACTTTAAATTCCAATTCTTTATTTCTATTATTTTTATTTTTTTTTTTTTAGCTTTAATTCCCACATTAATTTGCTAAGCCCCCCGCCAAATAATATCATCAAAAATTTGTTACTTTTTGGGAATTGTTTGCATGCAATTATGAAAATGCCGGTACTAAAAACATAAATAATATTCCGGCAAAATATTCACAAAGAAAATACACAAAAATATACCCGGGATATAAAAGCAAAGTATTTTTTTTTTCCACGATAAAATTTTTTTAAAGTTTATTAAAATACGAGCATGTAAAAGCATTAAATAGTGGGAAAAAACAAATATAAAAATACTGCTATTACTCAAGGAAGAACAGGAAAAACTTATATGTAACTTTTAAAATTTTGAATAATGAGTATGTGAAAGAATTTATTAAGAAGCCAAATTAAGGGTGCGGATTAGAATTTCTTGATTTTCATATAATGCATTTTAATTAAACCAAGCACAAATAAAAAGAAGTCTAAAGAAACTGTCAGACTTGTGAAGTCACAGGAAAAAAAAATTTTAACCTAGTCAACCTTTTATACCTGAATTACTTTGTTTTATTTTGTAATGTATTTATTATTTATCAGATAAAATAGAGCCTGGTTTTAGCTTTAAGAATAACTAGAAATCCATTATTCCTTGTGAATGAAATCCCAAAAGCTTGTGTTTAGAAATGGGAAAAGAGGAGTCTGAAACTACTAAGGATTATTGCTTAAGAATTTTAACGTAATTTTTGAATAGGAAAGGTAAATAATAAGCTTCAACCTATTAAGTTAAATCTATATATTCACAACAGTCACTGTTAATAATAGAAGCAATCTTTGAAAAAAAAAGTTTTTAAATAATGTATAACTCAAAAGGAAGCAATGAATTTGGTGAACTGGGTCATAAATTTCCAAACATAGATCTGAGTTCGGAAAGAGTGGGAGAAAGTAATTATTTTTCAGTAAGGCCTTCAGTATTGCATTCAATAAGTTCTGCATTTCCTGCAAATAAAAGGGGTTTAATAGAATTAGTTGTAACTGAGTTATTTAATGAATTTTCAGTAAAGCCTGATAATATGGTAGAAGATGCAAAATATGGATTATGCATTCCAACATTATATTCAGTCTTACTATTAACAATTTGCCACGTGCATAAATTAAAAGATTTTGAAGAGGAGTGGTTCGAGGAATTTCTCAAAAGTAGGAAATTCCCTTTATTAACTCCATTTGGATGTAAGAACGAAGCACTATTCAATCTTTTAAATGCATTAGCCTGTTTTGGATCATCTTTAAAAAAGAGACCAGCAGTAATGCAAGGAGTTGAGTTGGTGCTATTAAGACTTGGAATATCTTTTTATTTTTCATTATGCCAAATTATGGACCATCCATTTTCAACAAATAGGTTTATTAAAGCACTAATAACAGGAGCCCATGAGTGGATTCATGGATCTCAAGGGCAATATATTCCAAATAAATTAGAAGGAACTTTTTCTTCAAGAAAGAAGAGTTCATTTACAAGAAAAAGAAGCAAAGAATTGATTCAAGAACATACAGTAAAAAGTCTGATAGGAATTTTTGATGACTTTTCTATTAAACTAATTTGTAATTTTGGATATAGACCAAATTGTATTACTTGGAATGAAGTAAATAAATATGTACAAAATTTGAAGGATTCTTCATTGTCAAGCCTGTTTAAAAGCTCAAATTCAAACGGTGGGTTTTTTCAGGAAACAACAATGAATGAATTTGTAAGATCAGTTTATTCCTTATATCAATTTAATGAATCTAAAAAAGATTCTTTAATTTCAAGCAATATTGATACGAATCAATACTATGAAAATTCACATAATATAGTGCAAAATACTTTGATATTAACAGATAATAAAATTCTGAAAAGGGATTTACCTATTGAAGAATATTCTATGGGTTTTATAGATATCTCAAATAATTTGAGCAGCTATCAGAAAGAGGATACATTTTCATTATCAGAATTTCAAGAATCAGATGAATATGATAGTGAAGAAATAGATAATGAGTTTGATCAAGAATTTAGTGAAAAATTGTATAATTTAGATGCAAATACAAACAAAGCTCTGGATGCAATTTCATCAAAACTTAAAGGAATGTCAGTATCCACTTCTGGTCGTATTTTTAACCTGAATTTATTAACAAAGAAATATCTTAATAAGGCACAGAGTTCTCTATATAAAAGTAATTCAAAAGGAATGGGGACAACTGAAAACAAAAAAAATAAGGATTTATCATCAAAAGAATGCCTAAATGAGAAAATTGAGTCACTGAAAAATATTCAATTTGAGTCAAATTCCGTTTCTAGAAGGCCATCCTGGTCTCAATTTGCGCATATTTTTAGTATTCACGGTGCAAACTCTAATCAGAATCCCAGAAATGATCCAATAGACACTAAGTTGATTAAGTCTAGCTCCAATATGAACGCTCCAAATTATATTAAACAGAAACAACAAATATATGAAAGCGAAGATGATGAAGACCCTCTTAATGTGTTATGAAAGATAATCAGAATAATCGAAATAAGGTATTAAGAATAATTTGAAATTAAACTAAGAATTAATGTTCATATTATATTCCTGTACTAGAAGGATAAACTTGAGCTCTTTCAGAGACAGCTTTTGAGTTACTTACAGCTCCTCCTGTCTGTAACTGCTTGTTTGATTTTCTAGTTAATTTATAAGAGTAAAAAAGTTACGAATAGTTGATGAAAATTTTAATTTCTCAACAGCTCAAATTTAGCAGTGAATCAAACTCAACTTACTTTACAACACTTAAATATTGTCTAAATAATGGACTTGATAGGCTATACAACATCTTTGATAAAAAATAATAGATCAAAATACTCTATTGTCTTTATTAATTTGTATTGAATTTATTTTTCTATTCAATTCCTCACTAGTTTTTAAACTGAATTAAAAAGCTATAATGCTGATTGGTTACCGCCAAAACTGTTATTTTAAATTGTAAATAAGGAATTATTTAATATTTAGATAACTAAGTGCACTACCTAAATACTTGCTAAAGTTTCAAACTTGGTAGGAAGCTTTTTATTAATTCTATTTTTCCTAAAAATTTAAAAATTAGATTCCAATTTGCTACCCTACTTTTTTCAAATCCTGATCAAAAATTTAGAGGCGCCTCATATGTGGCGCCTTTTCGGGGTTATAACTGACCATTTGAGTAGTAAACTGTTTAAGAAAATAGAAAAAAAAATAGGCAGAAGAGTACACATATTGCTCAGAAGTAGTAGATATAAGAATGGAAGGTCTAACAGTTAAGGAAATTAGTGACGAGATGACTGAGTGTGCAAGATACGGGGAGTTGGATGATATGAAATATATACTAGATAATTATAAGATTGATATAGATTATCAGGATGATAATGGAAATACTGCCTTACATAAATCAAGCGCAAATGGGCATCTAGATGTAGTATGCGAACTTTTGAATAGAGGAGCATCGATTAATAAGCAAAATAATAATGGGAATTCACCATTACATTGGGCTACGACAAATAAGAAGAAAGAAGTTATAATCAAGTTATTGAGTGACAGGAGAAAAGTAGAAGAAGGAGGAGCAGATGTTTTATTAAAAAATTCTTTGAATAAGAGTGTGCTTACTGAGGTATTTAATATGAATGACGAGGATATTTTAAAATTAGCTTTAGAACACCCTTCTGCAGATAAGTTAGAACAAGAACATTCAGGATCCGTCAAATTTGATGAAGATCATGGCGAATTAAATAGCGATTCCAACGTAACGATTTCTCAAGAAGTTATTCATAACCTTACTTTTACTAGCGATGATGTTGATAAACTTGGAGCGAGACCTATAATAAAATGCAGGGAGTTAGCTTTAATGGGAGTTAAGGAAGTGTTTGATCAGAATCCTCAAAATGATACTACAGGAGTACACTTATGGTCTAGTTCAATTGTAGCTTCCTATTGGATAGCTAATTTGGTCAGAAATGAAAATATATTTGCAGGAAAACGCGTCATTGAATTAGGTTGTGGTTGTGGTTTAATGAGTTTGGCAGCTGCCATTTACTCCAGATACTTTTTTGATAGTCAACCAGCCAAGCTTTTTCTAACAGATGTTTCAAGACTATCATTGGAAAATGCTGGTATTAACATTAAATTAAACTCCTCACTTCTTGGCAGTCATCAAAATTTTATTCAAGCAAAGTACTTAAATTGGTTTGATCAAGAAAGCTTTAGAAGCTTAGACCCTGAAAATCCGGAAATTATGGGATCTTTTGATATTATTCTTGGCTCAGATCTTGTATACAATTCTGATATGGAGATTCAACTATCCCAAGTTATATCAGGGCTTCTAGCTATTCAAGGAACATTTTATTATGTGCATAGGCATGATCGATTATGTGCTTCAAAGTTTAAGCAAGCTCTTGAAAGCACAGGACTTGCTTGCCAAGAAATTCAATCCCCTGAAGATTACACTAGAAATCCTTTATATGGCCAAAGCCAACAGCTTGCTGATTCATTATTTAACGAACTTTCTTCACAATCTGAGTTTTATCTCTTAATTGCCAGAAGACAATAGAACCAGTATTACTCCATTTCTCCTAATTATATATTTTTATTTCTGCTGCTCTCTCCATTAGATTTTATTACCCTAACTTCGCATACGTTTCTTGCCATTTTTAAATTCATCTTAATTCCCGCCTTGTTGTTACAATATTTAAATGCATGCAAAGTTGATAACAAGAAAAATAACGGATATGGCGCCGAATACAAGCGCATTCAATAATTAAACCCAGATATGAGGAAAAATATTTAAGTCGAACTTAGTAGGATTAGAGATCGTATTATGGCCTGAGTGGGGCTTATTCTAGTAAGATTTTATTGATAGGATTAAGTTTTTACATTTGTTTCTCATAGTCTGAAGCAAGGTATGCGGCGAATTACTATTAATTTCTTAAGAAAAATCTTAATAACGTAATATATATATGGTATTTATAGAATGTTTAAGAAGAACAGAAAAAATAAGAAGCTATTAATTGGAACAGTGGGAGCCAATTATGATGGAACAATTACAAAATATAACACTTTCGAAACTGTGATTTTACAAGCATGTAAGAAGTATTATTCAAATAAACCACAAGCATGTGATATGTTGTTATTAGAACAAGAGGCAGAAAAAATACTAAACACACACATAAACGATCGACTTTTATGGTGTAATGAGTGGTTACCAGAGACTCCACTGGAAAAGTTTGATGGAAATGCCATAGCAAAGATATTCTTGGCAATTTCAGAGTTTGAATATATATATAACTTTAAAATAGAAAAGGAAATGAAGATATTGCAGTTTTTAAATTCTGATATAGTTGATGGATCATCTGTTGAATTTAAAGAAGGTTGGGAATTTAGAGAAGGGGCATTTGAAACATTAAAATCACTTTGTGAGTTTACAAACAGATTTATAATAGTTTCAACCTCAAAGGGTTCTAAGCGAATTAAAGATACTGTTGAAGGTATCCTGTCTGATAATGAAGGCAAATGTGAGCTTGAAATCTCTGCAAGCGAATTTGAGTATAAATCTGAAAGTTGTGATACCGTTGAAACTGCTCCCAATTCACTTTATGGTCCTTCTTGTAAGTATAGAGCATTTAGACAATCTGTAAAGGAAATCAATAAACAGTACAATAAAAGAATGAGAGACAAAATACACTATGTAATTGCATCAATAAGTATGAATGCTATTTCTAAGTACGATATTTATATTAAATCAATTTTCTTTGGGAACAAAGTCAACGACTTAGAGTGTATCTTATATTCTGAAATTGGAGTTATAATAGCAGATTCTCCTGCTTTAGACAATATTTGTGATGCTAAAACTTCTGAGCATTCTTCAATTGTTGAACTATCTCAGCATTCATCATTATCTGCTACTGAGAATACTCTAAATATCGACCACTTTATGTTCAAAATCTGCCTTTTATTCTCTATTCAAATAGTTCCAATTTCGAATGATCATACTGAACGTATTCAAAATTCTGGATTAAAAGTATACAAGGATATTCTGAGAGATGAAGAAGGTATTGCTGATATTAGAGATTTTTTACGTGTTTCTAGGATGATGAGGCATCACAACTCCAAAACCTCCCAGTTTAGATTCAATGGGATACTGTTACTGGCTTTTTCTTGGGATGAAGTTTCAAGATTTTTCTTCCCTAAACATTAATTCGACTAATTAGTTGAATTTGTTTGTGAATTTGCCAATTATACAAATTTAATAAACTGTATCTATGTAATAAAGGACACATTTAGATTTTAATTAGTATGGTGGGAGTTAGAGATAAATTTATAAATATAAATAAGACGAGATGATATCACTATCTTATTGAGTTGCAAAGATTGCAACAATATATTGGTTAAATTCAGAAATTAGATATTTTTAATAAATTCTTGACGAATCATTTTTCTAGATAATAATTATGATTTGACAGATAGACACGTAATGTATTAAGAGGGGCAAATAACATAATTAATATTAATAGACTTAAAATTTTCTCCTTTAAGGATGAAAGTCGTTTTACAAAAAGTTAAAGGTGCCTCCGTTAAGGTTGATGGCCAAATTGTTAGCAGTATTGGGCCAGGACTATTACTACTTGTCGGAATAAGAACAGATGATGTTGACTCAAACTCTGACTATTTGGTTAGAAAATGTCTAAGCATCCGACTCTGGCCAGATGAATCAGATCCAACTTCAAGCAAACCTTGGAAACTTAGTGTTAAAGACAAGGATCTTGAAGTCTTGGTTGTTTCACAGTTTACTCTATTTGGCAATGTAAAGAATGGATCGAAACCCGACTTCCATAATGCTATGAGCGGAAAAGATGCGTTGGTTATTTTTAACAATATGGTAGAAAAGTTCAAAAAATCGCATGATCCAGAGAAAATCAAAACTGGCTGCTTTGGAGAAGAAATGGAAGTCAGTCTTGTCAATGATGGACCAGTTACCCTTATATTAGAAAATAATAGTAAGAATGATGCAGGTAGTGATAAGTCCAGTATAGCATAAAAATTCTGGCCCTATACTAATTGTTCAGTAGTTTGTTCTATTTCTTGAGTTGTTCTTTGACTTCTTTCTTTGTGCTTGTAAGCTCTCTTACATAATCATGCCTTTAAGAGCCCGCCTAGGCGGGCTTTTGTTATAATTATTTACTTATGGACAAAATAACATTAGTGAATGAATTAATATCAGAGTAATAATTTACACGGATAAGAACGAATTTTGATTGTATTGAAGAACTTGGGATTTGATTCATCCGGTTTTCACGTATACTTTTGACAGAATTCCAACCGATCGAGGAAAAACTAGGTAAAGTTGATTTATAAATATCTAAAGGAAAAATCTCGGTTAGAAATTAATTTTCCTGAATGAATTCCTTGAATAGATTTTAGGTATTCTTTGTGGGGTAAGAAAGAATTTCTCTAATGGACGATTACAATAATAGGCTTAAATCAGATTTTCCAAGAGACTACTCCAGGGAATCAAGCAAAAGGAATTACGACTATAGGAAAAAAGACTTCTATGGAAGAGAAAGCGATGTAACTGGACATTCTAACTCATATAAACCTTATAGAAATGAATACCCATATAAATTTAGAAGAAAAGATCAATACTTTAGGAAAGATAGTTCTAGATCCCCTGAAAGATATAGGAATAGAAATCAAATATCCAAAGGAATAGAATATTCAAGATCAAATTCTATATCACCAGATAGAATCTCCTCTAATAGTAGTAGGAGATATCCAAATCCAAATTTTGAAAAGAATCTGGATTCCAAGCTGGACAAGGTCAAAAAAGATTTAGAATATTCTAGTAGGGATGACTTGACTGTTTTAGTCATGAATTTAAACTTGGATGCACGTGAGTTTGAAGTTTATGAGTTCTTTACAACTTATGCTGGAAATGTACGAGATATACGTATTATCCGGGACCATCGCACAGGAAGGTCTAAAGGAGTTTGTTATGTAGAGTTTTATTCTGTGGAGTCAGTGCTTAAGGCTCTCAAACTTAGCGGCCAAAAGATTATGAATACACCTATCACGGTTCAGGCATCCCAAGCTGAAAAGAACAGAGCTGCCAAGCTCGCTAAATTGGAAGAAATTAAGGCTGAAACTACACCTCTTCTGCTTAGAGTTGATGGATTGGTTGGTTTATTGGCAAGAATAAGACGAGATGAAATCGAAAGCTTGTTTTCAACATTTGGTAAAGTTAACAAAATTGATATTGAAATTGACAAAAAGACTCAAAGATGTCTTGGATTTGCTCATATTTTGTTTGAAAAGGCTATTGAAGGCCACGATGCCATCAAAGCTCTAAATAACTTTGAAATTGCTGGACAAAAGATTACTGTTACAATATCTCAAGAATGCAATTCCAGTATTAAAGTTTCCAATTGTTTGGCCTCCTCCACCTTTAATAGTTATTTGTCTCCTTCTGCAGTATCCAATTCTCAAAATGAACCTTCTAAGGGGAATTCCTCAGCTCATAATTTGGAAAGAGTATCTGAACTTGATAAATTAGATGAATCAGAAGAGGCAGTACTCCTTGGTGCAGACTCAAGAAACTTTCTGACAAAAAAGCTATTAGCAAGGGCTCAATCTCAGATTGATAATCCTCCTCCCATCCAAGAAACCTCTAATGATACTTCTTCATCCACTATATTAAACACCTCATTGCCTTCTCCCTCTTCCTCTATACCTTCTCTTAATCAGTTATCTAACACTAATCAAAATCTTCCAGTCTTAACAGAAGCGTATTCACAATCTTCTTCAAATAACATTGAATTCAATAACTCTGAAATACATCTCCGTTGCCTGTTACTTAGTAATATGTTCACTGAACAAAGTATTAAAGAATCTATGGAGGAAGATGAAACTATCGAACAGATATTGGAGGAAATTCAAGCTGATGTTGAGGAAGAATGTGGAAAATACGGAACACTACTTGAATGTTTTCTGGATAAGGAGAAGATGGACGGAAATGTGTGGGTAAAATACTCTCGTCCAGAGGAGGCCTCTAAAGCTAAGATGGTTTTCCACGGGAGGTTCTTTGCTGGAAGGAAATTAAATGTAAGCTTCATCAAAGATGAGGAATTCCCTAAAGCCGTTAAATCCTAGTATTCTGGTTTAATTACCAATATTTGTGAAAATTAGAAGATAGTGTAATTATTAAGTATAATATTCACAATTTAATTATTTAATATAATGGTTAAGTTAGAAATAGAAGAGGCTTAACTACTTATACAAATGAAACACATTAATCCACAAGGAATTTACTTTAATAGCATTATAAGATCTAGTTACGGTCAATTTAATTAGGAAGTTTTCAAATCTCAGCATCGGCTTGTTCTGCCTCTCTTTCTCTCTTTGATTTCTTTGGAGCATTCTCTCTTTGGGTTAAAGTACTGTTGTGAATAACCTTTGCCTTCCACTCACCCCAAGCTGATTCTTGAGGAGGTATTGGAAAGGTGTTAGAGGTAAAAGAGGAGTTCATGATCTCCTTTTCATGAATTGAGTTACTATAAATATCATCATGCTCATCGTCGTTGCTATTAGAACCCGAATTGATTGGAATATCATGTTGTGGACTGGAATTTTCAGCTTGCATCCTTACAAAATCCTCACTTCCTTCAAACTCGTCGTCAATATCTGGATCTTTGGAAAAGCTAACATCCTCGGGGCTGCTTCCTTCACTGCTTGGAGTCATTGCAACATCATTGTTAAGGAAATTAGTTGTATTAATAGTATCATCAACTTTTGTATATTGAGAAACTTTTTGATATTTATCTTCAATTTGAATAATTGAATCAACAAGTAATATAATTTGATCACGAATTATTTTAGGCTTGAATCTAAGTTGATCAAGAATCATTTCTGATGTGGGATTAGGGTCATCTACAGAATCCTGTATCTCTTCTTTGGAGTCAACTAATAAGGAATAAATTCTAACTAGGATTTCTGGATCCAAAGTATTAAGTTTTTCCAACAAAGCATCATTAGGATCAAACTCTGATAAAGGCAAAAGCTCTTGCTTATCTTGCAGAATAGTATAATAATATGGGTTAACTTCCTTAATTTCTTTGCATTTATTTTCAAACTCGATTGCTAAAGTAAGAGCATCTTCTCTAACAGTATTACCCTCCTTGTGATACTTTAAAGCATTATAGAAGACCAATCTCATATCAAGTTGCCAACCAAAAGGATTCTTGTACATGTTTTGAACTAGCTTTTCATGAATGGTTTGGAAATCCATAGGGTTTTCAATAACAGCAAAGTAATCAGGGACTCCATCAAGTTCTGGATCAACAGGCTGTAAAAACCATCTAGATCCAGGAATCTTACTCAACTTTTCTAAAAGTGTCAGAGAAAAGGCTTTAAAATCAATCATCTTAATATTTTTCAAATTAACGGAAGTAGTAGCAGAACCTGTACCTATATTATTAACACCTGCATAATCTTTTGATGAAGCATCGTGATTTATAGTTGCTCTATTACCACTATTTTGCCTTGTGGTTTTTCCCTCAAAACTGACTTCACTACTTGCACAGTTACCTCTATCTTCAGGAATACCAAGAAATGAGCCAGAAGTACCTTTTCCAGATAATGAGCCAGTTTTTTGTCTTTTATTTGAAGTAGAAAGTGCAGATTTATTCACGCCTTTATCCTCACTGTCATTTTCTGATTTAGTTTTACTCTTTTTTTGTTTCTGCGTTTTGGGAGCAGTTGGAGATAGAATGAATCCAAATTCAGGTCTTACATGTAACTGTACCCAACGCAATTCATCTAACGTTAAATATAACTCTCCTCTAGAATTTCCCTCACCATTCACCTTCTCATCAAGGCCTCCTCTCGAGTTTATAAGCTCCATACAAAGTTAAGAACAAGAGTAACTCTCTCCTTTGTCTTTCTTTGCTTGAATTTTTTTCTTTTCTTTTTATTTTTTTCTTTTGAAATTCTTAAAAATATTAGTTAGAAAACCTGTTGGCGCCAAAATCGACTGAAGCGGTACCGGTATAGGACTATGGAGTAATAATATCTTGAAATTCAAGCAAGAATAAACTAAAATAAAAAAAAATTAAATTAAATAAATAGGGCATAAAATAACAATAAAGAGTGAGAGATTAGCTTGCAAATCAGATATATTCTGGAATAATGTTGCATTAGTTATTCAGAATGTTGGAATAGATTAAGATCAGAATAGTTTTTCTGGTAATTAGGCTTTAATTGAAATATTAAACAATAGGTTGAAATTTTTTTTTGAAATATAAATAGGTAACTTACTCATACACACACAAACATAAAGCATTTCTAAGGCCTCCAAACAATGTTTAATTGAAGATAAATTGTGTTCTATGTAATATTTAAGACAAATTTAAAACGTAATATAAACTTAAAATATTTTGAATAAGTAAATTTGGGATTAAAGTAAATAATATGTTGACTCTAAATACTTTCAATATCAGAAGGTTACTTCTTACATGTCAGGTCTATGATAATGATCAAATAGATAAAATCCTAGATACTCTTTCAGAAATTAACGTTGATGAATATAAAGATGAATTTTTGGATATGCTTGCGAAGAATACACTATTAATAATCAACAGAGATATTAGCAAAGAAATTAAAGTTATGAAAGAAATGTTTACATCAAAGCTTGCAATTGTTCCTCTTATATTTGGAATACAAGGCTCAAACAAATCCTCTGTGATTATTGATTTGTCGCATTATTTGAATATTCCAAATGTTGTATCCACAAATACTGTTAAGGAAACATTGAGAATTTACCATGGAAAGACAAATAATACTAAAGAAAATGATAATTTTAGCTTTTCAAACTACTTGATTGATTCAAGAGAAATTACTAAAGGTATTCAAGTTGATATTGAAAAGGCAATAAAACAAGGAAAATCTATCATTTTGTCCGGCCACAATCTATTTTTGCCATATATTTTTGAGCTTCACTCTGGTGGTCTTTTTCCTGCCCCAATTCTAATTAACGAAATGGAAGATGATTCCGTAAATCATTCTTTTCCACTTTACTTTCTTCCAAGAAAAAATGAAGATTCGATTAGCTTACTCTTTATACCAATTTTACTTAAGGCAGATTTGAAAAAAACCCGAGTAAACCCTGAAAAAATAGATTTTTTGCAAAAACTTCAAGATGAAATCATTTCCAATACTGTAAATAATGCAACGAACTGGCCAGTACATATTGTTTCACATGATCCAGAAATTCCACAAAAAACTTCTAGAACAATTCATCAAATTATTATTAAGAGTCTAAAAAAAGCAATCCATCCCACATAACCACAAGCTTGCATGTATGCATGTATACATGCACAATATTCCCGCCAAATATGGCAGATTTTTTTATATTAATTAATTTATGTATATAAATGAAACTGAAAGAACTAAATTTTTATTGATCTATATTAATTACTTGGAAAGTTATATCTTTAGCTAAATGGATGTAACTGGTCATAATTTGAGTTTATTTGAGGAAAATGAGGATTCTATAGTGGACTTTATTACAATACTGACTTCAGTAGTACAAGATTCAAATGAATTTTTGAATGAAGACCAAAAGAAAGTTACCAAAGAGAAAATAAAGTCTGGAATTCTAGGGGCCATTAATTCCAGGAGTTCACTTTCTTTAATAGATTTTGATTATAATAAAGAAAATAACTTTAATTCTCTAATTAATCAGATTCCAGATATACTTGAGATAAGGGAGGCTATTTCAACAGGTTGTATTGATTTGGATGATTTTGAGGTTTTAACAAGAACATTTAAGTCTATAACTGAAATGTGTAGACCAGAAAATATTTCAATATTTATCAATAAAAATATTGAGAGTACTCAAAAATCTCAAAATTATTTTGCAACAAAAGAGTTTATCTACGAAAATAGCATCAATGAAGCATCATGGCATGAGAAGAAAAGTCTATTCCCGTCCTTTATATTATCAATGTTTGATATGATCACAAAGTACTCACATTTCTCCAATATTCGTATAGTAATGTTCCAAATTTGCAGAGAAATTGTAAATACTTTAATAAACTGTAATTGGAAGGATGATAATGTTCTGACTTGGCTATCACGTCCCGTACTGTCAGATCTTATTATATCCCTTGCAAATTGTACTCAGGAAGGCGATGTTTCAGAGCCAAATGAAAACGTTCAAAAAAGAAAACAATCTTGTTCTTCTTGTTATATTAGGGAAGCAATCCTGAGCTCAATTTTTAGTAAAGTTCTCGAAACTTTTAACATTATAAGCAAAAACAAATTATTAAATGGGGTCATTGAAATTAACATAATCGACAACTTTTCTCTATGTTTCTCGATTTCAAACCATATTATCCAACAATATCACCCAAATTGTTACTTAGAACAAGTAAACTCAAATTCAGAAAAAGGATATAAAAGTTGGTGGGCTCTTAAGTCCGAAATTTTTAACCTAATTCAAATGACAAAACAATCATGCAATAAAGACTTTGTCACGCTAAATCAAATTTCACTCTACTTTCTCAATCAGATAGATTCATCTCATCTCACACTGAAGAGGATCTCTACAAAAAATCAGCTTTATAAAAACCTAAGTCTAAATAAACAGATCTCCAACGGATGCTTTTTTAACGAATATTTGTACGGCAATATTGAAGTTGATCTTCCCGCATGCCTACAGTCAATTCTATTTAATACCTAGTCTTATATACCTTTAAGTCATTAATATGACAGTTTCAAGCTTTCTATTTAGTTTTACTTAATTATAGCTTTTTTTACAATTTTCTTTACTCGCCATTTCCCCCTAATTCCAAATGATCATGTAAATTAGCCGGTATATAAAAATACTCGTCTCGAAATGTGGCGCCATGGCGCCAAAAGGCTAATATTGCTTTAATTGACTATATGACTGAAAAAAGTGGAAAGAAATATTAAATTGACAAAAAGGTTTTAACTTTTAAAACCTTGATATTTGTATAAAATAAAGGATATAAATAATTAGAACTACGGCTCCAGAAGCAAGAATTTGCCAAGATGATCGGGAAAGACGGCCTAATAGGGTTGAGTTCTAATCCAATGGAAGGAGCCACTCAAACAACGAAACATGTAGGTTGGGGAATTAGCAGACAGACTGAAGATAAAGATTCAAAAGAGGAGGTCCAGCAACTTTCTGGTTCTTCAGGTATTTCAGGAGGAAAAGGATCTGGATACTTTCAATCTCAGTCAGGAGGACAGCAGATTTCACAGGGTTCTTTGTCATCAGGTACTGGACATCATCAGCACTATAGTTTTTCAAGTGGAAATACAATAGGAAATTCAGGAGGATCATCTCACTATAAACATTTATCAACAAAAACTACAGTTTCTTCAGTAGAGGCTGATATTTCTGCCATTTTAAGAATTATTAAGCATTGTACAGAGAACTACTCACAAATGAATGCTACAGGTCAATTGCTAGGTATGGAATACGGCAATAAGCTAGAAATTACAACATCCTTCCAGCTTCCAACAAGAGAAGATTTGCTTCCGTCTCTCATGTCTAACTATAGTGGAGGAAAGTTGGATAAATCAGAAAAACTGGATTTAGAGGAGCGTCTTGTTGAAGAAGTTGACAAATATCAGGCTGCAATGGTTGAGCTTATGCATGAAATACGTTCCGATTGTTTTGTGCTTGGATGGTACCAGCTTATACGTCTTGATGATTTCCAAGATTATGGAGTTGTTTCTACATTATTATCTTACTATAATAACATTGAGAGTAAAAATGCTATCCTTTTAAGCATTGATCCTGACTTACTTATTCAGGGTAAGAAAAATGCTTTTAAAGCTTTTACCTTGAACTCTGAATATGCAAGCAAACTCAAAGATGACGAAGATAACTTTCACATTTTTAAGAATGCCAGCTTTGAGGATATTCTTGTTGAAGTCCCAATTTATATTAAATACCCAGTTCTTTCTGAAGCTTTCCTACTTGATTGGATAACTTCAGATGTACTCCAATCCACTATTGACTATTCTGAATTATCTATCAACACAAAAACACCCCTTGATATCAATGACAAGGCGCTATTAAATCTCGCAGAATCTATCGATGTTTTGTCATTAGAACAAGAGAAACTTTACAAAGGATATAGGGACTATAACAAACAGCAATACCTTATCAAACAGATGGCAGAAAGGAGAAGAATTGAAAATGAACAAAGAAAACTCAAGGGTGAGACTCCATTACCTATTGATACGGAATCAATTAAGAAGGTTGACCCACCAAATCCTCTCCCAGTTATTCTTGTTTCCAAATATGTTGAATCTCAATGCAATGAAATAAACTTCAACTCAAAGGAAAGCCTTACCAAGGTTCTCATTCGAAACATCAAGAACGACATGTAATGCTCCGCTTATAACCGTTGGGATGATTTAGCTAATAACACTATTATCATTGGTCTTAAAATCTAACTTGACCAATACTCACAAATACAGGAGCTATGCTTTTGTTTTCATACTATAGGATCTTGTTTTGAATCTTAACGATTTATATTTCTACTTTTCTCCTCACCTTCATATTTTTTCTATGCCGGTATACATCCCACATATTTCCCGCCTAAACGTCATTTTTTCTAACTGATTAAATAGTGGTAAAGTACAATAATACAAATAAATAAGGTAGGTATCTTCCGTTAGGAAAAAAAAATTATAGAATACTAATTAAATTTAAAGATTTACTATTTTAAGTAATTACTGGTTAAAGGAGAGAACATTATTTTGTATTTTATTTAACTATGCATCTATCTTTGTTACCTTTATGCCCCATAGCTGAAGAGCTCTACAAAAACCATAAAACTTTTCACGATGGTGATTCAGGACTTGACCTTTTCATAATTGAAGACCAAGTGATTAAAGCAGGAGAAACTGCATACATCAAGCTTGGATTTAAAGCTGCAGCTCACAGTGATGATGGCAAGCCAGTTAGTTACCTTTTATTTGCAAGGTCATCAATTTCAAAGTCGCCAATTAGACTATGCAACTCTGTTGGATTGATTGATGCTGGGTATAGAGGCGAACTTTTGGCACCAGTTGATAATATTAAAGATTTTGACTTCCAAGTCAAAAAGGGCGAGAGATATTTCCAACTCGTTTCTTTTAATGGAGAAAAAATTACCTTCAGTATTGTCGATGAATTGGACAAAACTACTAGAGGTGAGGGAGGTTTTGGCTCTACTGACAAATTGGATTCAGTAAAAGGATTACCTCAAAAGATTGCAAAGATTGATACAGAAAACGCTGAGAACTTGATAGAGAATGTTCAATAAGTACCAAAATATTCTGTGTGAGAAGAGTTACGTTTTAATAGAATTATTTGTTTTTATGTACTTCTATCGTAATATTTCTAATTCTTAATTCTGTTTTATTTATTGTCCGGCATTTTTGGTCCCAATATGTATCCCGAGCTCTTTTTCTCCGCTAGTCCAGGATTCAAAATTGAGTTTTCTTTTGCATATTCTATATGTATAGGTTTACCTAATACATTCATGCCATTAATGCTATTTTTTGCATTGATTGCACAATTTAAATCTTGAAACAAAATGAATGCTTGGCCTCTATATGGGCTTCCTCCCCTTATTGTAATCTTATCAATCAAACCAAATTGAATAAAGAGTTCAAATAATAGAATCTTTAAATCTTTTTTGTTGATTTTATCGTTCAAGTTCTTGCAATATAGAGTCTTATTTGCAGGCTGTTCTTCACTTCCAGATACTAACTTTTTAAGCATTATTCACCTCTCATAGAATTATATTAATAAAATCTTTAGATCCTGGTATATTCTTTAATCTCTGAGCAAAACTAATGGGCCTTATTGTTAATTCGACTTAAATATTATAATTATTGAAATTAACGTGTATGAATTGTTGGCGCCAATTTAACTTTTATATATTAATTATCACCTTCTTGGTCTAGGTGCGGTTTTAATGTTTTGAGGATATACATTTAAGCTGGGATCTCCTATTCTTCTATTAGGATTTGATAGTTGAACTGTTTGCACCTGGGTATTACTTACATCTCCGAAATTTCTTATATTGGGATGATTATTGTAGTAATCTCCAATGAAAGCTTGATGATGACCGTTGTGATGTCTGTTATTATTGCTGTGGGTAGTTTGGATAGCTTGAGGTCTATTTTGATTTAATATTTGAATGCATTGAGTGGCAGAATCATTAGTTGGTTTAAACCCTGTAGGGCACTCCTTCAATGGTTTTTTAGGAATAAAGCATTCATTTGTGATTGTGTTTAACTTTGAATTCGTAGGGCATACACTTACTGGATTCTTTTCTATTTGTTTAATACATTTATCAATGTACTCATTATAATCTTCGGGGCACCCATTTTCAGGCTGTATAGTACTTTGCATTAAACATTGCGAATTTTGTGCATTATACTCAAAATTCTCAGGGCAAACATATTCGGGTTGAACTTCAGCATTATAAAGGCAGTCCCCTCCAACTAAGGAGAAAGGAGCCTTACAAGAGAGCTTGGGTTCTTCGAAGTTTTCTTGAACACAAATTTGTTCTAATTCATTAAGATTAAAACCATAAGGGCAACCTTTGACGGGTTTCTTTTCTTCAAATTTAATACACATATCCCTTTTTGGATCATATTTTTCTTCACTTGAGCAAGTTTTGTTAGATTCTTGAACTTGAATTACATAACATTTTCTTTTATCTTCGTCATACTGTCTTCCTCCTGAACAAACCATTGTTGCTGGCATTACATTGATTTTAACACACTTTTGTATCTTTTCGTCTAAAATGGTCCCATTTCCACACATTATTGTTGGTTTCTCTGTTTTTCTTAGTTCGCATTGTTTTCCATCAAAAATATATAAATCAGAAGGGCATCTATATGATGGAGGCTCTCGTAATACTTTAATGCATGCAGCATCTTCAACACTAAAAACGAATCCCTCTCTACATCGTGGCTCAGGACTGACAAAAGATGATTGGACGCACTGAAAACCTTCAAGCACATAATCTTTTGGACATACTCTGCTGGAAGACTCTTCTAATGACCTATTTACGCAAGTTTCAGATTTATTATCAAACTCAAAGCCAGGTAAGCATTTAGGTTCTGGATCACTGAAAACCTGAGAAATACATGAAGATCTTTCTCTGTCTAGAATAAAACCATTGGGGCATTCTAAATTATAAGGTGAGCTAAGTTCTTTTACACAATAACTTGTACTAATTCTCGATTCATCATTATTATTCTGATGTCCAGTCTTAATTCCTCTTGTATTTAACTTGACAGTTTGTGACTTTTCTGATATATTTTTTTCCCTAATAATAAACCCATCTTCACAAACATTTTGAATACTCTTTTTACTATACGTCAAACAAACTCCATTAATTAACATGGAATTCTCTTTACTACATGTCAGCTCTGGAGCTGATAACTTTACTCCAACGCATATATTTTTACTTTCTGACCACTTTAATCCTCTCCCACATTCTATTGAAGGTGCAAGCTTTTCCACTTTGATACATTTTTTCATATTTGGAGAAAGAACATATTCGCTTGGGCAAATTGACTGAATTGGAATTTCATCAATGCATTTGCAGAGATGACCAAACTTTTGACAATTTTTAGGACAACTTTTACTTATTGCATTAACTTTCGCCAGGCACATATCTGTTTCTGAATCATAAATATCTGAATCTACACATACAGACTTTGATTCAATTATTTTCAAGTTTTGTGTAAATTGTGACACTGAATCGTTAAATAATCCAATAAAAAGCACAGTTAACAGGAAAATTTGAATTCTTGTCGACATCTTTACTTATTTGATTCCCAGCTTTTATTTCGCTGACAGTATTTTCATACTTATCAAATAATATTAAGAATATTAATAATAATCAAATGAATTTTGCTTATTTGTTATTAATTTTTTTTATTAAAATTGTCTTAGAGTACTGAAGCAATATTTCCTTTTTTTATTTTTACCTTAAATCACTGGCCTTAATATATTCGATCTCCCCTTTCAATACCAAATTCATATTGCCATAAATAATCTTTAGCTTATTTAATTCACTCATTTTACTCTATTCCGAGTATTTTTTTTATTTTATTTTTTATTTTATTTTTATGTGGACAAATTTATTTTGCAATGCATGTATGCATGTATGCATGAAAATTGAATACGTAATTGAAAAAATGATTTGCATGAATACCGGTATATAGTAATTGCATTTTGTGTTTACTTGAATTTAGATAGATTATGAGGATAATATAGCAGTGAAATAGGAATTTAAGTATTGTATTTAATTACAAGTAATTTTTTTAATTAATTATTGATTGAAAAAATTGGGAATATGGCAAGAATTTCAATAGCAACACTATTCCTTGCATCTATTGCACTAGTTAAAGGAGCAAAGACTCATCTAGGATTGTCAGAGTCAGTATTTAATCAGTTGGTGAATAAAGGATACACAAAAAGTGATATAGAGTCATTAGTGGGAACAATTAGAAGCTCACTTTTGACTGTAGATGACGAACAAATTGGTCAATGCGGAGAGGGATTAAAAGGATTATTAGATAGACAATTAATTCCAGGAGATCCAGATGCTTTGGAAAGAGTTTCAGGTATCATTCACCAAGGAAATTTCCAATTATTCCGTGGAAAATTACCAATTGTAACTTTATCATCAACATCTATTTTATTACCAATAGATAGTATTTCCGATATATGTTTTGGAATCAGAAGCGATAAAGGAATAGGCTATAATGTATGCACAAAAAACAGAAATATGAGAAATATTTGGATGAATGCCATTACAGAAATGGTTTTATGTGAAAAAACTGGAGTTAGAAGTGGTAAATTACCAGCAATATCAAAAAAACAAAATGTACTCGCTGGAAGTAATGTTGGTGAGCTGAAACCTTCTGGAATTGATATTATTATCAAGGACAGTAGCCAAGGCAAGCCATTCCTCACTATTAATGGAAAGCCAATTTCTCAGATTATTCAAAAGCAAACAATGGCTGCACAAAATGCTTTGACTACACCAAAGGGTGAGGAGAGCGAAGAAGATAGTGTTGAAATTCCTGCAGAAATTGACGGTAAGTTTTTTTATCAATTAATGAACTAATTAAAATGAAATAATTTATTCTTAAATCTTTAGGCTCTGCAAGTCAAGATATGGCAGGTAACTCCATTTTGACCGATTCCGAAAAGCTTGCAATTCTAGGTAAGTTATTAAATATATCAGAATCATCTAATTTTCTACAAATGACTCATTAATACTTCATAACCGTAGAGTCGGATGCTGAGCACTTAATGGTCTCTATTGATGATGCACCACCAACTGGTTATGCATCTGTCCATATGGGTGGAGGAAAAAAGTCTCAATAAAAAAATCATTTTCTCAAAATGAAAAATAAATATAAATATGGCATTTATTATAATTAATAAATAGTACTTTTGCCTAGTAAAATATATTATAATTGATTTTCTGATCTGCTTTTACTATTTTATATTTAAAACTAAATTATTAAATGGTAGTTACCAAACATAACTAGCTATTATATAAATTTTTAAAAAATTAATTAACTACTTTTTTATCAAGAAATTTGTTTAATTATTTTTTTAAAATATTTGCATGTGGACACCGGTATATAGAAAGTAAATGTGAATTGCATGCATGCAATAAGGGGAAGAGCAGAATGAGGGTGGGGGGAAACTAGTAAAAAGTAGAAAATTGACAAGTATAATAAGGTAATAAACTGGTAAATTCTGCATTGAGAGGAAAGGAAAGAAAATAACAGAATTGGATATATGGTCATTGAAATCAATGGACTGGCAGTTAGAGCTTGAAAAGAAGCTTGAGAAAGTAAAGGGAAATGAAGATTTATGGGTTATTATTGAAGATGGGATTGTTGAAATTTTGGAAAGAGAAGAAGAAAATGAATCAACAAAGATAGGTAAAAACTTAACAAGAAAAATTTTTAGCATATTAGGGGACTCTTTAAAAGATAATAATTGGTCCTGTTGCAACAGTTGTTTAAGATTTATCTGGACATTAATTCAATATAAAAGTTTGAGATACAATGATATTGATGAAAAGAATATTAAAATTCTCATGAATGTATACTATTCAATAGTTTCAGTGTCTCAAAAAAACCAGGTGGTAGAATTGGAATTTGCTACATTATTAAGAAATATTACAGGGTTTTTTATGTCTTGGGTGGATGAATATTATTTAGAAATCAGCAAAATAGATATAGAAGATACTGAATCAAGGAATAATATTGAGCAGACTCCAATGTTTATAAAAGATAAGGTAATGCTTGAAAAGTATATATATAGTTTGTTTGAGCTATTAACAATGATTGAACCAAAAAGGTCAAATTGCAATGGAGTATTGGAATATCTATATATTGGCCATAGTTTTATATTATCCAGCAGATATGCAGCAGAGACTTATACAATGATACAACAGATTTCAAGTATTCAGAAATCTAGTTGTTATTTACCTTCTGCATTGATGGAAGTATGCATAAAAAGGTTTTTAACATGTCCTGATTTTGATTTACAGCTTATATTAGGGGAATTGATTTGGAGGGTTTTAAAGAAGACAAATTATGGAAGGGGCTACTCTCAAAGTGATAATGAAGAATTAAGCTTTATTGAAATATTTAGGTCATCATGGCCTGAAGGGTTGATACAACTTAGATATATTGGAATAGAAAACTTTGATTTTTCTTTTAGAGGATTATTAACCCCATGGAACAAAACATGTAATGGAAATGGAAAGAATATTTGGTCATTATCTGGGATTTTAATTCAGATGCAAGGTTTGGAGATCAAATTGGTAACAGTAATTGATATATGTGCATTTAGTATAGTATTTCACAGTGATATAGATGAAGAGGAATGCCATAGTAATCAATCAAAATATTCAATTGATATGGGAAATACTGAGGAGAAGGATTTAAAGCCATTTGTTTCAACAGCTGAAATACCATACTGGACTATTCAGTCGATTATATATGATGATGATACGAATAATCTTCATATAAATATAGTTTTTAGTGAACTTCTTGAAATAAAGCAGAGTTGGACGGGTATATTTTCAACTAATATTGAGAATTTACAGAGCAAACCAAAAATGAAGGATGATTTACTTAAAGTATCATTAATTATAGATGAAGAGCAAGCATATCAAATAATGGGTATATTTAAAGCAAGTAAGATTGAAAATATCCAAGGAATGAAACAAATAGAGACACCTTCAAGAAAAGTATCAATGGTAGATTCTAGAATAGTTTCAATTAAAGAATTAAATAAGATGGATCAACATAATGTCATTTTAGAAAGTGTTGAGAATAGATATAAGAATATTGAGAATGTTAAGATGTCAATCGCTACATCAAAAATGACTCCAAAAAAGAATCAATTATATAATCAACAAATAGATGACAAAGCAAGAAGAGTTAGTTTTGTTTCTTCTAAAGAGTGTAGTCAAGCAGATTCAGATATAAGGAGTAGTAATCTAATAGTTAAAGAATTGGAGAAAGAGAATATGATATTAAATTCGGATATTATAGAAGATTCTCAAAAGAAGAAGAATAAGGCGGATGTGATCATATTTGGATTAATCAATGAACAGAAGAAACTTACTCAGGAAATGGAGAGTGAAAATAGTTCTTCAGATAGTTCAGAATTAGATTGGAATATAAAAGATTGTAAAGAAGATACTAGAAATATTTCAAATGAAGTATTATTAGATAAAAGTAGAGGATTGGATTCTTTAATTCCAGGAAAATTACCAAATATGAATATAGCATTGGAAGGAAGAGAAGATGTTGAGATAGACTCAGAAAAAGATGAAAGAAATAAAGTCAAAAGCAAGAAAAGTAATCCAAATAAAACTTCTAAGAATAATAAATCAAGATTAAGGGGTAAGAGCTTGAATAACAATGAGATAGAAGGAAGCAAAAAGAAGCCTGAACTAGGAAATTTGAAGGCTGAAGGAGGCAGAGTAGAAGAAAATAGAAAAGAGTTACTTGAATTCGAATGTAAAAATGCAGAAGCAACCAACAGAGAGATTGAAACGGATGTAAATATAGACAAATTTGATAATTATCAGCAACAGAAAAGAGACGACAAAGTATTAAATTCTTCTGTTAAGAATCCAGCTAATCTTAAAAGAGGGAAAAAGAAGGAGATTAAAGGAAAAGAAATTGAGAAAGAAGAGGATTTATTGAAAAGAAAGGAAAATGATGATCAAGAGCTAAATAGTAAGAGGGAAAAAGAAGAAGAGATTAAGAAGAAAGAAAAGGAAGAAGAAATTAAAAGGAATAAAGAAGAGGAACTTAAAAGAAAGAAAGAAAAAGAAGAGGAACTTAAAAAAAAGAAGGAAAAGGAAGAGGAGATTAAGAGAAAGAAGGAAGAGGAAGAGTTTAAGAGAAAGAAGGAAAAGGAAGAGGAAAATAAGAAAAAGAAAGAAGAAGAAGAACTTAAGAGTAAGAAAGAAAAGGAAGGGGAAATAAAAAGAAAAAAAGAAGAGGAGGAAAATAAAAAAAAGAAAGAAGAAGAACTTAAGATTAAGAAAGAAAAGGAAGAAGAAATTAAAAGGAAGAAAGAAGAGGAAATCAGAAGAAAAGAAGAAAAGGAAGAGGAACTCAAAAAAAAGAATGAAGAGGATATTAAGAAAAAAAAGGAAAAAGAGGAGAATAAGAAAAAGAAAGAAGAGCTAAAGAGTAAGAAGGAAAAAGAAGAGGAGAATAAGAGAAAGAAGGAAAAAGAGGAGGAAAATAAGAAAAAGAAAGAAGAGGAAGAGCTTAAAAGAAAAAAGGAAAAGATAGAAACTGAAAAAAAAGGTCAAGAAGTGAATTTAGAAAAGAAAAAAAATGGGGAAATTGAATTTAATTCAAATGTTAATGAAGGACAGTTAGAAGAAAATAATAAAAAGGTTTGCAATAGTCTTATGGATGATCATGATGAAAAGGAGGTAAAGAAAGTTGCCTTTCCAATCTCAACATTGGACCAGACAAATAAGAGAGCATCTGGGTTAAAGAGAGGGAGATTCAATAAAGAAAGTAATGAACTAAAGATGGATATAGTTTACGAAAGAGTTAGTTATGATACATTAAGAGACATAGTTTTTGGTAAGAACGATTGTGAAAAAAATGCTAATTTCAAGGAAAAGAAAGATCTTTCAAAAAAAGTAAATAAAAAAGAGAATAGTGAGGTATTTACTCCAATAACAAAAAGATCAGAGCCTCCTAAATCTCTTAAAGAGAGTATAATTACAATAGAAAATGAAACTACTTGCCCAACAAGGATGAAAGAAACAGAAGAAGAACAGGATCAAGATCAAGATAAACAAAAGCAGGAAAATGAAGTGAAAAAGATAAATAATAACAAAAAAGATATAGAGATAGAAGAAACTAAATCAATAGTTCCCATAGAAATTGCAGTTGTTGACAATGAATATCCAATTCTAGGAAGTTTTGATGAATTAAAGGAAACTGAGGAAATTGAAATAAAGAAGAGAAAATATTCATCTGATTCCAGGTCAGACAAGCTATTAAATATGTGGATATCAGAAATTAATGGGGATACTCGTGATAGTTTACAAGAATCTAATGAAAATGATGAAAAAACTCCAACAGTTATTAATATTGGATTAAACAAGAAAAAGAAAAAAGTGAAACAAAAGTCGAAATCAAAAATAAAAGAAGTATCCGAAAATGTTTATTGCTTAAATGAAAACAAGTCTTCAGAAATGGATGAAGATATTTCAGAAAAATATGATTTGGAAGAAACTAAATCTGTAATCTTCTCTGGAATTAATAAAATATTTGAGCAAATTACAGAAACTGAAACTAAAGGTGAATTTGGCTCTATTAATTCTGGAGACTATTTTGATAATTATTCATCTATAACAGGGACTGAGATACTTGATGAAATAATGAGAAAGCCAAAAAAAAGAGGATTTTCTGATTTTTCTTTAAAATCCCTCAATTCTATTGGTAAAATGTCAATCTCTGATTCTATTTTTAGCCCTGATACCAACTTTGATGATAATATGACAGTAAATAATTACAATTTTATTTGTAAATCTAAAGAAAAAGATCACCGTGATAATATTAACCAGAATCAAAATTATTCTTCGTTACCTTCTGATCTTTGTATTTCAAAGCTTAAATTAGAGGAAAATAAACAACTTGAGAATGCACTGACCAAGTTAGAGACAACTAGTAAAGGACTTTACGAAAAGTGTCAGAAGAAGCTGGAAGCTTACTTCATTTTAATTAAAACCCGTATTGAAAATATGTGGAATGAAAAGATTAATGTTTTTTCTCAAAAAAGGAAAGATCTTACATTAAAAGTAGAAGCAAGCAGAGCTCAGATAGAAAATGAATATTTAAATTTACAAAAAAAATATATTGCAGATTTGAAAATGATTGGCGAGAAAATTAATAAGGAAAAGGAAATGAATATAAAGGGATTAGAACAAGATAAATTTTCATTAGGAAAGAAAGTCATAGTTGGACTTAAGGAAGAAATTGAAAGAGAAAAGAAAAGGGTAGAAAATAGTATAAAATTATTATCAGAAAAGAAAGAGATGGAGAGAAGCAAATATAGAAAATCTACAACAAAGAAATTGGATTTAAGACAGATTTTGAAAAATATGATAATTAATGAAGAAAGCGAATAATTAAATAAAAGTTATTGCATTCTAAAATAAAAACAAGTGAGTTAAGGAGATATGATAATAACAAAAGATCTAAAATAAATATAATTCAATGGTCATTTCCTCTAATATATTAGTTATATTTCTCTATATTGAAAATTACCAATAACAATAAAGTCAGTTTTCTTTGATGTTCACAAGGAAAGAAAAAAGTTGTCAAAGTATAACCAATTAAAATCAAACAACGATTAGGTTAAATCAGTAATGCATCTTCCATGATGATCTAATAAGCTCAAGACCCTTTTTAGTCTGGTCAATTGCATTTTGAACAACAGGACTTTTGAAAAAAGAAAATCTATAAAAAGTAACATCACATTCAACATCAAGCTGAACAAAGTTGTTTTGTTGATCCTCTTGTTTATTTGATATTTGATTATCCATATTAACTGAACTATTAGCATTTGAAACTGTTGTAAAAGGTGTAAATCTGTGTCTTATATTGACAGTAAAAGCGTCATTTTCAGGAATACCAGTGGAGTTAATATCTATACAAAGTAAAATACCAACATCACTACCAAGATTATAAAGTTTGAGATCCTCTTGACACTTTATATTCATCATTCCTTTGGAAAGCCAACCAAATCCAAAACTGCCTGTTAAACTTAAAGATTTTTCATATTTATATATATAATGAAACATAAAGTCACCATTGCAAGGTTTAGATTCAATTTGAATATTAGAAGCTCCAGAAAGTTCCAGGTATTTAAGATAAACGTTCTTTGAGCTATCCATGGTATGGTTTGAAAGTATTGAGAAGATTTTCTGGACTTTTAATGGTATAATCACACAAGGGAAAACATTTGACAAAGATGATGTTGGAATAGAGTTAAAGTCATACTCGTTAATAAATTCTTCAAAGTCATTACTTGCTTTTTTGGCCAATATTCCATATATATTTTGTTGATCCAAGTCACAGCTATTACTTATGGAAATTCTATCTTGAATATTATACAGGAGAAAATTGCAAGGTTCATTAGGAATAATAGACTCAGTTTTTTGATCCAATTTCCCGATATTTTCCAAATCTTCAATAGAATTGACCTTCTCATGAACAATATTATTCAAATCGGGATTATTTTTATCCCCTAGGATGGTTTCATGAATTCTGCTACAACTTAAAGTACAAAGCTTAGAAAGTAAATCATATACATATTTTGTATGGAAAAAATGGCAAAACATTAATTCCAAAGGAATTTCACTGTTATTATGGATCTCAAAAGTAACACTTCCTCTTAAAACTTTATTTCCACCTCTACGTATCATCCTTGAGATCTGGGTATATTCTAGAGTGATTCTGGTAACATCTGAAATGAGCATACCTGGGAATGACGAATATTTTGAGATAAACTCTTCATCTTCGTAAGTAATGGAGATTGGTGAGAAGAATGTGATTGATCTATCGTTCACAAACATCCTTCCATGAATTCTTTTTTTTGATTCATATCTCCAACAACATCCAAAGGATATTTTGGTTTGCTCAACAAATTTTCTAATATGTTTTGAATTTTGGACCACATTCTGACGATTATTTAAGGAGTATGATGAATATTTCTTTGCATTATTCTTTCTTATAATAAAATCTATTAGAACAACTAAAGCCAGTAAAATACTTAAACATAGAAATAATGGACTTGAAAATATGGAGATGTATTGATCAATAAGCAGTTTTATAAGAACTGGAAGCTTATTACTAATTATTTCTGGGTACATCAAAGCAAGTAATAGTAAGAGAGTGCTCTGTTAATTCAAGAAGTTAACTTAACTTTAGCCTAGACTCCAAGAGTTCAGCAGTAAATAGGGTCAAATGAATGGTGTAGAAAGTGGGGAACTCTCCATTATTTGCTAATATTGGGAGTGGAAATTGTGAATTCTGAGAAAAATTGGAATTAATTAAAAAATAGAAATTAATTTATAAAGTCGAGTTTTACGGGGATTTCAAATTCTTTAAAAAAGTCAAATTTCGATTAATTATTGCCCCTCAAACTGGAATTTATTTTGGAGCCTTTTGCTATGGGCTCCAAAATAAATTAATGAAATTTCAAAAATTGCATGCAATATCAAAAAAATATTCTGATGAAGGGGAGTTTTGGAAAATTTTAGAATTTGGAGAGGAAATAAAAGCATAGCTGAAATCAAAGAAAAGGAGATTAAAGCGTTAAATGAGTTGGTGGTTGGAAAAACTAACCAAGAACTTAACAACGGGAATAAATTCTGAGAATTCCGTAAATCACTCTAAAAATAATATAACTTCCAGGAATGAAAGTGAGGAAGAGATTTTAGCAAACGATTCTTCCATCTTTAGCCAGATTTATGAGTTGAATGGATGTTACAAATGTACTCTTCGTACAAGTGGAGTAGGACTGGGATCCTATAAATGTGATGTAATTTTCATGGAGAAGCAACTTATAGTATTGCATTTGGTGAGTAGAAATAACCTTAATATTTCAAGAATCTTAGCTCCAATAGCAGCCACAGCTTTTGCTACCTCATTTAATGGGGATAATTCAAAAGTCTCTAAAGGGGAATGGATTGTACTTCCTTTTGATCATATTACAGGAGTTGAATTACAAAGCCAAGGGCAAGAAGTGAGAATAACGACAAAAGCTGGAATAAGTTATTTTTTAGGGGATAATGAAGAGTGCATTTTGAAAGTTTATGAAATTTACAATGAAAGAAGAGACTCTCTAAGAGATTTAGAAAACAAGGGAAATGCAAAAAATCCAAATGCTCGTAGCTTTACTATATACAATGCAGACATACCAATAAGTAGCAGGGAACATGTTGGAAAAGAATCATTTTCAGATTTTGCTCCTTTATCACACATATTTCCTGGTTGTATTGTCTCAATTACAGCAACAGAGTTAGCAGAGATACTGACTAATGACTTATTCTACGGTAAGTACATTTTGGATCCAAAAGAGACATTTGAACTTGAGATAAGTAAATGGGAGGGTCAAAGTGATATTGTAAGTAGTGATAAATCAGAATTTTGGCTAAAACAAGGAGCATCTAGAGATATACAATATAGGAGAAAGATTTCAACAGGAGTTCTGGATATATGGGTCTCATTCACGGAAAAGCACCAGATCTCATTTCCCACTGACCGTTCATTCATACATATATTAATTGGAGTCATATTCACTATTTTTGAAAAGGAAGTCGGAATCAAAATTCTAATTAGATTAGTCGAGATACAAGAAAATAAGACACAATTTGACCTGGAATGTGAATTAGAAAATACCAGCTCTCTACCATATCTAGTAAGGTACCAGCTAGAAAGCTCAACAATTAATAATATAAAGTCAACCGTTGAAAACTATATTCAAGGAATCAGGGACCACCTCTCAGAAATTTGTTCTAGCAGTATGGACTCAATCCCGGAATTCTGTTCAAACACTACGATCTGCAACCTAAACTACCCAGAAAACAAAATAGGTTTTTTCAAACAAACCACAGCAAAATGCGATGAATCCATGATCTGTTGCTTCCAACCCTTTCATCAAGTCTTAAGAAGCTTATTTCAATTTTAATATCTAAATATTATAATAAATGGAGTTACCGCCCTAATTGCCCGCCCGAAAATGAGACGAAATTTTGGCGGTTTGTCTAGAGGTGATAGTAATAATAATAATAATAATAATAATAATTAGAGAAATAGTAAATAATAATCAAATAAATGAAATAATCAATTAAGAGATTTGAGGAATTTGAGGAAAAAACGGACAAAGATTTTCAGTTTTTACATTTTGTATCTCAGTTTTGTATTAGTGGATTTTATTTCAGTAATCTACAATGGGATACAAAATGGAAACTCCTTATATATAGACTAAGTGAATAAGAATTCGTATATAAAGAAAAAGTTAAATCTTTAATATTTATCCCAATGATGATTTTGAAATCCAATTCAGATTATTATGACGAGAATATTAAATAATATCGAGCTTTTTAACTCTGAGGGAACGACTTTTAAACGGTTTTCTTTCTATTATTTGCAGAAGAAGAAAAAAGAATTCATCTATTACAAGGGAGGTCATGGAAAGAATTGAGACCTTAAAATCTGTTAAACTATAAGACATATTACTTTATTCATCCCATCAATAATTGTTACATATAGTTTGAAAGATATCTTATGAATACGAGGTAAGTCGGATATTTTTAGTTATTGGTATTCTTCTTTTCTCTATTAAGTATTGAAATATGGGAATATTTTAAGCCTTTTATAAATGGATATATTTAAATACGTTATATTATTTGTCGCAATTAAATGGAAAAGAACTTTAAAAATATACGTAAATACATAGTTATTCATCTGGTATAATTGGAATATTGCAATGAAGATTAACCAACTCTATTCTTCTCCTTCCACTGAAACTTAGTGTAGAAAAAGAGTTTTTTATCGTTTTGGAAATTGGTCTCTTAAGAGTTACTATTTTCAAAGCGGTACTGAGCATTATTTCTATGTTAATTACTCCATTTTATAGCATTTATTCCACGTTATATGGATTTGTATATTTATTGATGGTATATTGGAAATGAATGATGATCTTCTACTTTTTAAGTAGTTAAGCGTGCAAAATAATCTGTCAATCCACTGAATCTATCTATGTGGAGAAACTCTATGTCTGCAAACCTGACGATTTTCTTTATACTTGGATTAATACTAATCATATATAACGTGTATTTGCATTTGCTATTAAATTGGATTCTTTCATTTTGGATATTTAAAGTTTTTTTTTAATCCACTTGTATAAACATTAATATCATATATATATATATATATATATATGTATTGGATATCAGATGATGAAATATTATTAATCAAGATAACTTAATATTCATATAAAAGAAGAAAATTGGATCATACTGTTTAATTGATACTTATAATATAACGTAAATTCCTCTATTATTTAGATATATACAATGGTTTACTCTATATCTTCAAGATATACCGATGATACCGAAGACCAATATTTGGGATATTTTTACTATTTTATTGGATCAAACTTCATCGAAAAGTAACGAATCTCGGGTGCCATTGCTCTTTTATTACCGTAGAGTTTATGTCAATCACAGGGTTCTACATACTTGGTATAATAATATTATATACCTACATTTAATTTAGAGGAATTCAATATATTCCAATGGAGCTATATTTATTTCAATTGATAGAGAAAAAGAGTACTATATCAACTAATTTAAAACACTTTTTGAGAAGATGTTTAACTTTAAATAGATCTTTTTATTCTTCAAAAGGGACAGACAAACGGCTTTTGCTTATATATATATATAGTAACAAAATCGAGATAAAGCTTTTGATTGATATTTCTAAATTTAAATTTACATGGAATTTAACTATATATTATACTATTCGTAACTTGAGTTTTTTTTTATTTAAAAAAAGTGGCTATGGGCGAGATCAAGCTCGAGATTCTCCATAGACAATAAAGTGGGTTTTGCTAATATTTTATTTATATGAAATATTACTTAACTACATTTTTCATAAATGGATGGGAAGGTCTGAGATGCCTCTACATTCTTTTGAATGTATTCTTAGAAGTATTAGTTGAGATAACTAACGCCACCTAACAGAAATTCGTTGAAATTTTTTATTTCAACTTGAAAATGGTTGGCCGGCACGTGGAACGAAAATGTATTTTCGGATCATTTTTGTATCTAATTAAGTCCAATTCTCGAGACGTTGGATCATGTATTAACGAACTCAATTCAGACTACTCTAATTTCGCTCATTTTTTTTTATCCGTTTTTTTTTATTCTCAATTTTACCTTTATTATCATTTAAATTTTATTTAGTTGTTCTTACTCAAGTTTACCGCCAAGTCATCTCAAACCGGCGTTCTGTTATAAATATGGCGGTCGCGCACTTGGCGCCAATCCAAATCAACATCACGGTTCTCCGCCCGTAATGTGGCGCCTCGTGATTGGAACGGTGGGGTGCAGGTACCGTTTTATTTGGGCGCCAAATGCATAAGTTGAATTTATTAAGATGGGAAATAAATAATTAATTGTGTGAAAATAAAAGTTATTTTTTTAAAAATTAATAGTAAAGTTTAAAGAGGGTGAAGGTTTGAAAATAAAATACAATTTAATAAGATTTCAATATAGTGCAAAAGCACAATATTCGGAAAAAGTAGAATAAATTAGTAATTTTAAAGAATGAAAATAAGTTGGAGGATATTACTAACATTACAAACAGTTTTATTTTTTTTATATTTCTCAATAGTTAAAGGTGGGAATTTAACTGAGTTAAATAAAGATAGCTTTCAAGAATTTATTACTAAGAATGAACATTGTTTAGTAATCTTTTATACTGATGATTGTGCAGCATGTGTGACAATAATAGAAAGATTGGAAAAGTTGAATGAAGAAATAGGAAATATTAAAGTTAATGTGGCAAAAATCAATGGAGAGAGGAATATAAAGATATTGGAAGAATACCAAATAAATGATTATCCTACAATGAAGTTTTTTAGAAATAAGGTAGCAGAAGAATATTATGGAGGAAGAGAAGAAAATGAAATATTAGAATGGTTAAAGGAACAAGTAGCATTTCCTGTTTTGGAATTAGAGAAGAATATGATTAATAAGGAAAAGCTTGAGAATTTATTACTTAAGAATGATGTTTTATATATCTTTTATGGTGATAAGAACGGAATTGAGAGAAGTATATTTAATGATGTAGCAAACTATAATAGAGCCTCTGGGAAATTCTACCAAATATCAAAGGATGACTTAGGATTTGGTTTATCTAAAGAAAGCTTTATCAATGTCTTTCAATCTGGAATAGAGTTAGATTCAATAAAAAATGATTTAAAGAAAAACAGTTTTGATCCTTGGATTGTTTGCTTAAGGAGATATGAAAATGCAATACCTTTCCATGGTTCTTCTAAACAAAGAAAAGAAGTTTGGGATTTTGTGAAAGCTAATCAGATTCCATTATTTGGTGAGATTTCATCTAGAAATTATGTAAAATATTCAGAGGTAGAATATGATTTAATTTGGCTTCTTGTTCCAATGGAACCTGGTAAAGGAGAAGAAAGTATTAAACCATATGTTGCATTATTTACTCAAATTTCACAAGAATTCGCAGATAACTACAGAGTAGTATGGTTAGATACCTCAGAACATTCTTCTCATTTAAATACAGTTTTGTTAGTAGAACCTGAGATGCTTCCAACAGTAGCTGTAGCTAAATCTAGACCTTATCTGTTACCACCAAATACTCCAATAGAGTATTTAACAATAAAGAAATTTCTTCAAGATATTGAATTAAATAAGGTTGAGCCAAAATTAAGATCTGAGCCAATACCTGTCTATTATGATAATGACACAGTATTCAAGCTGGTTGGAAGTAACTTTAATTCAATGGTTTTAGAGGATAAAAAGAATGACTGGCTAGTTGTTTTAGTTACTCCATTTTGCCAACCTTGCATAGATACAGAAGAGATTATTAGAAAATTACATGATGCGATTTCTTTTGGGAATTCTGAATCAAAAATAAAGTTTGGGTCCTTTGATATCAGTGAAAATGACCTTCCTAAGGATGAGTTCTACTCCAGTTCTATTCCATCCATAATTTTCTTTAATAGAAAGGATTCAGGTAATCCCATTCACTTTAATGCAGAAGAAATTAGTTACATAAATATTAAGGATTACATGATGAACTCAACAAGTATTGATTCTAATGAGATTTCATTCATAGATCCAGCAAATGCTACTGATCTTGTTGTTACGATTTTCTCAGACTTTGAACAGTTTAGTGATGAATTCCCCACACAAGAGCAAATTGAAGCGGTGGAAAAATCTATCAAACATGACGAATTATAATTAGTAAATCTGAATTAATGAATTTTAGAAATTAATTAGATAAGCGATTTATACAATTTATTTTAGTTTACTTAAATTTTTATTATTATTTTTTTACCGGTATTGCATGAAATCACGGGTACCGAATATAATAATTTCGAATGTTGGCGCCAAAACATATAATTTAGATTTAGCTTAGAAAATTTTTATAGTTAAAAATTTTTAATAATAATTGATGATTTATATGATTTGCAAATGTGGAATTTACCAGAAAAAATTGAAATAAAAGAAGATGAGAGGAAAGGGAGGAGTATCATAGCAAAGGAGGAAATACAGATTGGAGAAAGCATATTAATGGAAGAACCGTATTGTAGAATATTATTTAGTGATAATATAGAAGAAATTTGTGATACATGCTTTAATTATTTGAGATCGGAAGGCTCTTATTCTGAATGCATTCTAGAATGTCAGGAATGCAAGAAAATCAAGTTTTGTTCAAAGAAATGTATGGAGGAGTCTAAAACAATTCATCATTTTGAATGTGGAATACTAAAGTTGGATATTTTGCAAATGATTTCTAATAAAGTAGGAGTTTCTTTTGATAGATCTAGACTTTTAACGAGATTTGTTATTAAATTAATACTTGAGCTTAATGATAAAAATAAGAGCCAAAGAGAGCAGAATAATAGTTACTTAATATCAAATTTAAACCAAATTAATTCTTTAGTTGACAATCAAGAAAAGTTTTTACAGAGCATTAAGGATGTTTATCAAGAATTAGCACTCGAGATTCTCAAAATTCCAAAACTGAAAGCAGAAATTGATAAATTGGAAAGTGATATTATTACAGATAAGTTATTGGTTAAGATTTCATGCATTATAGATAGTAATAGTTTTGGAATCCCTAAATTCCCTTTGAAATGCAATGTAAATGGAGATTCAGTATCAGAATTAGTGAATCCACGACAAAAAGCTCCAAATTCTTCTTTAGAGTTGTCTAACTCTTTATTAAACCCAAGCATTCTTGGATGGGGACTTTTTTCATATTCTAGCCTGTTTAACCATAGCTGTGATCCAAATTGTGACTTCATTGGAGTAAATCCTATTCCTAATCAATCCTCTGTAACAATTAATTTAATAGCTAATAGGAAGATTCAAAAGGATGAAGAAATTACAATTAATTATGTTGAGATTTATGATACTAGGAGAAATCGAATTAAAAATCTACTTAAAACCAAACATTTTATATGCCATTGTGAAAGATGCACAACATCTTTTCTTAATTGTAATGACTCATATATCCAAGGATTTTGTTGTTCAAAATGCTTCAACATTAATGATTTTGACTATAAAAGTAATAATATTCCAATAATCCAATCAGAATCTGTTTCTAACTTAAATCAACCAGAGAATATTATGTCTATTATTGATGATCAAGACTATCTAATCTCCCAATTAACTGAATCATATCACTGTAATTCATGTGGTGAAATTTATTACGGATCTGAAGTTACCAGTATTCAAAATGAATTTCTTGATACCATACAAGAAGCTGAGAATATGAATATTCAAAAATATGATCTCCAAGGAGCAATTAATCTAATATCAAGCTTAATTCAAAAATATCATCTTCCTGACTCTAAATCACTGTTACCTCATCCATTAAACCATTTACTCTATAGATGTTATAAGTTACTCACTTTTTGGAATGTTATTGTTAAAGACTGGAATTCTGTTAATTATTATGTTTCAAAAATGATCAACTCTCATTTATTATTATTTCAGAACCAATATAATTTAGAAATCTCCAATCTATACTCCACTAAAGCTATTGCTTTATCTCACCTAGGACATGTTTCAGAATCCAATACAGAATGGAATAAATGTCTTAAAATCAGACAAATTTGCTCCAGAAATTTCTCTTACCCATATAATATATCTTCAGTGAATTCTCTAATTGGGCATAAAGATGCCGCTTAAAAATTAATTTTAATGTGCATGTATATAGTAACCTTTTGTTTAAAACGTTTAACTTTCACTTTGTTTATTTTATTTTATTTCTTCTATCGGAGAAGAGGAATACAAGCAAAGGATCTATTAGAATAGGAATCCTTTACACCTAAAATTTAATTCCCTCTCCTATTCCTTTTATGGTTGTTCCAATATCACTATATTATATTCATTTAATTTATCTAGTTATTTTTATACTAATTCATTTTTGCATGCACACACTTGGCGCCACTGTCAATACCGGTATAGCTAAAATGCCATGTGGGGGGGGGGGGTATTTTAAGTGGATAAGAATTAATAATTGTCAACAAATTATGCATGCACAAATCAGGGAGGGGGGGGAGAGGTTTCTAATTTTGTTACGATTTGTTAGAATTTATAAATAATGAGAAATTCTAAAAATTATGTATTAAATTACTTGAACAATCTAAAAATATAAAAATTACAAAATTTAGTTGATATTCTTCTGTATATGCAACTTTTGAAACTAATTGAAGAGCAAAAGTTACTGGCAGAATTGAGGTTTTACTTAAACTAGTATTTTTTTATCTCTCTCTTCCTCTCATTTTCTTACAATATTTCTACCCCTTAACTTATCACTTTATTTCCAAATCTCTAAAGCTCTCCTTTTTCCTTCATAATCCCACTCGTCTCCCCAAATTCTCTGTTCTATAATCAAAAAATGATAATTACTGAAAATTTTTAAAAAGTTACTGAGGCGGGAAAAAATTCTTATTTAAGCTGCCAAAATATTCAATAATAATTCTTAGAATTAACTTGAAAGCATTCACAATAAATAAATAAATTTTTTGTCTTTATAAACCAAGTTTTTACTTTCAATACTAGGTATTATTTAAGTAGGAAGTTATAATTGTGGAGTTTGGAAGCTAATTGCTTGGAATTCTCAAAGATAATATAATACAAGATCATTTAAATTCAGTTACTTATAATTTACTGGCTTGCATAATTAATATAAGGTAATATAGAAAATTGTGAGAAATATGGGAAAAATACTTGTTTCTTTAATATTATTTGTTTTTGCCTTAATAAATAAGGTACAAACCCAATTCGTTAATATTTTACCAGAGGTACCGAGTGATATCACGCAAGAAATAGGTACATGTGATGCATTATTATTAAAATTACTAGCAACAAATTATGTCCCAAAATCAGAAACTAACTCACTTTGTAACATTTTCAGAAATAAGATTCAAAGGATAGATACTCCATTAAATGATTTAAATTGCTCAATATTTGGTTCGATACTAGTTCAATGTGATCTCAAATTAGCAATTACTAGTTCTGAAATCTTAAGACAATATTTTATGAAATCAACTAAGCCAACCTTAAAAGAGCTATATTACTTAACAACTATACTATCCAATTTACCACAGGAAATTAGTTCAGTTTTAGGAAGAGACGATATAATAGAAGACTCAAATGAGATTATTAATGATAAGTTAAGTATTATCAAGAAACAAATTTCAAGTAATCAAATATTAGATTATGAAGAAATCTCATTTTTATTTGGATCAATTTCTCAGTTAATTCGATTAGGATCTAGAAATGTACAACATCTTAAAATGATGAATACAATCTTGGAATTGCAAAATAAGAATCTCAAGTTTTATCCTATTGTAGACTTAGATACCTTTGTCCTCAACTTCTCACTTTTATCTAAAGCGTACTTCTTCTTAAGAAGACCCGTTGATTTTGAAGATATCCCACTTTCCTTACAGCAAATGGCCTATAGTATTTCAAGAATTAAACTTAGAGATATAAAAAGTTTAACAGTTTTGAATGAATATATTGTCACTAGAAGACTGTTTATTGATTCTGGTATTTATTTGATACAAGGTTTCCAAAATACTAATCCCAAAAATATTGATGAGAATTTAGCTACAGTTATATTTTGTAGATTAGATGGATCACCAATTGAAAATTTATCTTTGGATTTATCAAATACTAATACTTTTAAACTTGTAGGTATACCAAATACTTGCGAGTATCAACTTTTTTATAATATTGCAAATCAAACCGAACCATTTAATCTTGAGAAAGTGAAGAATGATTTGTCTAAATCTATTCCAAAGCTAAAAATCTCTAGTAGATCAGTCCTTGCTAGAGAAGCCAATATTCCAATTCTTAATAAGAAAAGCTCCAATTTTGAGATCACAAAAGCCACTATTTACTTTGGTGAGAAGTTAACATTGGGAAAATCTCAAGTTAAGGATATTAATACTCACTATATGAAGACATTAGATAGTTTCCAATTTTCTCTGGAACTACAAACAAGCTTGGAGATATTAAACTTTGAAACAGTATATCAATATTTTACTGCTTTTGAAATTAAAGCTTTGACTCCTTATAAAACTATTGGTACCCGAACAATCAAACTTATTCCAGCAATTATTGAGAAGAATAATCTAAAACTCTATTTAGATCTTACAAATAATGACTTTATTTGCTCTTCTCTAGAATTTTCCATAAGAATTATTATTGGAAATCCATTGAAAAATGAATCATCCAATTCCTCAAATTCCAATCAAGAGATACTTTCAATTATGATTAATGATGAACGTAATGATACATCAGCTCTTAGTAAACTTTGTCCATACAAGATCCACCCCAAGATTGCCGATTTCTATCCAAAAGAAGAAATCTCATATAAATTTAAAGAACCAAGAAAACTACCTGGACCTCTTCTCCCTTATGGCTTCTCTATCCTAATTTTACTATCACTATTCAAAATTATTCCTATTTGGAATAAGTTGTCCAAGATTGACCAAGGATTCTTCACTTTCATAAATAACGTCCCTTTCATTAAAGTAGCAACCTTCATTTCTTTGGCAATTTCTCTTTTCATTATCCTTTGCTACTGGCATACACTCAACATCTTCCAGTTTATGTACATCTTCACCCCAGCAATATGTATCTTTTTTGTTTTATTAAAACTCTCTCTTAGAAACTTTAATTATCCAAGCTTCGGCAATGAAAAGTCCAAGTCTGACTAGCCCCACTGGCGCGCTTTATCATTTGATTAAAATATCAACTCAAACCTAATAAAGCAAAGAAGGTCTTCCTCCAATCAATGTTGTAGGAAATGGACAACTTATTAAAATAGTATACTCTTATTGAGAAACTAACTTTTAAAAAAATAAATAAATAATTCCTTACTCATCCTCGCTTTACCTAGATTTTCTTATAATTTTTCTAATTTTGCATGTTTAGGCGGGAATTATACCTTGAAAGAAAGCCGATTCTAGGCGGGAATTTTATGTGGAGAAAAAAAATGATTAAATTAGTATAATAAAGATTGGTCTTCCCAAACATCGGAGTTTGCGAGTCCTTTTGTGATAGTTTTATATATTTGAGGATTTTCTAGTGCAGCGTGTACCCTCTCTTTGTCTTTGAGTTGTTTATTGATCGAATCTTCAAGATCGTGTGTACCCTTAACTACTTTGATAATGATTTTAAAGTTTTTATTAAAAACGGTGTGTAGTTTATAGTATAGCGATAGTCCAATAAGGCTTGCTTGGGAGCAGCTAGTTACTGTGGGCTTGAAGAAAACGAATATGATTTGTTCTTCATGGTTGATTATAATGTTTTCAAGGGAAACAACGTTTAGTTGTTCAAGAGTTAAAGGGTATTCTGGGTCAATAATATCTTTAATGCATTCGTAAACGTCCTAAAAATTGGTATGAGAAAGAAAAAAAAATGATTGTTTAATAGAAATTGTTAAGAATAAGAACCGTATTCTATATTATATGCTAGGTACTTACATTTTTTGTTACTTGATTTATTGTATTATTTAATTCTCTATTTTCGCAATAAAAAAGGGAATTGGCATCAACCTCCTCTATGCTATTTTCATCTACTGGTTTAAAGTAGATTATTGGGTTTGAGTTTTCCATACTAGAAAATGAATTTTCATCCCAACAAATTAAAAGAGAATTTTAAGATTTTCCCTCCAAAACGCCTCAAGACTCAAGGTGAAATATCCGATACCTAACAAAGAGAAAAAAAAAAAAAGACATAAGAAACAAACAAAACAAGGAAAACATCAAAAAAAGAACAAATATATTGTTTACTAATGATTATTACCTCTTAGAAATGTATTTCTCTATCGTAATCATTCTAATATTATAGCAAGTGTAGACTCGAAATTAACTCTCTACATATATATATATACATAGATCTGGGATCCGAACACGTAAAAGGCTACCATCTTGGTATTGCTTAAACTTATGTATAGTTAATACATAAATATATAACCGGAATATATTAACCCAAGAATGTATAGTACTCAGATCCATAGCTCTAAAATATAATAATAGTAAAAGAACCAAATTCTAGGAATAAAAGAAGCTATCTCTCAATTGGAAACTTTATTGACTTTCAGCTCAGAATAGTTAAGTAATACCCTCCTTTCCTCTAGTAAGGTTACTGTTGAAAAGAAGGGGAAACATATATTACCAATAAATTAAGGTATTTATATATCATTACTCTTCTGATGTAAAAGATACAAAAAAAGACAAACCAAAATTCTTATCAGGATATTTGGTTTAATAAATTAAGGAGAGATACCATTACAAAATTAATCATTATACTCCAAGTCAATAGTACCTTCTTTTCCAGGCTAAACTCACTTAAATGTCAGAAATAGTTACCTCAACCTCAACTCCTGCATCAATGTTAATTGAAGTGATTTGCTTTACAACATCACTTGATGAATACAAGTCGATAACTCTCTTGTAGATACGCATTTCATATCTATCCCAGGTCTTAGATCCCTCACCACATGGGGATTTTCTGGTAGTGATTCTCAAGGTCTTAACTGGCATTCTAACTGGACCAGTTACTTTTAAGTCCTTTTGTTTAGCACTTTGGATCAAATCAGCACATACACGCTCAATTGATTTCAAATTCTTACTTGAGAGAGTAATTCTGATCTTGTGTAATGGTGCCTGTTGTTGCTCTCCATTAAACTGACCAAATTGTTTGTCTGTTGGCTTCATTACAGCTGCTGACATTTTTGACTGACTCCTTTCTCTGTTTTATCTTACTAATAACGAATCCTGTCTTTGAGTATATATAAATATCGTCTATTTATAAAATAAACTCTTTGGTAGTATTAATCCCAAAACAAGACTTATAATTAATCTTTGAATTTCTTCAGCGGCAGGCCTTTAATAATAGAAATTTATTAATTTTTAATTACCAGTTTATTTTTATTTATTATTTATTAATTTATTTATTAATATTATTATTATGATCCCGTCTCACCGATACCTTTTTATTAATAAATATTTAAGAAAAAATACCGGTATTTTTTTAAAAGCTTTGGCGCCTAACGTGTATTTTTTTCTTCAAGGTAAATATTCTAACTTGGATTAAAAAAGCAAAATAGAATTTTATTTTTGCTAATGATTATAGCAGTGATTGAATTTCGCTAATAAATTTGTTGCAAGTACTGTGTAGTGCTCCACAAGTTTGTTCGCCACAAATTAGCCAAAGTTCAGAGTCACTCTCTTTTTTAGATGAGAGCATATCTTCTCCTAAAGAAAGATAGCTTTGGCTATTCCAAAGAGACTCTTCGAGAAGAAACAATTTTCTGAATAGCTGTTTTTCTGTGCTACTTTGTTGCTGCCAAGTAACGTTTACTTGGAATCTTCTCGCCCCAAGTAATTCTAGGAAGATTCTTGCAGTCTCAATATCATTCTTTAGGTCATGATTAGCTCCAATTGATGCAACAAAGGCACACTCTCTAGACACGTGCTCTTTTAAGTGCGACCATTGTCTGTAGTTTTCTATGAGAAGGTTCAGTTTTGAGAAGTCTTTAAGACTTGTTTCCTGTAGTTGAAAATCTTGTCTAAAGTTTCTCATGCTTTCCAATATATTTATCCCACATTGGATTAGATTTACTGTGGCTTCTCCAAAAAATTCGAAGGATGCTAGAAACTTTCCAGTCCAATCAAAAACTTTTGAGTTAGAATCAAGCTGGGATTTACAAAAATCTGTTTCCTTAATGCTATTTATAGATCTTACTGGAGTAGAAGCTACTTCTCCTTCATGACTTCTGCTAGATTTGTACTTGCTTTTAGTCGAAATTGGCAATACGATGTTGTTTGTAATTGCTTGTTTCATAATTTGCTTATAAACCTTTGAGGCATCTGAATTGATAAGTTGACTTTCGACAATTGTCTTGGATTCTTGTTCAGATGAAAGTTCCATATGATCTATCACTCTTAATATACAATCAACTGCATCCCTTTGTAATGGAAGCTCCTCTTTTAATATCGCTAATATACCATCGAGTTCGATAATAGACTCGAATTGATTAGGATTTTTCATCATGTCCAGATTTGAAATCAATAAATCCAAAGCCAAACTAGTATCTAGCCTAATATTTGTTAGTTTTTCAAATACCTCGCCAAACAACTCTTTTTGACTTTCCGAAGCTTTTGCTGTAATCCAGCACGTGTATATTCTTTCAACCTGTAATTTTTGAATTAAGCATTCCAGTTCTTTGATTAAACTTCCAACCAGACTCTTTGAAATGTTTAAGCACAAGTTATAAGTGCTGATTTTATCATTATTTACATTTAAATCTTGTTTTTCATTAACCTCTTGATTCTTGATATGACTTATCTTTAGATATTGTTCGCCTGTACTATCTGTTGAAACCGAGCTCTGCTTTTGGAGTTTCTCAAACTTTTGTTTAACTTCTATTTCACTAGCTGCCAAATTAAGCTTTGAATCATTCTCTTTATTATCTCCATCTACCTCAGGCTCACAGCCTCTTCTGGAACTCCTTATAAATGAAGCATTCCTTGCTCTTGATAATAGTTGAGGAGAAGGAGAAGGCCTTCTCATACAAGCTTGACTATTGTAATGAAGCAATACGACATCCTGTATTCCAAAGCTATATAGTTCTTGTTGCATAATAGGAATGTTATTATATCCATTATTAGTTATTTCAGTCTCTCCAAAATGTTGTAATCTCTCATTTTCTGATTCATCTATATAGTTTTTTATCTTATTTTTCAATTTAGTTTCAGAGTTAGTTTGAAACTTTTCTCCTTGAAATTGAATTTTATTAAGAATATTATTGGTGTTTTTTTCCTTTATATAAGCATGATCTTGTCCTTTATTCTCCAAATTTTCATCATTCTCTTCCTTATCTATTTGAATCTCTATATTCTCAAAAAAGCTAAATTTCTTGGTTAGGTCCTCAGATTTATCTCTTCTCCTGGGTACATTCAAAGCATGTTCTCTGTTCATATTTTCATTAGCAGTTACGGTTTTACCAGAATTTTGAATATTATCAATGAAATCTAGAAACTGTTCATACTTGACATTTCCAAATAAATCTTTTGGTGCGAGAGCGTAAAGCCAATCAAGCTGTACTGAAGTTAGCTTTGGCAAAATCAAGTATAAAACAGTCCTGAAATGTTGTCTAGATAAAGTTCCCTGAGTCCTCTGATCAAAAAGATGAAATCCTTGCCTTAATGTAATTTTCTTTCCCCTACTTACAGACTGATTTGAGTTATATGTAATATTATTGATGGCTAAAATTGGAGTTAATATAGTCTGAATCCAGTCTGTAATAAAAAGATAGAAGCAAGGTTTAATAGAATGTATATTCTGCTTATAATTATTGTAATTTATTATTGGACTTATTGGAAAGGGGCTAGGTCCCTTTTCAAATCTCAGATTTGTAGTTTCAGTAGACTCTAAAACGCCTTGTTCTTGAAACTTATTTAATTTTATTTTATTCCAAGAATAAATTTTCTCAATAAATTCGTATATTTTTGGAATCTTAGGTTTAATGTTTTCTTTGTTTTGAATTGGATGTTTTGTATCTTCACTAAATTCAACAGTTCCAAGGAAAACATCTTTACTTTTTGAATCAATGTTCCTCATAGTTTTAGATACATCCAGTGAAAGCAGACTACCGGAAGATTTTGTATGTCTTATTTTATAACTGCTTTTGTTTTTCTTGGACTCATTTTTTTTACATTCTGAGAAGGGATCTTTGTTTTCAGAGTAAATAAAATAACCAATATATGAAAGGAAGAATGAAGCTTCATTTTCGGATAGCCCCACGTTAAGCTCATTAACAAACTCAGAGAACCATTCCTGCGTCAAATAGCCGTCTAAAGAGTATAAGTCACTTTGACAAGATTTGAAACATTTTTTAAACACAGTTAGTATATCATCTTGTTCTGAGCAGAATAAAAAGTTCATTTTTTCTGTATATCTTAAGATATGATGTTGTATTCTTCCGACTAATACACTAAAGTATTGATGCTCATAGTTGGTCAAGATTCCACAACATTCCCTAATATTTTCTTTTTCGGGGATATAATTCTCATTTGGAGAGCAATTAGTAACAATGTTGACAGAGGTTGAATGCAAAATTGAATTTTTAGAGCATTCATATCCATCGATTAAATTATTATGAATATTATTTTGACCAATTAAATTGACTTCACTACGCTTTTGCTTATCTTCTCCTTCATATAAAGAATAACTCTCTTTAGAAAAGCTAAATGAGTCATTATTTCCAGCACTAAAACCTGAACTTGGCCTTGTATTCAACTGACTAGCATTGCAGTCATTTGTAGAATTTATTTCAAGCTGATTCTTGTTATTTTGGTTCAAATTATCTTGGAAAAGAGCATTAAAAGTTCCTTCTACTTTCTCAACTGTCCCTTCTTTCAAGTCATTTCCTATTTTATTTGGTAAAAATTTTGATAAATGATTAAATTCTAAAAAAGACTCGTTATTCAAAATCTCCAATGGATCTGGACGGAGAATTGGATCCCTAGATAATAAGCTTTGTATTAATTTAAATAAGTTTGATGAATAACAGCTTGGTAATGGCTCTATTTCTTGAAATGAGATCTTCCAAGCCAGAGATAACAGTGAATCTCCAGAAAATGGTGGCTTAAGACATGTTAATTCATATAAAACGCATCCAAATGACCATATATCGCTCTTATATGTATATGGCTTATTCTCACACATTTCTGGTGACATATACTGAGGAGTACCTATTGAGGTCAAAGTAAAAGGCATTGTTACACTGAGCATAATCCTGCTTATGCCAAAATCACCAATTACAAGGTCTCCATTTTCCCTGATGAAAATATTGGAGGGTTTTATGTCTCTGTGAATAATTCTGCATTCATTATGTAAATAGTAAAGCCCTGCTGCTAACTGTGCACACCAATATAAGATTTTTTCTTCTGGCAAATAAGTACCTTTTGATATACAAGAGTCAATTACAGCCCCAATATCTCCCCCCTCACAGTATTCCATAATAATGACTAAATAAACATCGTCGTGTATAAATGATTCATGACACTTTATTACATAAGGATGGTTAATGCTCTTCATTATTTCAGCTTCTTGTAGGCTCCTCTTTTTATCATCTTCGTCCATCTGTGAAAGATCAATACATTTTGCTAGCCATATCTTATAATCAATAGTGTTCTCCACTTTGTATGTATTACCAAACTGTCCTTTTCCCACATATTCGATGATTCTGTAGTTTTTGTGCAAAAAATCAAAAGAGGAATTTCGTGGTAGAAATGGGATTGTAAGTTTCATTAATTCCCAGGTATTTACCTAATTTTTTTTTACATAAATTGCATGAGCTACTGTCTTCACCTCTGAATGCCTTCAATTGGAATCCTTTAAGAAACTGCTTATCTATTTCTTCCTCGTTCCCTTCTTTTCTCTCCTCTACACACTTGTAAAACTCATTAATTTAGTTCTGATATCACTTTAAAACCTCATTCGTCAATCTTCTCAATAGCCTTTTTAATTTCAATAATATAAATAATTTATCTTTGTATAAATACTTTTATTTAATTAAATTGAAATATTATTTTTAATAATTTAATTAATCTAAACCTTATTAATTTGCAATTAATTTTGGCAATAATTTTTTTTTGTTTGACTAATTTTATATACCGGCCTATCCACATGCAAAATGTCAGAATTTGCATGTCCACATGTATGCATGCATGGAATTTATCAACAATGCAGAACTCTGGGGAAAAAAGAAATTTGATGGAAAAGAAAATAAATTATAAAATATATGAAAATTACAAAATGCGAGAGTATGGCAGAAGTAACAATAATATAAATTTTCGTAAAAAATGTTTCATATCCAGACACAAATTCCTCAAATTAAATATCTAGTAGTTCAGTTACATTCAAGCAAAACTGGCATGTATAGTATTCGCCTTGAAGACATAATTTCTCAAAAATGGAAATTGAAGAACTCAGACCCTTTCCATCTTGCATGCGAGCTTGATTAGTCATTTCTGTTGGGACAAAAATTACTTTCCCGCAAAAATTGCATGAAAGATGTTTGTATATGGCAAAAACATTTATCGGAAGGAAGGTAATTGGACAAATTGGGACTGAAGATACACAGTCATCTTTAAAGTTAGGGTAAGAGCTTGAACTTGAGCTACTAGTATTCGATGTCTCAGAATTCGTTAATTCCTCATGATTATTTAAGCAATGGTAGAAATTGTAAGGCGACTCTGAAACTAAACAACAGGAATTATTGATCAAATCTTGAAAGTATTTTTCCATATTTTTGTCTGAGAGGGAAATTTGAGATAAATCAATTGGCTCAAATTCTTTTATACAATTCCAAATATACTTTAATCTAGCAGGAACAACCGATTCGCCCTGCATTTCAATGGAACCCAACTGATATACTTGAGTTATTTGAAGTTGAATGTAATACTGAAGCTTGACTAAATATCTGGAAATCTGTTCCTCGCGTCTAATTACTTGGGATTCAATAGTTTCGTTTGAACGAGAATATAGCAAGAGTACCAAACATCTCAGGGAGTTTAAGATTCTAATCAAGTATATGATTTTGAAAAGCAGAGATAGAATGGATTTTTTGCTAAAGCTAGAGCTATTAAGCTCTTTATGAGGAAAATTGGGAAAGGATGCTGCTTGATTTAGTGTCTTTATAAGGATTTCAAAACTACTTCTTTTATCCATACAACTGATGGGAATATATTCCAAAGACTTTGGTATATATGGCTCAATTTCAACAATATAACAGAGAATAAGCAGAATTAAGTTGGAAAAGACAGGCTTGGATATATGTAAACACCCGATAATATCATCTGGAAATTCATCTTCAACAAAGTTATAAGAAATAGCTTCTTTAATCAGTTCAGAAGGTGTGTTTTCGTAGAATAATGAGAGAAATACATCCATAACATCGTCTGAATTTTCATTCATTGAGTGATTCTCGCCTTTAGCCTTCAAACTCAGTTTCTCCCCAAGCTTGAAGTTCAAAAATGAACTAATATTCTTATCAGCATTTTTTACTGAGCCATCATTTTCATTACTATTCATCTCCTTTGATTGAATAGAGTCCTCGGGTTCCCTTGATGTCTTTCCATCCATCTCCTCCAAAAGAGGAATCTTGTTCATTGTAAGAGGGCCTGTAAGGATAAGTCTAATATCGTTCAAAGTGAATGCTTGAGAAATTGCTCTGGAAAGTGGTTCCAGACTTTTTTCGTCCCCCAAACAAGAATATGTATTAATTAGAGATTCAGTATGAATGAAATGGTTCGAAATTCTATTACAGATATAATCCATCGGGGAGAAATTGTTGAAGACAATAATCAGACGAATAGTATTTAAAGTTGCCGAGTTAATTACAGCGATTGAGAAATTATGGAGACTTTTTTTATTAAAGCTGTAAAACTGTCCAGGTACCAAAGGATTCTCAAAAGAAATCAATTTAAAGTCATTGGAATCTTTTATTGACTTTATACTTGAAGGCACGTTCTGCAAACTCTCAAAAGAAAAGCTCTTATTTGAGTTTTGACTGGCACCTTCTATATCATAACTAGAGCTATCTAAGCTTTGGTCCAAACTTGGGAAAACAGATGGGGCACTAATTAACTTATCCATTGTGAAGGCCTGGAATGAAATGAACGATTTGTTTTCTAGATCAACAATATGCAGAATTCCAAGTCCACTTTGATCTACAGTTAAGAATGCCGTCTCAAATAATTCACCCTTATATATAATATCCTCCATGTACTTTGCAGTTTTAATAGGCATTTGGTGACTGATTATGAAGCTATCACTATTTGGTTTGAGGATTTCGCAGCTCATTTTCTCAATATCAACTTTTCCTAAGAATAAGTTTGTGCCTTCTGAAGCAATAAGCGTGTGTTCTTTCTTATTTTCAACATTTGAAACAGATTTGTAACATAACTTGGCAATCGGAACGCTGGGGTAGCTTTTGTTTATTAAATTATACCCCAAACATTTAATAACTCCAGATTCTTCTAATAGAGAAAACTTAAATATATGGATTTTTCCTTCCGAAGAACCGGTATAAATTTCAAAGAATAACTCTTTACCTAAAGACCAAAATTCACTAATTAAGCAACTTGTTACTATTTCATCCACTTTTTTACCTGGAATTCGAGTCAAAATTAATGGTCTGCAACTAACCTTCGGTACTGTTGGGAATGATACAGATAAATCTTCCTGATCTTTGCTTAGAATTCTGTTAATGCTATCTCTACAGCTTTCTTTGGGATTTTCAGAAATCTCAAATGCATAAATAACAAGGAACTCATTCCAACAAGCCGTAAAAAGAATGAGTCCATTGTCTTTGAAAGATAATTCACTCATTTGAACTGATAATATACAAGAATGAATTATTGGGGAATCTGTATTCAACATAAGATCATGGCAAAAATTTTGAGATATTTCTCCTTTAACAGTCTCCATGGTATCAAAATCAAATTCAAAAAATTCACAATTGGTCTCATTTATTAGGCTTTTATACAATAAATCGATTAGTTCAAAACAAGGTGTTGGAGAGTAGCCTGGAAGCGAGTATGAATCAATATTTGGAACGAGCCATAAGTGAACTAATCCATTATTAAGAACAGAAAAAAGAACTGACCACCTATTTTGAGTATATGGACCCCATTGAAGATCATTCACAAATACAGATTTGACTCCAACCCTATAGATCATATTTGAAAAGTCATAATCTTGTGGCTTACCTACCTTAAAGTCTTTCCAGGCTCGTATGTTTTTGGTTTCACCTTGAATATCAATAACAAGTCTGTTGAAAGTATTGGATCTCAACATAAAGTTACCATTATTCCCATCAATCATCGAGTTTATATCAAATATTATTATTTTTGAACTGATACTATATGCAAAATACCCGATACTATTTGAACTTGAAGTAATATTGCTTCCTGTAGAGGAGAAAAAGCGTTTAAGGGACCAAACATTCATCATTATTAGTTAAAAATTAAATATTAGGCTTCATTACTTGCAAGATTAAGGAAAATTAATTCAAACAAATAAGATTCTTTGAAAATGTCAATTTTAAAAATAATAGTCAGAAATTCCCCGCAATTTGTGGGTATCCCGAGTTGATAATTATATACGAAATCTAAAAATGGAAATAAAATAAATATTTCAATATAATAAAGAAAAAACAATATTTCGATAAATTAAATAGTTAGAAATAAATTAAACAATTATATGCCGAACTAAAATTCAATGGATTTTGTTAAACATGTATTGTTGCTTGGAAGAATAGAAGACAAAGGATGAAAATAAGAACTTATATTTGATAAACTGTCAATTTTATCAGTATTTTGGATTTGAAGTTTTTGAAATTTGTCATAATAATTAATTGGAGATGAGTTCCAAGATAGCTTAATCAAGTTTGGGAATCTATTAACATCCAAGAAATTAATTCTTTTAAGCTTCTTTTCAGTACTATATATAAAGAAATCAAATGAGAGCTGGTAATAAACATAGAATATATCCGAATCCAAAGATTGGATTAAGAAAGAAGAAAGAGGGTTAATTTGATGAGAAAATTCCAAATCCCAAAGTGTACATTTCTTATAATTATAAATAATAACCTGATTTTGTATACCGTGAGAATCTTGAGAGTTTTGACGTATTACTTCAATCCTTTTAAGTGTAATATGAATTTCTTGAGATTTCCAATATGATTTGAAGAAATCAAAGTGAACAATTATTGGGTTTGAAGAAGACCATGAATTAGAATTTGAAATTCTGCATATTGCAACTAATTCATTTTTGTAATTAATATTAAGGATTTCATTATTATTGGAGTTATTAAAGTCTAGAGGAGCTGAATAAATGATTTGATCATTTTTTAAGTTTTCAGGTGAGTGAATAATGGAAACTTCATTTTCCCAGTATACTTCAAGAAGAGATTTTGGGCATGCATTAAGATAAGAGTATATTTCAATATTATCATGGAGTTCAAAAAATCTCATTTTTGTAATATCTAATTCACTCTGGGATTGTATTGCTTTTAAATGGAAAGATTTTCTTTGGAATTTACTGTTCAAATGATCCAAGATAATTTTTGGATTATTACCAGATGCACTTAGAAATTCAATCTCAGAAACTTCACAAAAATTACTATAAGGTGTAGTTGTTACAATGGATAGAATTTTTTCAGAAGAGTTAGTTATTACGGAGTTAATATCGTCAATAGGAATTGAATGGTAAAAGTTATTGTTTAATGCAGTAATTGGATGATATGTCCCAGATCTTTTTATTGGAGAGAAAATGAGTCCCGAGGATTTTGGATGCGGCCCTAAACATTTTATATCAAACTTAAGCTTTTTTTGAAAAGTTGGAATTGTGCTTTTTAAGGATTTGTTTCCTTTATCTTGGTTTGTTCCACCCAATGTTTGAATAAATTCAAAATTAAATAATTGATTTGGCCTATCTGGTTTCATCTTGTTATTAATTCCTATACTAACTAAGGCAGTGTAATTGAAAGAAATGAGTTTTCCAGTAAAAGTTGGAGGAATAAATGGAGGAAGAAAACAACTATACGTGAAGGTTCCAATTTCATCTTTTGATTTAGAAATTTTTACATCGCTTACTAATATATGTGGGTTACTTACAAATATAGGTTTGTTTTTTTGGTTACCTTGTCTTCCAGTTATTCCCAGTCTGTCAAGCCTTGAAGTTATGTTAAATATATTGGAGATGAATTGATTGATTGAAGACGAAGAAGTTGTAGATGATACAAAGAAATTGTTATTAGAATTTATAAAATTTAACAACTCGTTAGAAAATGAAGCATAGCCAAATAGTTGGATGGTAATATAATCAAGCAGTTCATAATTTTCCAAAGCTTCATTTTGCTGGGTAAATCTTTCATAAAATACTTTTAAGCTACATCGTATTTTCTCAGAACTGTAATAATATGGTTGATCAAAACAAATCTGCACAGTATATTTAGTTGTGTCTGAATATACACTTGTTTCTCGAAACATATCAAATTTAGGCTTCTCTTGGGCTCATTGAATAAATAATTATTGGAAATAAGCTTTTTTGAAATAATAATTATCCTTGTGGCTATTATTAATTCTAACCCGTTACAAATTGTTGGCAAAAAAAAGATTCTATTCTTCAAATTTAGTATACTCTAAGTCATTAATTACAAAGAATTAAGAAATTTACAGGATAAATATTTGCAAGTAAATTCCTTTTTACTTCATTAATTCATCTAAGTCATAAAGAAAATAGATTTATGGAAATTGCATGCATTGGCGGCAGAATTTGCGCGCCACTAGCATGTCTGTGCATGCCTAACCGTTAATATAAGTCTTGAGTAAAAAGTCAAATGGGAGGGGGGAAAGGAAATTAAAGTATTAGAAGTAGATAAAACAAATGTAATGTTCAGCAAGCATTTAAGGTTAAAAAATGTATAACTTACAAAAATCAGGGTTATAATTGAAAAGAAAGAAGATTTAAATGGTAATATTAAAGAGTAATATATAATAATTAGTTCTGATTGAGAAGTTTATCTATCGCTCTATTAATACTTCCATCAGATTCAGTAAGGGCTTTAATGCATGCCTCAGTATCAGTAAACCCCATATTGGAAAGGACTTCAAGTTGGTAATTATAATTCTGCCCTCCATTATCATTTCCATTATTGGAAGCGCCATTTTGGTTATTTATATTACTTAAGTTTCCTGAGTCATTATTCTGCATAGAAGGACTTCCTGCATTAATCATATTGAGCAAGTTACCAAGATTTGCATTTCCGATTCCTTGAGAAATATTTCCAATATTGGTATTTGCACCTCCATTCCCAATAAATTCGTTGAATTGGTTCTGAAGTGCATCATCTCTACTATTAATGTCCATATTTCTCATTGCATCAATAACAGTTTGAATTGTATTTGGATTACTATTAGCAAATGGAGAATATAAATTCATCAGATTGGGAAGCTGTGGAGTTGTTTGGGAATTGTTAGTATTACTATTAATAGTAGTATTATTGTCTGTACTTGTATTGGAATTTGAAGCATTATTTTGGCTTATATTGGGATTCAAGATCCCCAAATTTGCTAGATTTCCAAAATTGGGGATATTACCAAAGTTTCCAAGACCTGCAAATCCTGGTAGTAATAAGTTGCTATTTACGTTATTATCACTATTGGAGTTACCATCATTACGATTATTGGTGGAATTTCCAACCCCAAAGTTGAAAGGAAATAGATTTAGTGGTGGTTGTCTTCGCCCTGAAACGTCTTGGCCAAAACTTCCAAATATATCAGCTGGGGATGAGGAACCAATATTATTGCTATTACTACTATTATTACTGGAATTCCTATTAATACTCCAAGGGTTTGGTAAGGCTTCCGAGTTTGGTCCAGAACTTTTATCTATATTATATTCATTATAAGTGTTTGCTTTAATAGTGTTTGGGTTATACATTGCAGCATCCCACATCGGTTCTTGAACTGTATGGTACATTCTTTTAAGTGCACTAAATCCTCCAGGAATACTTTCTATATTGCTAATTGCCCTATCCGAGTTTCTCATCATTTCTTTCATGAGTTCTGGGTTCTTCAAAACATCAACAGACATCTGTAGGAATTGGGGATCGTTAAAAATGTGATTAAGTTCAGGGTTCTGCTCTCTTAGAGCTTTAAGCTGAGGGTTCGATTCTAACATCACTCTAAATATTTCCGGGTCATTTAGTATACTTTGCATCCAAGGTGATGCAAGAGCTGAAGAAAGAAAGTCATCCGTATCTGATTCACCAAATAGTCCTCCAGAATCTGCTTGTATGCTAGAGCTTGAGTTAGAGCTGACTCCAGTTCTTTGTGAAGATGAATTTGAGCTTCGTGATGGAGAACGAGCAAGAATTAAAGTACTATTATCTTCAATTCCATAACTACTTAATAAAGCATTATTTGAAAGTATTTTGTCCTTCCAAACAAGTCTTATTTCAAAAACTGGAATACTACAAATATTACTTATGATTTCTTTGAGTTTCAATACTGAAGTTTTTTTCGCATCAATTTTTCCTGGAACTTTAATTATATCGCCATTCAACAATTTCACACTCATATTGATTTCTTCATTATTTGGATTGGTCATCTTTTTATCTTAAATTTTCAAATCAAAAAATAACTATTGGTCAATATATTGTATAAATCCAAATTAATATTTGTATTTTTACAATATATATTATTTATTTATTCAAATATAAATTATTGTTATTCTAATAAATCTTCAAGAATTAAATTGTATCATTTATACATGCAATTTAAATTATTCTTTTATTCAAATATATTGTTTCCAACAAAGTAACGGAATTAAATTTTAAAGTGATTAATACAAAGAATTATTTTAATATTATTACTATTATTATTTTGAATATTTCCTTCAAAGTAAAAACCAAAGATTTCCAATTAATCAAAAGATTTTGATTATTTTCAATGCTATGATGAGCAATTTCAGAACTTCCAATACTAAAGAGAAGTTATTTGAATATACTACTCCTTAAATTCTTAAGGATCAACCAAATGCTTGATTGAATATCACAAATATTCTACCAACCCTTACCTATATTTATTCAAAATTGCTGTTCATAAAGAGGGGTTTTTCTATCCTATCATAACTACCAATTATATTTTATTAAATAACTTATTTAATAATTATTCCAATTATTTATTATATAATAATATATAAATATATATATTTAAGAAATATTGGCGCCGACACGTGGCGCTCTTTCGAACATTTATTTATTAAGATTATGGAAAAAATGCTAGAAAGAATGAGATCAGGAGAAAAGAGTAAGAAATGTTTGTGTATTAAAAGATATAAAGAATTAATCACCAGGTATTGTTGTGTGTGTGGTAAGAAGAAGTTTTTTAATCATAATAAAAGCAGAAATTATTTAATAATTAATTAAATTGTATAAAAACAAAGCTATGTTAAAGAAGTCATTCAAAGGCGCCAATGCTGAAATAAGGAATGCGGTAAGAAGAATGTACCCCACTTAGGGGAGGAATAGAAGAAATAATTTCGTAGGATGTCAATAAGTGAGTTATATGAAGAAATCAGAAGTTAAGATTTTTTTTTAATGAACAAGTTCATCAGGAATTATAATTAAAAGAAAGATTAAAATTTTGGTTCAAAATTGTATAATGTTTAGTTTTGGTTGGGTGAGAAAAATAGAGTAAAATAGAAAGAAAATATTGTAATAGATCACCTGATTAAAAATTCGTCATATTTAAATATAAGAATTAAAAGTTTAATAAAATTATTATATTTGATTAAAAAGGAAAAGTGGCAAGTAATTATTTGAAGCTAGTTTTGATAATAATATAGAGAGAATATGCCATTAAGGTTGGATATTAAAAAGAAGTTACAGACTTCAAGTGAGAGAGTAAAAAGTATTGATTTTCATGCATCTGAACCATGGATTCTTTCAGGATTATACAATGGTACAATTACTGTACATGATTATGAGACACAAAGTCTGTTAAAATCATTAGAGGTCTCTGAATATCCAATAAGATGTGCAATTTTTGTATCTAGGAAACAATGGATTATTACATGTGGTGATGATTTACAGGTGAGAGTCTACAATTATAATACAATGAATAAGGTTACAAGTTTTGAAGCACATAATGATTTTATTCGTCATATTATGGTCCATAATAAACTTCCTCTATTATTAACATGTTCTGATGATATGACTATCAAAGTTTGGGATTGGGATAGAGATTGGATTAAAGCTCAAACTTTTCAAGGAAATTCCCATTATGTAATGATGATACAATGGAATCCAAAAGATACTCATGTTTTTGCATCTGTTTCTTTGGATAGAACTGTAAAAATCTGGGGTTTACAGCCTAATATATGCTCTTTAGTTAATAATACTGTTAATACTCCCAAATATAGTTTAACAGGACATGAAGGTGGAATCAATTGTTTGGCTTATTCTCCTTCAGCTGAAAAACCTTACATAGCAACAGGAAGTGATGATAAGACTGTTCGAGTTTGGGATTACCAAACAAAACAATGTATTCAAGTACTTACTGGACATACTAAAGCTGTTAGATCCGTTATTTATCATAATCAACTTCCTCTTATTCTTTCTTGTAGTGAAGATGGTACTATCAAAATTTGGCATTCAACTACTTACAGATTAGAATGTACTTTGAATTATATGTTAGATAGATGTTGGTGTTTATCAGTAAGTGAAAATATTCTTGGAATTGGTTATGATGAAGGATCTGTTGTTGTTAAAATTGGTTCTGAGCAACCTCTTGCTACTTTAAATAGTGGTAAGATACTTATTGCAAAAGGTACTGAAATATGTCAAACTAATCTTAGAGCACTTGCTACTAAATCTTCATCAGGAACTGAATGGGAATTTGAATTTGGTGATGGTGAAAGAGTTATATTACCTTATAAAGAACTTGGATGTAGTGAAATATATCCACAAGATATTCAATTTCATCCTAATGGTAGATTCTTATCAGTCTGTGGTGATGGTGAATTTGTTATTTATACTACACAAGCTTTAAGAAGTAAATGTTTTGGAAAAGCTATTGAACTTTCATGGTCAATTGATGGTCATTTCTTTGCAATTCGAGAAAATGGAGGTAGAATTGTTATTTATAATAACTTTAAAGAAAGCTTTTCATTTCTTCCAAGTTTTTTTGTTGATGAAATTTTTGGTGGTCAATTATTAGGTGTTAAATCCAATGAATTTATCTGTTTTTATGATTGGAATGAATGCCGTCTTATTAGAAGAATTGATGTTTCATCTCCTATTAATAATGTATATTGGGATGATATTGGTAATTATGTATGTATTACATCTTCTGATACATTTTATATACTTAAATATAATAAAAATCAAGTTGAAGAAATATTATCATCACCATCATATCCTTCTAATGATCACCATACCGGTATTAATATGCATGTGGACAATAATGACGGTATAGAAATAGCTTTTGATTTTATATCAGAAATTAATGATAAAGTTGAGAGTGGAGTATGGATATCTACATGTTTTGTATATGTTACATCTCAGATGCGATTACAAATATGGATGAATGGATTTATTGATTTGGTTGCATATCTTCCAGAAAAAACTATGTATCATATATTGGGATATGTTAAAGAGATTCATAGAATTATGTTAATGAGTAAAGATTTTAACTGTATTAGTTATTCATTAGATTTAAATTATATTGAATATCAGTCTTGTATTATTAATAAAGATTTTGAGACTGCTGAGAATGTTTATTGGGGTAGAATACCACCAAATCTACATACAAAAATTGCCAGATTTTTGGAGATACAAGGATATAAAGAGAAAGCTTTATCAATAACTGATGATCAAGATCAAAAGTTTGATTTAGCATTAGGTTTAGGTAAATTTGAGTTATGTATTTCTATTTTACAGGAAATACAACTTAAAGATCAGGCTGAAAATGCTAGTATTACAATGGAATCTATTACTCCTAATGTACAAGAAGATATAAAACAAGGAGAAGGAATGGTTGATATTTCAAATGTGAATAGAAAGAGATGGAAAGTTTTGGGTGATATAGCTTTAGAGAAAGGAAGGTTTTCTATGGCAATTGCTTGTTATAGGGAAGTACAGGATTTGGATTCTTTATTATTAATTTATTCATGTATAGGTGATATTCAAGGATTAAAATATGTAGCAAAAATGGCAAGTAAACAGAATTTATGGAATACAGCATTTATATGTCATACTTTACTTCAGGATAAGGAATCTTGTATTGAAGATTTAATTCAATCAGATTTAATACCTTATGCAGCATTATTTGCTAGATGTTATTATCCATCTAAATTGGAGGAAATTGTTATTAAATGGAGAGATTTTAATAAGAAAAGTGAACAACTTTTAGCAAGTCCTAATGAAAATTTGGAATTATTTCCATTTCATCAAGAATCTCTTAAATTAGAATCATTATTATCTAATCAAGAATTGATTAATCGTCCTGTTGCATCTTGGGATAAACTTTTTCAAGCATTAAATTCTGATCTACTTGAGGATTTTCATAATAATGGCTTTAATTATGTGAAAGATCAAATCTGGGGAGGAGATGATATTAATATGAATGATTTGGATGATGATATTGGAAATAGATGTGATCAATTAGAAGAAGAGAATAGAATACAAGAACAAATAATGGAAAATGAATTACTTATAAAAGGAGGAGAAGGAGAAATAGCAACAATAAGTCCAACATTTGGTCATTTAGATGAAGATATGTCAGCTTTTTCATCTCCAAGATTATCAGATTCACATGAGACTGAATTTGGAATTGGAGCTGGAAATAGTGAAAATTTGGATATAAAATCTCAAATTCAAATAGATGAGCAATCTCCGAAAAATACTAATAGAAGGAGTTCAGAATTAAGTATTGAATCTTCATCACCTGAGGCTCAGAAAGGTGCTGGTCATAAGAAGTATCAACAAAACCAGCATCATAATCATAATCAAAGTTACCACCATAGAGATCATCATCAAAACCACAAAGACGGTAATCATCATTATCATCATCATAACAATGAAGTTGAAGGAGAAAATACACAAAGACGTGATCGAAAAGAAAGTAGATCACCATCTCCTAAACAAAGTGGTAGAGGAGGAGGAGGAGGAGGAGGAGGAGGAGGAAGAAGAACAGGAAAAAAAGGACAAGAAGCAGGAGCAAACGCTGCTGAACCTTCTTCTATGGGATCTCCAAAGCCTCCTTCCAAATATAAAAAGAATAACGGAAAGAAACAACCAAAACCAAAGGATTGAAGGTCTAATTTGTTTTAGTTAGGATAAGTTAGTCGAGTCGATATTAAAAAAAGGGAAGGAGAAAAGAGAGTGATTCGAGTCTTCTGAAAGTCGGAGATACACTGGGACAAGCAAGTTTATTCCTCCTTTTTCCTTTTCCTCTTCTGGATATCGCATAGTTAAGACGAGTATCTTTTACTTTTGCTATTTTAATTGATGTACTTTCGTTTTAGTAGGTAGTGATCTTTTCTCTTCTTCCCTCAATGTCTCTCTCTTCTTCTTTCTCCCTCTTCATTCTCCTCGTCCCCTCCCTCCTCGTCCTCTTCTATCTCTTCGTTCTCCGCCCCCTCCCTCATCCTACCTACCCTGTTGAGTTAACAAGACGGCAACAATAGAAAAAGCTGGTAAATGATAGGAAATACTTAAATATCTACGATTATTATGTTCTTTTTTAAAAAAAAAATTTGATCTATTTCTAGTGGTTATATTATTATTGTTTTGAAAGTAAGAAGTAACAAACAGGATAATTTAGAGACCAAGGTGTGGAGAGAAATTCCATTCTCCCTTGTAGTCTCCTGTTATTCCTCGAAATCTCTTAATCCCCCAATATCCAATCTTTTATCTCAGTCAGTCCTCTTCTCATACAGTCGTATCTTTTATAGGACACACCTAATTTGAGACGAGAATTAATAATTAAAAGAAAAATAGCAATGATTACACGTGGTATTAACAAGTATGAGAAGGAAATGAATGTAAAAAGGATAATGAAGTTCAATGAGGTTCTCTAATATTTTACTTATCAGAAATAGCTCTGAACTGGTTTGAAACCTCCTCATTAAGCTGAGAAAAGTGGTTCTTGATTTCTTGATCAGTTAATCTTGGGTCCAAGAATTTCATTGAAGTGATCTTATTAATAGTAGCTCTCATTGAATTATAAATTGTCGACCAGCCAATCTTTTGTTGTTGTTGAGATGAATCCTTAACAGCTTTTAGAGAAAGATCATATAAATTACCAATTGTCTTCATCATACCAAGAGTCTTTTGAATTGGACAAGTAAAATCATAGTCTGAAAAAGCATTTTGTTGAAGGAAATCTTCCCTAATAATCTTAGCAACCTCCAAAACAATCTTCTGATCCTCAGAAAGTGAATCCTTTCCAACAAGCTGTAAAATATCAGCAAGCTCATTCTCTTTCTGTAAAATCTCAGAAATCTTCTGCCTTAATCCATTAAATTCTGGATCAACTGAATCAAAGTATGGCTCCAAAACTCTTGAATATTTACTGAATGATGTATTCCAATTAACTGAAGGGAAATGTTTTCTCTGAGCAAGCTTCTTATCTAATCCCCAAAAGACTTGAACAATACCTATTGTAGCTGTAGTAACTGGATCAGAAAAGTCACCACCAGGTGGAGAAACTGCACCAACAATTGTTACTGTACCTTCTCTATCTGGGGAACCCATACATTTAACTCTTCCTGATCTTTCATAGAATGAAGCAAGTCTGGCGCCTAAATATGCTGGGTAACCCGAATCTGCAGGCATTTCAGCTAATCTACCAGAAATTTCTCTAAGAGCTTCAGCCCAACGAGAAGTTGAATCTGCCATCATAGAAACATTACATCCCATATCTCTAAAGTATTCAGAAAGTGTAATACCAGTGTAGATGGAAGCTTCTCTAGCAGCGACAGGCATATTTGATGTATTAGCTACTAAACAAGTTCTTTGCATAATTGACTCCTTCTTTCCATCAACCATAGTATAAAGCTCAGGGAATTCTGTAAGAACTTCTGCCATTTCATTTCCTCTTTCTCCACAACCAATGTAAATAATAACATCAGAGTTACTATATTTACTCAAAGCTTGAGAAATACATGTCTTACCACAACCAAAAGCTCCTGGAATAGCACAAGTTCCTCCTTGTACTGATGGGAACAAAGCATCCAAAATTCTTTGTCCTGTTAATAAAGGAGTATTACCTTGTAACTTCTCCAAGCATGGTCTTGGAACTCTAACAGGCCAAGAATGGCACATAGAATAACTCTTTACAACACCATCATATTCGATTTCAATTAAATCTTCATCAATTGTGTAATTTCCTGCTGTTGGGAGTCTTACAACTCTACCTTGTACATTTGGTGGTAACATAATTCTATGTGATTTAAATAGAGAATTTTCATAAACTGATCCAAAGATATCACCACCAGTAATAATATCTCCAACTCTTAAATTTGCATTTGGAGTAAACTCCCAAAGTTTATCATGGTCTAAACATTTTACATCAACTCCTCTTGGAATGAACATATCTTTTGTTGATTCTGAGATAAATCTTAAAGGTCTTTGGATACCATCAAAAATATTATCTAAGATACCAGGTCCAAGTTCAACTGAAAGTGGTTGACCAGTTTTAATAACAGGATCACCAACAGTAAGTCCAAAAGTGTCTTCATAAACCTGAATGGAAGCAGTATCTCCCTCAAGACGGATAATTTCACCAACCAATTTTTGGAAACCTACACGTACTAATTCATACATCTTAGTTCCACTCATATTTTCAGCAACAACCAAAGGTCCTGCAACCTTATAGATTGTACCATAATTCTTTTCGTCCGACTTCATTTTTATTTCTCTTCTTCAAACCTAACTTTCAAGTCTTCCTAGATTATTTAAAATACTTGGATATTCTGGCTTATCCTAGTTTCCAAGTGTCTGGTAATGAATTTTCAAGTTGCAAATGAAAAGAAGGATTTACTAATTTCTTCCTATTTGCTCCTTTTAAACTCTTTTATTATTTTTTCTTTTCCTCTTAATTTCCGTATTTATTCTATATAATAGACAGATAGACATATTTTTTTTATTACTAATTTGAGGTTTTTCAAGGTTTTCTAGAAAATACCCGCTACCGGGCAAACTTAATCCTATAATATATATATATATTTTAGGCAGCAAATTTATTATAGAAATTAATAAAAGTAAAAAATTGTTAATTGAAAAAAAATTATCGACAACCTGATTTGTAATTTGATTGAATATTTACTTATACAAAAATCAATTATCTAAAACGTCCTTTTGTTTCTCAAACTCTACATATTTTTTATTTGGACACTTTTTATTCTTATAAAGATACCCTTATTTTACACGTAAATTGACAATGAAAACAAATTCAATCATTATATATACAATTTACACATTTTTTCTTTCTTTTCCTCTTCTATGATTCGCTACTTCTTTATTACTTTCCTATCACTTTCTCTCTAATTCTTCTTTAAAAATTTCTCTACTAATTCTAAAATAATTGCGAGTTTCCCGCCTTTTAATGTGCATGCATTAAATATTTAGATTGGATGAGGGGAAGGAGGCAAAAAAAGGCGAGAGAGACTTAGAAGCTAAATTGACCGAAAATTAAAGAGTGTAAAGGAAAGGAAAGAAAAGAGAATAAAGGAAGGAAAGAAGAATATTAATAATAAAAAAGGAGAAAAAGAGGGTGAATCAAATTACAAAAAAACCTTTGAAGGTGAATTATAGAAGAAAACCAGTTGGACCATTTAATAATTACATGCAAAATTTGTGAATTAAAAATCAAACTGGTTCTAATTAATAGAAAATTTGACACGTAATATTTTTGGGTGTAAATTGAAGGAGTGTGGGGAAACTGCATGCAAAATTTCCAAGTTTGCATTGCATGCAAGGCCATAATCAATTAAGAAATATATAGCAAAGAATATAATAGGCGGAATTTAGAGAAATACTAGGCGTGGAAACTAAGAAAGAATTTGAAAAATGAGTATACAAAAGAATGATTTTGATAAGATAGTGAAGGAAAGATGTGTGAATCCTATGGAAATATTTATAGAATTAAGAAAGCTGGATGTTTCACCATCAGAATTGGCGGAAAGGTATATATTAGGGGGATTAGGTCAGCTTTCTGGAGTTGATTCCGCAGAAGGAAGAAGAGAATATGTAAGTAGAATGATTTCCAATTCAATTAAAAGGGTTAAGAGGTTAAGAGAAAGTAATAATGAAGTAATTAAAAGTAAAGGAAAAGTAGTTGTTTATGAAGATAATAAGGCAATAATGGATGAGAATAGAGTATTAAAGATGGACCCTTTTGGGAGTATTTCCGAGGATTATGGGGAATGGCTTAAAGAAAGCCTGATAAGACACTATGGAAGTATGGTAGAATGCGATAAGGAGATAATTAAGAATTTAGCAGAACAAATGAATCAGTTTTTGAGTTTAAGTAGAGCAAGTAGTGTTGAAGAGACAGCAAGTATGAAAAGAATTAGTGATATTTTGTTGGAGGAGAATGTGATTATAAGATCAGAAAATAAAGGATTATATGAGACTGGAAAGTTAAGTAATGCTGAAGTAATAAATTTTCCAAGTGCTTTGTTGAAATTAAGAGAATCTGTTCTGAGTTTGTCACGGGTTGGTGATTTAAATCTTATGAAAGGAGAAGATATGAATAACCTTAAGAATGGTCTTAGGTATAAGTGCAGAGGGTTAATGATGAATAGAGATCAAGAAAAAGAGATTTATTTTGGTAAGAGTTTGGATGATTTTTTGATTGAAAAAAAGTATAGCTTAATTTTCAAGGAGGATTCTGGATCAGAACTGAGAACTATGATACAAAACTTAACAGAATTCCTAAAAAAGGATACGATTTCAAACCCAGTTAGACGAGAAGAAAGAATAATCCAGTCATCAAAACTAGCAAACATATTTTCAAGTGCTTTGGGTTATATTTCCCGTGAATATTTTAATACTGAGCAAATGAACTTAATCATTAATTTGTCTCTTAGACTTATAATTAAGTTGGGTAATATGTCATTTTTGCTGGAAATCTTGCAGGAGCTTATAAAGCTTAAAGGATTAATAGGAGATCAGTTTGTTTTGGAGATTGATTCACTTATTTGGAGCAAGCTTCAATTCTTACAATTGTTATCCAGTTTTAATCTTCTAGTCTATGATTCTCAGAATGATGGAAAGTGGGGAAATCTCAAGAGTATTTCAAACACTTGTAGAGAAAGAGAGGATATTTTTGGACAGCCTTTCTATAAACATATAATATTTGAGAATATCCCACTTTTTGGTTGTAATATTGTTCAATTCCATTTAATTTCAGACTCCAGGATTTTCAATGAAGTTATTCAGGAGGATCTTGTTAGATCTCGAATTGAAATTTCAATAGATTACCCAACCAGTATGGACGAAATCAATGATTTAAGATCTCCTAAAGAAACTAAAGATATTCCATGTCTTAGAAAATTTGATACTTGTATTAAAGGAGGAAGGGAAACAAGACTCTCAGGAAGTTTGCTAATGTTGGAATTCTGCGACAATCAGATAAATTTATATGAATCCAAACATATTATTGGTTCATACTATGCAGGAAATAATCCTGGAAATACATCTTCTTTGGAATTGAAATCAATTAAACAATTGGAAAAATCTTTCGTAGGGGATTATCTGGTGGAACTTGTGACTTATATCGAAACCCAAGCATCAAAGAATATCCAAAGTTGTCTCTCTATTTTAGTTAATGGTGAAATTATCCATACCCTAAGATTTGGAAAAGAAATGACGAGTACTCTTAAAATTCAGGTTACAATGATTGATGAGACTTCTCTTGAGATCCAAAATACTGAGAATCTGACAAAAAAACTGGTTAAAGATATCTTGTTAAATAATAGAATTATAGATCATATATCTTTGGAGACTCGTAGATCAAATGGAGACTTAAATAAGCTTCCAAATGAAAAGGATTTCGAGACCAATTTTAAAATTAAAGCTTCAATTGGTAGTTTGTTGATATTTTTATCCAGTTTATGGAGAAGTAGTATAAGCAAAGACCCAAGAGCTGTCTTTGAGCTTCATTCGAATCATTATCATAATCTAAGTGACAATATGATAAGAAATGATGATTTGTCAAGGCTTCTTGGAATCTTGAATGATGAACTTAATTTGATTACAAACTTTTGTCAAGAAGAAAAGAATGAAGGAGAATTTCAAGTTTCTGAGATACTTTCTGATATTCAATTAGTTCTGAATCTTGTATTTATTCTCAGAAACTATGTTTCTGTAGATGATTACATTATCAAAAATATCCAAGGATCAGAAAGTCTTGAACATTCTTCATTTATTACTGGAGAAAATTTCAATATTGAACAAATCTCATCAAATGTGGAGAAATTCTTTTACATTATTTCAAGATTGATGGACTTAACTCTACACCCAGATTTGGAGGGGTTCCAATGGTTATGTAGAATCACTGCCATTAATGCACTTTCCAGAATGAATTATGAAGTCATTAAGGCAATTTTCCATTCAATTTCATTAGAAAACATTTTAGCGTTCATTAGAGGTATTATGAAGTCAAGGAGAAGTGAAGTGAACGAAATTCTTGATTTGATTAAATACTTGGATGAAGCGAATATCTTTAGTCTTATAGTCAACAGATTATTAAAGAGTAAGCAAGGTTGTGGTAATGATTACAGTGAGAATTCTAACACCAATTCAAGCTTCTTTATTTTACTTAGAGAGTTATTGAAAAGAAATGCAGATTTCTCATCCAGTGAAAACTACCAAGCTGAGATCTTGAATGAAAACTTACAGTTTGGAGATACTCTTTCAAAAGACTCCTCTCTAAGCCAGAACTTAACAGATTGGATTAAGATTCAAATTGAGACTGAGAGAAAAAACTATTCTACTCTTGATTGGATGTATAAGTACTATGATAGCTTTAAGAATAAGACAAGTAAGCATATTATGAGTATCCGTACCCCAATATACCGTAATAACTGTGATAATAGGATTATATTAAACATCCTAATTAACATTTTTGTCACAAATGGGATGAAGATTTCCCAGGCAAATATCATTGAATTAATTTCTGATCGATTTGAAAAGGAAGTCCAATTTGCTAAGTATTCTAAGAAAAAAGAAAGAAACTACGGACTAAATAGTAAAGAGGCCTTAGAAAGTCTTGAAGAGTCAGATAGAAACAATAATAATCATGATCAATCTAGATCACCAGTACCTATAGTTAAAGTAGGAATAATCAATGAAGATCGTGGAAATCAAGAGAAAATGAGAAGAAGAATAAGTAGTTCAATGATTTCAGGAGTTAAAGATGTTGTAGTTCCTCAAGATCATCTTCATATAGAAGAGAGACTTGATCACAATGCTTATAATCAAGAAGAATTCAGAGAAGATGAACTTTCAGTTCAAACTTTGAAGGATCTGAAGCCATCACGTGATTTCTTAAAGAATGACAAGAACATCATATTCTGGAGAGAAGTGATTTACCAGATTGTTGATATCTTAGTCAAACATTCACAAGATTGGCTTGAAACCAAATATCACTATAAATATAGCAAATACTGTTCTTTCCAGTTTCCTGATTCAAAAAAGAGTTCAGAAAATAAGCCGGTACCTTTTAATCATTTGAATGACTATACAATCAAAAATCTCGATTCAAACTCCAAAGATATTATTAGAAGTGTAATACAAAATGTATACAAAGACAAAAGTGGTATTTATACATCGTCAGAAATTATTTGGTTTGGGTATATGCTTAAGTACGGAGTAACTGAAGCCTTGGGAAATGTGATTTCTTATAGTTTATGTTGTTCCGAATTATTAATGAATAACTTAAAGAAATCAGAAGAAAGTATTGAGAGTATACAAAATGTTCATCCAGTAATTATTGGAAGAATTAAGAGACAACTACAGTACCTTCTTAATGAGAATTTAGTTAACTTAAATCTTGGAATTTTAAAGAAAATGGTGAAATTTAATGAGAAATTCTCTGATTTCTCGAGAGACTTATTTGATCATGATCTTCTGACTGTAGGAGGAGGAATTCTTAATCAAGAGTCTATGCATTCTGTTGTAGAGTCTCATATACAGTTTAATTGGTTATTATCCCAGTTATTTGTTTGGGCAAGTATTGATATTTCCATTGTATTGAGAGACTATTTGTTTAATTCTATAAAGGAGAAGAATTTAATTCAGTTATCAACTAATATTCATCCATTGATATTCAGAAATGTGATAGAGAATCTGCTAGAATATAAAGGATTTGATAATTTTAACCTTAGAATTTCTAGCCTAATGAATTCAAGATCTGATTGGATTGATAACTTATTAAATATATTATCAGAACAAGCCATTGGGAATGAAGAAAATATGGAAACTGAGTTAAAGGGTCAAAATTTGATCACAAAGATCATAAACTCTGACTCAGAAAGTATACAATTATTAGGAAACTATTGGAGAACTTTCCATCCAAAATATAAAAATCTTCAATTAGCTGTATATTCTGTAATAATGCATCTTTTTGGAGTGGATAATATTTCAAAATTTGATAATAACAAGATTGCAGTATTAGAGATGTCATTAAATATCTCAAAGAATTGTTGTTCACAGCTCTTGTCAAACTGGCAAGCACAATGTAGTTCAAATGGACAAGAGAATATAGACTTCCAAGAGCAAGCTAAGATCAAAGAGAAGTTTATTGAAAATACAATTTCAAGATGTAAATGGATTATTGAAAATGTTCCATTTAACCTTTGTAATAGATATAGAAATCCTACGATCGCTCACGTGGAAGAATACGAAAATCTTGATGCTGTATATTGTAAATCTGGACAGGAGAATATTTCAGGTTCTACTCAATTAGATTCAGAGAATGGAGTACCTTTAGAAGGTAAGAAAAAGAATAGAAGAGCTACTGACACTAATATTATTTTTAATAGCAACAGTCATCATATAGATATGTTGAAACAACTGTTAAGTATTAGAAGAAGATCTTCTCAACAAAGCTTTGAGCAGCCAATAATAACTTCAATGGGATCTTTTGGAGTTCCAAGCTCGTCATCATCCTCAGTTTCTGTTTCTTCAAAGTTAAATAGAAACAATTCTGATCCTTCTGTTTTTTCTGGTAATTTAAGCACTTCAAATTGGAAGGGAGAGAATTTACCAAGTCTTAATCACCTTCAAGATCACGTTTATAATTTGAATGTAGAAGGAGCAATAGATACTGAAATGACTTCAAGTCAGGTTTTGGACCTCTATATTCATTTTATTATGAACGGGCCCACAAGCATTCATGATATGAACAAAGTTGTTAAGACTGAAATATTTTCCTCCTTCCTAAAGTTGATGACTTTAGAACAAATTTACAAGATTACATCATCTCATAAATACTTTAAAGTATCTCTCCATTCATTTCTGAGATATGAAGGCTGGCTATATATTCGTCTTGCTCAACTGGTTATGATCTACGATTTCAAGTTCAGATCCTTACTGGAGCTTTGTTTTGAAAAAAGAAACAAAAAACAGCAACCCTCCTTATCCATGGAGAGCTTATCACAGATTATTTCTACAATAGAAATGAAAAGAGAACCTCTTTCTGGAGATACTTTTAGATATATGGGAGGAATAGTGAATAATATTCAAGAATGGATTTCACGAATCTTTAACAGTAAAATCCTACAAACAAGACAACTCTACCAAAATATCACTGAAAATGATGAATTATGGTTTGATTCATCCCTCAGAATAGTAATATTATACTTTATGATTGTCTCAAAAAAAAGTAATGATGAGATTTCTTTACTTAGAAACATCAGCTCTTGTATATTTCCCTTCATTCAAGATCAAGGAACAGAAAAAGATATATCACCACCTCAAATACAAGAGTCAAGTTCATCATTTGATACTCAAATCACAATTGGAGACACAGTAACTGGGATCATTATTGCTGAAATTAAATCTCAAGATGAAAAGAGCTTGATTCGAATCTTCCAAGAGCAAGGATATCATATAGAACAAGTCATCCAAGGTTCAAATGGAGATCAAAATCATACCCGTATATTCTTATTTATTCAAAGACTCTCATATTTGCCAACTCATTCTATCCCAATATTTGCAGACAAATGCAAGTTTAATTCTTTCTACAGAATCAATTATAACTCAGATTCTAATATATTTGTATTTAGATCAGAATATATTGATGAATTTGATCCTGTTTCAGAAAATGATGAAATGTCATTCTACTATCAGTTCCAAATACAAAACCTTGACTTGTTTGAAAGCTCAAGTTCTTCAGATAATAATATCCTCACAACAACTGACTCTAAAGATGGCTTTATATTCGAATCCTTGGTACCTTTACATGCATGCAATAAATATTCAAATAAAGATCTTGAGGAGAAACAAAGAAATTTGAGCTTGAACCACACAGTTAATGATACGAGTAAAATAGATGGAGAGAAAGGATGTGGTTGTAGCATAGTTAAGCTTTATAGTAAGAAGATTAAAATAGAAATGCTATCTTCAACCATTACAGAAGGATTTATGAGTAGAAGTAACAGCAATATAGGAAATCGTTTCATATTGAATAATAAAGATGAGGTTGAATTTGAATCCAAAGAACAGAGTGATCAGCTTCATTCAATAAGATCTGAAGTTAATTTATCTTTATCAACAACATCGAATTTGGCATCTTCCTTTTCATTTTCATCATCATCATCATCCTCATCTTCAATCATCTTATTAAATAGTTTGAACCGAATTAATAGCATGATACTCAACAATAGCTATATTAAAAGACTGAAAAAGAGAGGATGGATATTATTTAAGACTTATCTCTTAACTACTTTAATATCAGGAGGAAGCGAGAAAACTATTAAAGAAAGAGTTATATCCTATACTTTTAGTATCTTAACATCTATTTCAGAAAAGATCCAGAGCCTCAAGTCAATAGAAGAACCAAATAGCAAAGTTGAAGATGGGTTTAGAAGAAATGATGAGTTATGTGAAGAGTTGGAATTGTATGTTGAAGATATTCTCAATATTTTAATTTATTCAATACAGTTAACATGTTACTCAGCAAAACTTAATAGAACTGAGACAGAATCTTCACAAGAGACAACAAGAAATAGGCTTTTGAGAAATAATCAGAATTCAGGAGATATTTCATATTCAATCTTGATAAAGTTCTTGAAGCTGCATAATGGTGAGAAGCATACTCTTAAAGATTTATGGACCAGAAACTCAAAGATTGAAGGAAAGATCTCAGTCATGCTCACGGAATGTATTAGACAATGTACAATAAAAGACTTATCCTCAGGTATTTACCAGAAAGAAGTTTCTCAAACATCTACAAACACTAACAAGGTTTATGGATCTCATTTTACTGCACTTGACTTTCAAGAAACTCAAGAATGGATTCTTCAACTTAACGAAATTACTCAAAATAATAAAGAATCCACAGCCAATATCCGTAATTTCTCAGTTACCTTACCAGATCTTCACTTATTCCCAAGATCTTTCTTAAAATGCATCTCTAGTGAGCTCATTAATTATAACTCAGAAAACCAAGATGGAGACTCTAAATCAAAAGATAGTCCCAAAAATCAGAACTCGATAGGTGAATCTGGATCTGGATCACCAAATGCAGGAAATGGGTCTACTACAAATGGAAGTGGTGATCTTCATCCTATAGGAGGGAATGGTGGAGGCAATGAGGTCCCTTCTGCTTTCAGAAACCATCCTCACTCTTCTACCTTCATTGGTGCACTTCCAAATGAAAACTTTAATGTTAATATTGATGGAAGAATTGTTCAGTGTGATCAAGCATCCATGGGAGGTGGAATTGTAATTTGTAGAGCTCCTTTAACCTTTAGAGGACTTCAATCTACGGGATTATCTGTACCACCTAATATACTTTCCTTTAGAGTTCTTGGAATTGGAAGGTTTGGAATAACTGTAGCTCCCTCGAATGTCCTTACAATGTCATTGGAGGAAGTATTCCAACGAAATGATGTTGTAGGTCTTCGTCCACAACCTCCTACATCATCATCGTCTACTTCATCATCTACTTCTTCTAATCCTGGTGTCTACCAATTACCAGAAAATATGTTTGCTTTGGAAATTCCATATTCAGAAGGAACCGTGATTGATATAAGATATGGGGTAAGCTCAAATTCTTCTGGATCTATTTTGAGGTCTGAAATCTTTATTGGAGGGGAAAGTATTGGAAGTGTTCTGGAAGTTCAATTTAATGAATTAGCACAGATCTCAGAGGATACCCGTCTTTCTGTCATTTTTGTGATCCTTGATCCACTTACTATTCTATATGAAGGACTTCCTTTCTCAACTAGATATAGAAGAAGAAGTAGCACTTGGTTTGAATCAATACATGGTGGAAGAGTTGTAACTCAAGAACAGATTCAACAACTGGCCTCAGGATCATCATCTTCCTCAGCCTCTCCTTCAATTCACAACCTGGTTATGAAAGAATTGGATTTAAATAATAAGAAACAGTTATATAATATTAGTTTTCTTGTTTACATTCAGAATATCAAACTTTTCCAGGAAATCTTGGTTTCAAGTCATGGTTTACTTTCTGGCCTGAAGGATAATCTAGTCAAGTCTATTCACAAGACTATTTTGTCAATCAGTTCTGACTTTGAGGCACATCTTGAGACTTTCTTTTCTGTAAAGACTTTAGATCATGAAATCTCAGATTCTCTCGAGTTGTCCCTTCCTTCTGATAACCAAGATTTAGACATAACTTTGCAATTACTTGACTCCCTTATTGAAAAGACTTTGCTCATGTGCTCAATATGTACGATCTTTGGAGTAGATCTCAATCCATTAGAAGAAAATGATGATTCAGGGATGAATCTACCTATAAAACATCCAGATACCATAAGTTGCAAAGAAAATCCAAAAACTCATTTTGAACGAGAACTTTTATTGAGAAGAAGATGCTCAAACATTACTTATGGGGATCTTCCTTGGCTAAGTAGTAGCATAGACAGTGGTGTTCTTTGCTATTCATCTCTTTTTGGTCTTAAACTTTCACAATTGGAGCTCATCTTAGAAGGATTCTATCAACTTTTCAAGGTGAAATTCATCCACCAGTTTTACTTCTTATTGGGAACAGAAAATCTTAAAATTTGTATATCAGATGAGTTTGTAAGCAAATGGGGGAAAATTTTAGAGCTACAGAAACATCTTCTAGATTCACTTTCTGTACTCATTTCAAGATCTTCCTTGATTGTTTCATTAATTTCTAGAGTGATCTTGGAGTTTTGTCCTGGTAATGATGCTCCAAAACTTTCAGAAAAGATGAAGAATATTCTATTTGGCTTCTTTTCTCTAATTGGAAACTTTTCTCTATATTCTTGCGGAGATGCAAATCAAGGATTAAGATCATCGAATGAAACAAGGGAACTTGAACTTTTTAATATATTTTCTCAAAAAGGTAGAAACTTCCAGGAGAAAAACCAACACAAGTTTAAACCCATTGTAACTAAAGAAGAAAAAAGTCTTTATGACATCATTACAAGTACCGGTATTGATTGTGATCAGAATTTCTCTTCAGATCCACTTCAAAGTCAAGATCAAAATCAAAACGAGTTATCATCTTCTAACAAATTATACGACTTACCAGAAATACAAATGAGAACTATTCTACTAACTGAAGATTGTAATGTCCTTTGGAAGTGGATCTTAAGACAAGGATTTGTCAACAGAGACAATCATTCAAATTACTCTTCTTCAAAGATTAAAGCTGTCAGACATTTAGATAATTCTATTTATGGAATGTTAAGTATGAACCAAAGAATATTCAATCTTGAAGGTTCTAATCCAATCACAGCAAAAAAACTTGTTTTAAAATCTAATGGAACTACAGCAACTTGGTCTATTAAGATCTCTGCTATTGATACCTTATGTAATATTTGTGGAATTATACCTGATCACATTAATAAGTTACTTTTCCAAGATACCAAATATAGTTCAGAGGAGTATCAAAAATCTGATAAACAATTATCTAATAAACTACCTGATGAAAAAACCATTTCTGAGAGATTCTACCAAATTATTCGAATCATGAGAATCTGTACATACTTTATAATCAGAGGTAGAGAGGATTTCGTATTTCCTGCAGCACATCAAAATATGGATGATAGCAATCATCTTTCTCCCTCTCCTGATTACTGGCTTATGTTTAAAAGATCCATATATAATGATATTCACAACACATCTGAAATCTCTATTAAAGATTCTACAAGAAAGATTCTTAATAGAATTGATAGTGAAAGTGCATTAACTGATAAACTCTATTCATGGCAAAGGCTTATATATGTTACATCTTGTTATATAGACTTGGATGAAGAAATTGATGAAAATACGGATCAAGTAATGGATCAACTGGTTATAGAGAAGAGTCATATGAGAAGAACTATTACTCATTTCTTAAAAACTGAGATCATATTCCATTTAGTTGGTTCTTTGATTCAGATCTTTTCTATTAGAATCAAAGAGACTAATAATGGTCAATCATCTTCTGGTAATCATCCAAAACAACTCAAATATTCTTCACTATCTCCTTCTGTATATGTGGCTCATTGGTTAATGGATCAATTTATTAGACATCCTTTATGCCCAAGTTTTATCAGATCATCCATTGTTAACAGATTAACATGGAATTTCCTCTTTTCTCTATTAACTAATGGAGTTCATATCCCAACAAAGCTTGCAATTGATTCTTGTAGAATGACTTATTGGATTACTAATCATAGAAATATGAAATCAGATTTGGGTAAATATAAAGAGATTCAAGATCAAGAATATGATCATGATCAAGCAAGAGAAATTATTGATCAAAGTCAAGGAATACTTGATTCTATATGCTATTGTGTTTCATGTATTTTATCTTTATATGAGAGCAAAGTCAATTTTGATGGGGAAAATCCTCTTGTCAATGTTAATAATCTTCCAGTATTCAGAGAACTCATTTTAGGAAAGGTACCAATTACTCAACTTGGATGGGATTACTTTACTTCAGCTGAAGATTATAAGCCAATCAATAGACAAAAGATTAATACTACATTAGTATGTCATTTTATGGCATGCTCAGCAAGATGTATATTGGATTCTTCAAATGAATATACTCTATTACCTCTTCCTCATATTCTGTCATTCTTTAATAGGTATTTGAGTTTTATTTCAATATCAAACCATTTAATGTTAAGTACTAGTGATACTGCAATACTTTCAAATAATGAAATCAATAAGACAAGATCTTTATCAGAAAGAAAATTGTCCAGAAATGAAATCTATGATGAGATATTTAATGATGATATTAAGCCAAATACACTTTTCCCTTGGAAATACATTCAAAATACCTTAAACTATATTAGTCCAAAAAGCATGTTATTGAGTCTTGGGGAAAGTCCAATTTCCCAAGAATATCATTCAGTTTTAAGAATTAACTATGGAAACTCCTTAGAAAATGGTTTGATTGAAAAGAACAAAGGAAGGAATTTGGCAAGTAATGGATATTTATATCCAAATCAAAACACTTACAATCCACAACTTAATAAGATGCATAAACGAAACTCAGGATTCATAGGATTTAAGCTGAAACCTTTAAAACTTAAGTTCGATTATGAAAGAAATCATAAAGTACCGAGAATTTTATATAGTATTAATAATACTGGGATAAATGGTCTAATTTATGAATATGGAGGATATGAAATTGGCCAGAAGAATATAAAACTAAGAGAGGTAATAAAACATTCTTATGAGAATGGAGATATTCAATTTGAAGAGAAGCAGAAGATCAATAGAAATGAGTTTAGAGTTATTCTAAACTCTGGTCATAAGAGTGTTTCTTACTGTTTAAGATCTGATAATATGCTTTATGTTAATGGTTTGCATTCAAGTAGTGTAAAGGCTCTCTTCCGTTTTAACAAGTTATCAGAATGTGGGGAAAATAACGGTATTCATCCTATTAAGCTGATTTTGGTAGGAGGAATTGTTTTTGAGAGACAATTGAGTGAAATAGAAATCTCATCATTTTACACTAATTGGATTCAAGGAGAACTATTCCAGAAACTGAAACCAAAAAAAAGAGATACAAACATTAAGAGTGAGCTTTTGAGTCAAAATAATGGATATCTTGGTAGTATTTTGTATTCTTATTATGATGATAAATGCTTAAATTTTGGAGGAGAAGAGATTTCCCAAAGCCTAACAAGAATTAGAGCTGCCTCAAGCTTTTCTATTCAAGCTAGAAGTAAACAGAAATATCTAGATATTTCTGTGATATTCCAGAATCGTCTTTTGATCTTGGAAGTGAATGGTACTCCTGTAGCAATAACTGGTCTCCCTCCTCAAGCTAGATTCATTCTTCCAATTATTTACTTGGAAAGTAACAAGAGAACTTCCATAAGATCTTCACTTGCAATTTCTCAAAATTCTTCATCAAAATCGCATTGCTCAGAATCATCCGAATTGGAAACACAATCTGATGTTAATTCCTTAATATACTGCGACGTTCAACTAAATAGTTGTATTGAAGATATCTTCATTCCTTATACTCAAATCATCTCCAAAATAGATTACCTCCCAGTAATATCAGAATGTTCCGATTCACAAGATAAATTGCAAATTGAAAATGACTCTGTAAAATGGATCCCATCAGAATTCAAACATAGATTTAAGATCCAAGATCGGAAAGATTGTTATTCTAATGGAAGTTTGAAAATGCTTAAGATTCAGACTCCTTCAAGAAAAGTGGTAGGAGGTAGTTTGGATCAAATTTCAAATGAAAATTCGACTCCAAGATCAGAACTTAAACGTAAGAAAAAAGGCTTATCTCTTCTTGGATACATGCATCCAAATATACCAAGTGGAGTTAGTTTCTGTAGTAGTAGTAATACAAGTAGAGATCTGTATAGTCCAGCCCTATTCAAAAACTGGAAGAATTGGGTCTTACCAGAAAATACAGTTTGGAGAGTAAATAGAATCGAGGATGACACTCAGATCCAAAATAATAACGATGATGAATGCTATTTGAATGATAACAGGGAAATTAGTATTAAATCACGTTTATTCAAGTCTTTGGACCCTTGTAAATCTTTTAGCATAACATTCAAGATACAAAAACTTAATGATCATGAGATTTCTAATGAGATTGGGGAGAAATCACCTCAGACATTTGGAGTTGGAATAGACTGGTTGGATGGTATGTATAGATTTATTTGGCTTAATGATGGAAGATTTATAGTTCCATCACTCCCTCCATTACCATTTGAGATCAGTAAATTGTATAAAGAGTATAAAATTCCAACTAACCAAGAAATTATTATTGAGAATTTGGACTCATATGAATTTTCAGATTCAAGATCTCAAAAGGTATCGATACCTAAATATGGATTACATGATCAAATTACTATCGAATTTCAACCAAGTATACCAGCTTTAATATTTTTCAAGAATAATGAATACAGCTTTTCATTTAACTTTACTGAGTTTTATAAGAGGATGAGTGGAAACTTGTTATTAAGTTTGGAGAGTTGCCCTCAAAGAGAAGTATTTTCTCAAGTAGGTGGGCATTTTGAAGAGATTAGTCAGCAAATGAATTGTACTCAGAATTTGTCAGAGAAGATGATTTGGATTGTTCGAACTCTCTTTGTGATGACAATTTTGCAGAATGACGTATTGGTAATGAGTCATTTGATTTCAAAATACTCCAAGTATTTGATTGATTTAGAAAAGGGAGAGTTTTTATTCAAAGTATTAATAACTGAGGATCTTTACAATAATATTCTCAATTGTATTCCAAAATGTATTTCAAGTTCAAAGATGACAATCAGAAGTCTTCTAAGTAATATTTATGATTATGTAATGTTTCCAGATCCCAGGGAGTTCTTTTCAATCCAAGAACAGGTTTTAAATTGGGATTTGTTGAATACTCACTTTTCAATGAGTAATCAAGATGAGATAAATCATCAAGCTTTTAACTCCTCTTCAACTTCATTTTCATCTTTAAGAGTCTTCTCAGAGAAAAGAAGCCAAAAAATTGTCAAGCATGAAACTCCATTTTGGTTGGCTTGTTGGATTGGAAATGAGCAAATTGTTCAATATCTTTTGAATTTTGTTCATGTTGATAACAGAGCTTTGAATCTTCTCGATACTGATGATCACTTATCTCTATATATTGGTTGTTATGGGATGGTTATTGAAGGCAGAGAAAGAGAAAATTCAGGACTGCATACTATTTCCAACTCCATTGGTACTATTTCTTACTCTTCCTCCTCTTCCTTTTCTTCATCCTCGTCTTCATCATCCTCGTCTTCTTCTTCTATTTCCAATCTTAATAACTCCTCTCATCATCATCAGTTTAGATATCTAATCCAAATTGAAAACAGAAAATTTAATGCACAGAATATTCAGAAGGAAAGATTAGGAATGCTTTTGGGAGAGCTTAAAGGATATTCTCTCTATCAGACTGGATTAATGGCCTCAATAATCAGTGGAAATGCTAGAATAGCATACATCTTAATGGTGGTTTATGACTCTGATGTTAATATTCAAGATAGATTAGGAAATACTAGTTACCACTTTGCTTTGGCTTTTGGTCATCTAGATATCATTCAACTTCTCTCTTTCAAGGGAGTGAATCCATACATTACAAATAATCACGATCAATTTGCTGGTTCCCTTTATAGAACACTCCTTAAAAAATTCGTAGAGAGAGATAGAAGTCAGGGAGGAGTTGGTCAATCAGAAAATGGTACAGATCTTGGTGTACCTGAGCAATTTAATAATTCATCTGGACCTGGATCTGGATCTGGATCTGGATCTTCATCAGGAACTACAGGATCTAAGATGCTTGATTGGGCAATAATCCCATCTCCTCCAAAAATATCCTTCCATGCAGAAAAAGAAGATATTGCAGAGTTTACACAACAATATGAAAAACTTTACTGTTTCTCAGTTTGCAATAGCCAAAAGATTGATGCAGAAAAAGAATCACAAAAGTCATTTATTAATATGAATATTCAAAATAAGTCCAATTTACTCCCCCCTTACCAGTATCCTTGGCCAGGACTATTTTCTGATTGTCAAATTGTGGCTATGGCTGATCTTGATCCTTCTTCTTGTTTAGAAAAAGATCATTCTTCAGATACATATATTTCAATAGAATCCCTTGAGATTGGAGGAGTTCTTCAGAAAAAGAATTCTCATCCTAAAGATCTTGAGATAGTTCAAAATTGTTCGAGAAATAAGTCAAAAAATACTTCCTTTAAAGATTTGTTTGCAGCCAGAATTTATGATAAGAAGATACTTAATATTCATATTATTCAGTATCTCTTTTATAGATGGATCAGATCAATCAAATGCCATTCAGGATCAATTGCTGCTTCTACAAGCTTATCATCCAACAGTATTGTAAATATGTCCATTAATAGAAAACCTGAGACGGGAAGACCAACTGATGACTTTGTGTATAATGTGAATAGTATTAACTATTATCATTATACTCAACCAGTATCGGTTTCACAAAGTGGACCTCCAAGCAATCATTTTGGATATGACCAATCAGGAATGTCTTCATCTTCTGCTACTTCTTCTTCATCCCCACCTCTTCCTTCATCTATTAATTCTACATCAAACACCTCATCACTAGGAGGAGAAATTTCTGGGATTAATTCTGGGTATAGGATTACTTCTAGTACTGGTAGTAGTAATCACTATCATCATAGAGGAAGTGTAACCAATATTTCTGGTGATATAAATAGCTCAGGACCAGAACTACAAATACCAAATCGTCTCGGGAATGTAAGATCACAAAATAGATCAAGTAATTACAATTCGCTTTTGGGAGTAGGAGCTTTTGGAGCAGTAATCACTGCTCCAGATAAGATCTTGATCCCACAAGAAGTAATGGAGGAGATATACAATGGTCTTTCTCAAGTAAGAAACATCAAAGAATTATTGGATATTATCAATGTTACCTATAAGTATATAGCTCAAGTATTAACAGTAAAATGTTCAATGGGAGATGGAATTCATGGTATGGGAAATATAGAGATTAGTTTCCCTAAAAATGCTGGAGTTAATTATTCTGAATCAGGAGAAAACCTTGAAAATGATCAAAACTCTTGGAATGTAAAAGAAGCTGATGAAAAGCTCCTTCAAGAGCAAATGGTTAAGTGTTGTTGGGAGCTATTAGAAATGGAGGAGGCTATAGATAAACATCATGGATACTATCCCTATTGGACTGTGGAACATGAAAGATTTATTTGGATTCACAATATAAGAAAACTCCTTTCTTTGGTAAAAGATTATGATAATAATTTAGATTATATATCATGTAACTCTTGGATTGAATGGATACCTAATCTAGATCTTTTTGATAAGAATTGTTATAACAAATATAAGAAATCGATTTTATCAGAAAAGAAGAATTCAAGTTATTCAAAGTTGGGTATAATTGGAGAAGAGCAAGAATTTTTGGATTTTAAGTTCTTAGCAAGACCAGTAGTTTCTCTTGATATGAAGATTCTATGTAAAATGCATCAGCACTGTCAAACTGTTATAGATCAGAAGCTAATTCAACTTTTAAACATAGAATTAGGAGAACAACAAATATACAGAGTAGTCTTATTTGAACTTTTAAAACGAATAAACTTTACTGATAAATCAGAATTTGAAATTGATATTGAAGAAAATATTATTAAAGAAGATGAATTTAGAAATAAATCAATGGTTTTACTTGGAATAAGATCTTTGGATATCTCAAAGATGATCCCAAAACATGACTCCAATATATGGACCAGAACAAAAATCTCTCATTCAGACTCTTTGGATGTAATTCGTTATGTCTCAAATTCAATCAAAAACTTATTTTCTCTTGTAGTATTAAAATATTGCTTCAATAGAGATGATCAAGTTAAATTAATTGGTGATCATAATAATGATCTCGAGACAGATTCAAGTCAAGATCCACAATACGAAGATTTTCATTTTTCAAAGTTTGAAGAAGATGAATTCAAAAATAATAATTGTGAAAGTTATGGACCTTCTTTAATAGATTTAAATAACTTATTCTATACTGAAGAAGAATTTCCTTTCAAAGTAATAGAAATTCTTCTTGGTAATATTCTTCCCATCTATACAACTTCTCTTGATGTATTTACAAAAATACAATTAAATAACAGTGGAAATGGTGGTAAAAATCAATTCAAACTAAGATTACAATCATTATTTTGGTATGTGGATATAATGAAACAATTTTTATCAGGAAGAATTCTACTTCTGAATAAGTTTAATGATATTTCCAGATTTACAATTCCAATGATTTCTGGAGTCTTTAACTCACCAACATTAAATTACGAACAAGAAGACTTTCTGAGAATATCTTGTCCATTTTATTTCTCAAATAATTACTTTGGTGATCTTTTCTGGAAATTATCTAAAAATCAATTCAATAAGAACATTTTTAAAGCATTCAATAGTTATTATTCTAAAAAAAGTGGAGTTTTAAAAAATAAGATCTTGAGACAAAATATAGGTACCGAAGAAAATACGTCTCAAGATCTTATTATGACAACTCCATTATTATTATTACAATCAAGTAAATTGCTTGGTAGTTGGGGATCATATTACAATATATACTCGTCACCAAGGTATTTAATTCATGTGGGACCATATGATATTCCGATTCCAATAAGTTCATATTTATTATTAAAGCCATATTATAAGTTGAATTTGGTGAATTCTCTATGGAATGATATATTGAAGAGGTTAATATATTCAAAGAAGAGGGATGGGAATGGTAATACTACTGCAAATAATGGGTTAACAGTTCACTTGAATAGGAATTTAGCAGTAACAGGAGGGAATCCTTTAAAGTATTCTCTTCTATCACAATCTACAAGACAGATTCTACAAATGCTTCCAGAGAAGCTAAGAATTACTGAAAGACCATTTCTTATAGTATTTAGAGGAGAAGGGAGTACTGATTTTGGGGGTCCATTCCAAGAGTTTCTTTCTTGGATTTCTAATGAAATTATGAGTAAGAACAATGATAATATAGATAAGACGACAACAACAAAGGATGTACAAAGATTAGGAGGAGGTGTTGGTTATATGAATGGAATTGCCGATGATTTGGGTACAAATCAAACGTTGTTATCAAATGAGAACCGTTACTATGGATTATTTACTCCTTGTGCCAATGCTCTTCATTCAATTGGTCACAACCAGGATACAGTTTCTATTAACTCTGTGTATTCTAATTACAAGACAATAAATTCCTTATATATTTGTGAAGAGTTTTTGCTTTTTGGATCATCTGGTCAGGAGGTATCGGAAGGAAATGTTCAGTCTGAATCCTTGCTTTCTAAGTTTAAGAGAGACTATTATACTAAGAAGAACTTTTCGTCTGAATCTTCTTTTGGAATTGAGGATCTTGAAGAATATGATTCTAAGATGAGAGAAGGAGGAGGATTCATGATTCAGACAGCTGGTTACCAAATATTTAAAGCTATTGTTAGTAAGATTCCTTCTTTAAGATGTAACCATAGTTACTCAGGAAATTCTAAGATACTTACTTATACAATAGACAGCAAGATCCAATCCTTCTTTAGAAGAGAAGGAGATCATGAAAATGTGAATGATAATGGAATTGAAATTGAGAATAACAGAGAAAGAGAAGTGGAAAGAGAAGGAGAAAGGGAAAGGGAAGTAGTTTCAATAGAAACTGATGAAGAGGATGGTGAAGATACAATTCGATTAAGAAGAACTGAGAGTAGATATGCTTTGGAAGAGATATCTTTATCTTCTTCCAATTCACAATCATCATCATCTTCTTCTTCTTCAAACTCTTCGCCAGTATCAATGGGATCAATTCCAGAAGAGCTTAATCATGCTGAGTCTATCAATAATACGAATCCTACTCCAATAACTACTCAGCAGGAAGCCCCACAACCGAACATAATAGAAGAGGATCTAGGGATAATGCATAAGCTTGATCCATGGGAGTGGCCAAAAGATAAGGAGATTAGAGAGATGATTGGTGAGATGTATGAATGTTTAGGAAGATTAATGGGGATTTGCGTTACAACTAAGAGTGCTATGAATATTAATCTGAATCCTTTGATCTGGAAAAAGTTCTCAGGACTTCCTCTCTCACTTAAGGATCTTGTGGATGCAGATTGTATAGCTTATGAAATGCTTAACTCTCTCAAATACATAGAAAATGAAAGTTTAAATAGAAAACATAGAAAAGGAAGAGGAGGAAAACGAGAAGAAGATGTAAAACAACTAGAAGGAAGAGAAGAAGAAGGACGGGAACGAGGAGGAGGAACCAGTATCCCAGAAATTGAAGGTTTGACATTCCAGATAGAAAATATGAATGGAAGTATAACCTCACTATTAAATATAGAGGGAGGAGAAATGGAATCAAGCGTGGGAGTCACATTGGAGAATCTTCATCTATTTGTTCAGCTAGCAGAAAGATGTAGAATGTTGGATGACAGTAATATAATGACAAATATACTCAAAGGATTCGGTACCATTATTCCATTGGGAAGGATGAGGATGTTATTTAATTATCAAAAGATTGAATATTTAATATGTGGAGAATCAAAAATAGATCTATTAATACTTAAGAATCATACAGTTTCTCCTCATCCAGAACTTAAAGAACAACTATTTCAAGTGCTTGAGACTTTTAATAATGAGCAACTACAAAAGCTTCTTAGATTTGTATCAGGTAGGAGTAGACTTCCTCAAGTTAACAATAACTCAAGTGATTGGAAATTTTCAATAAACTATGATAACCCTGAAACTATACAAGATAATAGACTTCCTATTGCAACAACTTGTGGATTTAGATTATCTTTACCAAGATATTCAAGTATCGAGATTTTAAGATCAAGATTACTTTATGCAATTAATAATTGTGTTGCAATAGATCTTGATGCATACGTTACCCATGATAATTAGATCTAAAAAAAGCAAAAGTTGAATTAATTTAATCATTAAAAGGAATAAATAAAATAGGAAAAGAAAAAAACAAAGAAAATAACCCAAAAATACCTCAAATAACAAATATAAATATTATATTAATATAAATTTCTACTTATAAACTTTCTAATCTTTTTCTGTCCAGAGTTTGAATTCTTTATAATCTTTGAAACAATTTGAGGAGGACCCTTAGATAACTGTTTTGAAATCGTTGAAAAGTCAAAACCTCCAGGAATACTTCCTCCCATACTCATAAATGAACTTTTACTCCTATTAGATTCACCCATATTTCCTTGAATTTTTTCTATACTAGTACCATTCGAGGGAGCCCGCGCATTTTCTTGATCTAGATCTTGATTTAATAGGTACCGGGTACTTTCATTAATATTTGTTTGATTTTTTGTTTTGAGTTTGTTTTTAGAGTTGGAGGAGTTTTGGCTAGGATTTTTTTCTTTTTGTTGTAAAAGAGTAGTATCTTCAGAGTTTAAGTTTGAGATCAAGGTTAGATCTTTGAAGATCTTGTGTTGAATAATTTTTTGGTTAGGTAATAATTGTGTAATAAAGTAGAGTATAATATCAGAGATTGTAATGGTTTGTTTGGATTCTTTAGCAATAGAAGAGGAGGAGGAGGAAGAATAGATATCAGTCACATTGGAGCTTCTCCTTAATTCATCTAAAATTTCGAAGTCGTATTCAAAGGTGGTGGAGATCTTGTCAGTATAGAATGATTGTGATCCAGTTTTACTTAGGGACAATTCAAATATATGAGAGAGCCAAAGTAGTTCTAATGATTTCATGTATTCTTTATTAAACTCGTTTTCGATTTGGCTTTGTGTTGAAATTCCTTTTGAAATTAATAGAGTAAAGATTTCACCTGTTGTCTTTTCATCTTCATTGTGATCATTGAAGTAACAGGATTTGTCTTGATTGGGACATTGAGACAGAAAGCTTCTGAAGCATGAGTTTAATCCTGGAATCAAGTTTTCTAAGCTTAGATCTGTTTCTTCTTCGTAAGAAGAAGTGTATGAATAGCTTCCTTTGCTATTATTATTATTATTATTATCATTATTATTACTGGTTGTATGATTTTGAATTTCATTTAATAATCCGGTACCGTAGATTCTTAAAAAGAATTCTTGACCAAAAGTACATGAAATTGTTTTAATACAATACATCTTGAAAATGTAAAGTATCAATGAATCAATATTTTGAATACATTCCTCTATTAGATTCAGAAAAAGCTTTCTATAACGTCCCTGAGACTTTGGATCTGAGATTAAGGAACTGGCACTTTGAGAAAATAAGAGCCGATTTAGTTCAGTTGTTGTTTCTGATGCCAATAACTTATTCTCATCATTATCCATTGCTCCATAACTCCTCAAGAATTCTAACATTTTCTTCATTTTCAAAAGAACTTCATCTGCTAATTTATATTGCTTTCTCTCTTCTACATGTTGATCTGTTTGTTTGTGATCCACTTGATATTTTACTGAGCTAGACAAAAAGGAGTTGCTTCTTTCGCTTTTAGAAGGCAAAGAAACAATTTTTTGCAGATTCTGATCTTGATTTCGGTACCTTTCTTGTTCAAGATCATGATCTTGATCAGGAGAAATGAAATCTCCAAAGAAAAGGGTAAAAAATTTAGAAGATGTCTCTAAAATAATATTCTTGAAGAAGAATAAGTTGTGGATTGAAACCAAAAACTTCAGATCCTTTGTATCCACGTAATTCATACAGCTAACACTAATACTAGAAATACTTGCATTGTTCATATAACTACCAATGTCTCCATAAGTATTTCCTTTTCTGGCCATGCTTGAATATCCCTCCACGCCAAGACCTGAACCATCTCTCATGTTCTTTTTTAACTTTCTTTTCTCTTCTACTCCTGTCATTGCTCCTTCTCCGATCTCTTCTCTCTCTTCATCTTCTAATTGTAAGCACAAACTCAAAAGACTGAAGAAAATTCTTCCCCTTTCAAATTTTTCTACTAAAATTCTATCCGGTACTCTCATATTCGCTTCTGATATCTTAATCTTACTTCTATTCCAGCTTCCATTATTTGATCTATTTCCAGATCCAATACCTAATGAAGCTTCTCCAGCCCCACTAATATTACTAATTCCTCCAATATTTGAAGAAGCATATGATATATTGTTATTCATCATATTATTACCAACACCGGTATTGCCTATACCGGTATTGAAATCATTTGAAGAAAAAGATAAGATCTTTCGAACCAAATTGGGAATCTTGTGAATCTTTACAAGATTCTTAAGTTCTTGAATTACTGAACTTCCAAATGAACTCCCTCCATTAATACCAATACCATTCTTGCAAAGTACCGAAATAATATCCAAAATATATCGTATATAAGAATCCACCAGCTCGTATTTACTACAACCAAGCTCCCTCTTTATTGTATTTACAATAAAAGTCGTCAAGTCCCTATAAAATTTCATTATTGGAGATAAACAAAGTGATAAAGATTGCTCATCTTCAAAAGGAAAAATCAACCATTCTGCTAGAGATTCTACTCCTGTATTCACTATTGTTCCGATATCGATCATTATTGAAGATGTATAAATTTCTGGAGCATTTATCCCTCTAATCCAAGAGTTTGATCCTGAATCTTTATTATCCTGATAAACTTTATATACTAGATACTCTATATTATTAATCCTATTCTGAATTAATAATATAAACTGTGGAGAAAATAAATTAAACAAAGTTACCTGCTGTAAATGATCATTCATATACCGTCTCCTCATCATCTCTTGCAGTCTTAACTCTAATTGGGAATTATAATCATTACTCACATTATTTATTTGATTGTATATCATTTGAGCATCTATTATCCTACTCTGGATCTTAATAGAATCCAAATTAAATTCTAACCAATTCTTTAAGATCACCATATATTTATCTATTCCTATTATACTTGACACAAGATCTTCAAATTGAGACCTTGAAATCATTAAAAGATCCCAATATTCTGAATTCATTAACTCTTCCATATAATATGGAGCATATACTTCAAGTAATCTCACTGTTATTAGTACATAGTCCCTTACTAAACTTATACTTCCTCCTCCTGCTGTCAAACTTGCTCCTTCATACATTACTCTACTCCAACCCGTGATCGTTTCTGATATAAATGTATCCTCTAAAAACCTAAATGCATTTATAAATGTCTCTAAACATCCTTGAATCTCTTGACGAGCTAATCTTTCCATTCTTTCCTTCTCCTCACTATCTCTTAAATCTTTAGAATTCAATCTAAGCTTTAATTCAACATAGTGAGTTGCTGGAAGTTTTAACATTTGCATTGGGATCTCAAATAACTCTCTAATCTTTAATTCATTTGATCTTAAAATACAATAATTACAATATCGAGTCCAAAGTCTTTTATCTGAACCAATTTGAGCCATATTTGCTGCTCTTCTAGCTACTAATGATAAACTATCATCTTCTTCTAATACCATACACGTGTTCATCCTACTTATAATCTGTAAAAGCTTTCTTAGAATTCCTGGAGCTCCTAATTTAAAGAAGCTTTGACAAAGACAAAGAATTCTTGATCTGAAAGATAAAGTACTTAATCTTCTTATTAGTATTTCTCCATATACTCTTTCTGATCTTGAACTTGTTGTTAAAGATATACCAAAAATCCTCCAAAATTGATCATTTAAAGTATCTTCTTTATTATTTTTATTCTTGATACCTTTAGATATACCGTCTCTAAGACAAATCATCCAATCAGGACTTTTCCAAAGTTGATCATTTTGTCTTAAAATTGGTTGACAAATTATTGAACTTAAATTTGAACTTATATTATTAGTCTTTCTTCCTTGGATCTGAATAATAAATGAATTGATCTTATAGAATCTATTTAAATATGTAAAGTCTTCATCTAATTCATCTTCTTTATTTTCAATATAAGACGACTTCTCAACTAATAATCCTCCTTCTTTTACATCCTTGCTATTATTAGTAATCTTTCTTAGAAGTTCTCTACTATTACTGTGAAATCTGGATCTAATATTAGATCCAGATGATTGCTTTGTAGTATCTTTAGATACAAGTGTCTCAGAAGTACCAGTATTGATAGATCTTTGATCAATGGGTTGGGAAGAAATAGTAAAGTAAGCATTTGTTAATGATTGTGTAGAACTTGCAAGCTCTTGTTCTAAGCTGGAAATAGTTTGATATTTAAGAAAACTAGGAAGATCTTTAAGAATAAGATCTAATACAGAAAAAAATACTTCTTGAATACTTGTTTGATCTTTATCTTTAATCTTAGATAATCCTGATCCTTCTATTCCTATTGGAGATTCGTGATCATAATCAAGATTTAATCCAGAAACTGATTTTAAATTCTTAATAGAAAGAAAGTTCTCATAACAAACCCATATACAAGATGCCAAATATAACGAATAGGTATCCAAACTAGTTGGTATAATATTAGTCTTAGTAATAGTAACTTTATCCATATATTTAAGATCTTCATCTACATAGATTCCATTTTCTAACATATATCCAATAAATACAATACATCTGGATATAAAAGGAGAGTATTGATGAAGACCCATAGAAGTTAATCCAATTCCTTTAATCCCAGAATTTGGATCAATAGAATTGACATTAACAGACATTAAAGTTCTAATTAATATATGTAATATCTGAGATTCAAGCATCCAATAAGAACTTAAATTAGGTAAAACCAAAAGTCTTTCTTCTATTGAGTCTCTAACAAATTCATTAGTATATATTAATTGTCTTCTATTGATATGTCCTGATTGCTTTTTAGATTCTATATGGGATGAGTTAGAGTTTGAATGTATATGTTGGCTATTACTTGAAGTATAAACGTGGCCATCAAGTTTGTTTTGAGGTTCAAGATTGAATGATGATGAGTATTTCTTATCATTAGAAGACATTTCTATACAATAAGATGATAAATTAATATGAAATGTAGAAGGTACCGATTTTAAAGAATTGTTTGAAATGTCTCTTCTAATAGCCAAATCAAGTCTTTCCATAGCTGACATAAGTTGAAGAAGTCTATTTAGAAGATCACGTCCATTATTAAGATTTTCAGGAGCTTTAAGAAAGTTAGAATCACCCCAGAATCCTTGATCAAATAAATTTCTAAGTTGATCAAGAATAGTAATGGATTCAAGAGTAAATTCTAAAAGATATTGTGGATTTTTTCCAAGAGTTTTTTGAACTCCTTCTGATAGAAGCTCTTTTTGAATACCTAATCCAATATTTCGACTACTATATGACCAAGATTTATTTCTTAGATCTAACATATCTCTGAGATCAATTTCTCCTGGAAGATATTGAAGCCAACCAGGAGGTATAAATAATACAAGTCTTTGAAGTTTAAATGCTAGATTAGAATATATAATATGTAATTGTCTATGAATCCATGATCTGAATTCTGGTTCATCTTTAAGTACTTTAGAATGAGTAATTTCAGGTATAATTCTTGGAGCTCCTCCTGGTTTAATTCTCATTTTTCCATGATCCCATGTAGAATAATTACAAGTAAGTAAATCAGACTTTGACCAACTTTCTAATAATAATAGTACTCTATATCTAGTTTCAAGAGGATGTATATCTTGAGAAGTAAAGAAACCCATTCCACCAGAATCAAATTTACTTAATAATGAACAAATAATATATTCAGTGGAAGAATCAATAGCAAATTTGATTCTAACCATTTCAGAAAACATCATTAATGATTTGTAGATGGAGATTAAATTATCACAATCTCTAGTAAGTTTAGAATGAAGACTTTGTAATTTTTCATAAGCTATACCTTGTTCCGTACATATTTTGGAGAAATTATAATGTTGATTTTTTTCTTCTGGTATATTAGAAGATTTGGTTTGTATTCCTGATCCACTAATTCTATTTCCTCCAGTGGTTGCTTTATATTGTTCTTCTAAACGATCGATCTTCATCTTACTTTCTTCTAATCTAGTAATTTGTAATTTTAATTCTCCAATATTACGTCTTATAAAGTCAATAGATAATAGAACAACTTCATATCCAGCAAATTTCCATTGTCTTTCATCCATTTCAAAAGGGACTTTCTTTGAAGACTTTTCACTAACTCTTCTTGGATCAATTTTAGTTTTAGCACTTTTTCCTGCATGAATACCCCATTTTGGTGAGAATTGGTTACATATTAATGGAGTAGTATTAGAAGTTGAGGAGTCAAAATTAGATTCATAGGTTGATTTAAATGGGAGAGAAAATGGATATTCAAAAGATAATTCACTTTTTTCAAGTAAATCCAACATATTTTTCCAATCTACTTCATTTTGAACTTCTTCAGAAAATCTTAATCCAGTTGAGACTAATAAGCTTAGATAGTTTTCTTTTTCCTCTTGTAATAGTTTCCAAAATTTTTCTGGAGAATCTGATCGGTTCCAAGATTTATAACAAGTTTCCTTTGCTTCAAGGAATAATCCTAACTTCTCTCCATAAACTTCCTTGAATGATAATGACCTATCATCTTTTCCCAAAGATCCTACCTGCATAACTTAAAGTCGAGAAGTTTCCAATTTCTTTTCAACAACCAATAATAAAAGCATGAAGATTTTAAAGTTTACTTGACAAGAACTTTCTCTCTCAATGGTTGCTGTAATCAACAGCTCTTTCACTATTATATATATATATTTATTTATTTATTTATTTATTTATTTTGTATTTGTTTTATTTCTTATATTTTTATGCTCCCTAAATTAATCTATATAATTATACTTCCTAAACTTTCCCGCCATGCACCCCACATGTAAATTATGGTTTAATTTTACTAAATCAGAATATAATAAAACATTAAAGTATTTTTTTTTTTGAGGGGTAAAAAATGACTAATTTTAAGAAATTTTACAAGAACAATTTTGTTGTTTTATCATTTTATACATATAATTATTTTATTTGTAAAAGAAATTAGGAAAGTTGGAAATGAACAAGTAGGTTAAAAATAAAATTAGGAATAGAAATATATAGAAAAATGGAAATTAGATGGATGAAAGGGGGGTGGGGGAAAGAAATCAAATAAATAGATAAATATATAGAAAAAATAGTAATAAGAATAACATTCAGTATATCTACAAGGTTAGGTATTTGCCAACATTTGTCTTTCCAAGCTTTCTAGAAAAAATAAAGATTGTATTTGAGGGTTTTTATCATCCAGAATAAATTAATGTATCAAAAAATAAGAAATTAAAAAGGGAGGCGATCGACATTCTGGTCTTCCCAGGTGGTCCCCCACCCTAGTACTAACCGAACCTTACACCGCTTGACTTCGGAGTTCTGATGGGATCCGGTATATTCGATGTAGTATGGCCGATTGCTGATGGCAACTACAAATTACATTATCATATCAATGTTTTTATTCTTTTGTATTATATTGTTGAAATAAGCAGTTGACTATTGTATAAACAAACTATTTATTGGTAACTATTAGTAATAACGTAATACTATATAAAAATAATAATTAAAAGATAAAAATAGTATTAAAATAATTAAAAATTTTAAGCTTGTATTGTGTATCTACTAACAATTTTACTATTTACAGACAATTATGTTATTTGATCACTTTTATTTTAATAAATAAATATTTAATGCACACAAATGGCGCGCATTTGACTTTTTGTAATACATTTGAATTAAAATATAGATTAGTACGAGTTTTAAAAAAAAATGATTAGGTTAAAAATAATAACTTTTTTTTAAATATAGATATTTTTGTTTTGTAAATTGAGAAACTTACAAACAAATTATATTACTTTAGAGTTTCATGGAGTAAGACCAATCTGGTAGCACTTTCCATAACGAAAAAAAAAAATATTTTTTTGATAATAAATATAACTCGCAAATATACGTGCATGCAAATTTTAAATATTGCTAAAATTCAAATTTCTTTCAACCCCCTCCCTTTCCTTCTTATATTTGGGAAAATATTATTATTGTATAATTAGAAGAAATTGAAGGATTTCCCCGCCAACTAATTTATTAAAAGATAATTATTTAAAAAGTATTCATCATTACTAAATAAAAATTACTATTATCAATTAAGAATTGTATCTCATCTTTGTTAAATAAAAAGAATTGTTATTCAAAAGAAAAAAAATTTTAAAAAGGAGGCGATCGACATTCTGGTCTTCCCAGGTGGTCCCCCACCCTAGTACTAACCGAACCTTACACCGCTTGACTTCGGAGTTCTGATGGGATCCGGTATATTCGATGTAGTATGGCCGATTGCTGGTGGTAACTACAAATTGCATTACTATATTAATTTTTTCATTTTTTTTTTATTAATTAAATATATCAAAAATATTAATATTAGGGATCCTAGATACTTAATATTGGTTGTTAAAAAAAAAAACTAAAGAGTAGAGAATGATTGAAGTATGTTTAAATAACTTTTAAATCAATTTGCTGTTATTTTCAATTATTTAAGCCTACTATTTATTTAAAAGTAAAAGTTGCTTTTAGTACGCTTTTTCCTTATATATAAATATTCTTACATGTAAAATTGGTTTCTAGTTTAAAATACTCCCAATGCAAACTTCCCGCCTTTTTAAAATTATTAAAATATTTTTTTCATGAATCAATTGTAAATAAAAATGGATAACGGTTTTATTTAGCCCGCCACTTTATATATTTAAAATGGAATTTAATCTAAAAAACTAAACAAAAATAAAACGATGAAATTGTAAATATAACTTATTGAAATAATTCATTTTGCCAATCAAACAATAAGTTCTTTTAATTAAGATTAAATATTAGTTATTAACAAAATTTTAAAAAGGAGGCGATCGACATTCTGGTCTTCCCAGGTGGTCCCCCACCCTAGTACTAACCGAACCTTACACCGCTTGACTTCGGAGTTCTGATGGGATCCGGTATATTCGATGTAGTATGGCCGATTGCTGATGGTAACTACAAATTACATTATCATATCTATTTTATAATTTTTTTTCATTAAAATTATATTTAACATTAAAAAAAAACAAATAAATAAAATAATATTTAGTTTCTCCAAACTATATCATTAATGACATAGTTTTTATTAATTAGGTATAAACTAAATGGATTTATTGTATAAACTGGAAAATACATTAATAGATTTATATAATTTAATACCAGAATTCAGTATTTACATGTAAGTAAATTTAATTAGAAATACTAAATTTTTAAATAACATTTGAAAGAAAATTTTAAATTTTAAAAATAAATACAGGAAAATACAGCTCAAGTCAAATTTTCATATAATATTCAATTGTTTATTCCAATATTTTCAAATTTTTAATTGCTTTTTCCTTATTTTTCTTTTTTTTTTACACAAATTACGTAATTTGGTTATTAAAACAAATGGCTCGGATTTCCCGCCACAACTTTTATCAATAAATATTCAACTATATTTTTGTTTATATATATAATACATATATAAACAATAAAAATATATATACAATATATATATATATATATATTTAATTTACAAATATAAATTTAAATATTAAAATACGAAAATAAAATAATTTATACCAAATAAATAGTTTAACTTTTTTCTTCTATTATAATATATATTATCTTTAAGAAAAATATAAAGCCAGTATTGAAAAGAAATATTCAAGTGGTTTTTGGCTAGAAATTCTTTATTCAAGCATACATAGATAAGAATATATACAAGATAAATATTACAACTTTGCAACAAAATAATGTCAGGAAAAATTAGACAAGGATTTGAGTGGTCATTAGTACTAATTCTCTTATTGGCTGTTTTTATCTCATATGACCAATACTTTTTTGCAGCTTCAGTAGGATTGGGTGTTGCAGTTTTTGTATTGATAACAGATTACTTATTTTTAGATTCAAATCAATTTATATTTGATCCATTTTACAATAATTGGATACAAAGAGTGAATAACTAATAGTAATAATGGAAAAAATAAATGAAGAGGCAGAGGAGGGGAGGAGTAAAAAAAAAAAAAAGGTTATAAGTCTTTATAGTAAGAATTTTACTCATTATTTTTCGAAAGAAATAATACGATACAATTATATATACATTATCATTTTTATAATAGTAGGTGTTTAAAGCAATCTAAAAGTAATAATTCTTTTTTTCCTATTAATAATTTTCTTATGATATTACGTGTTATTTTGCATGCATGCATGTAAAGTGGAGCCTACAAATGCTAAATCTGAGTAGATTATTAAAAAAATTGCCAGTATTACTAATATTTATTGCAGTTTTCTTTACTTTTCTTCCATTCTTGTTATTCTATATTTTGATCGTTTCTTGAGTCTTGGATAATCTGATATTGATATTGGCAATGTAACTCCCATGGAGAAGGAGATTTATAACCTAATTTAGGAAGAATCACTGCTTGTATTGAATTTAATTCTGCATCCATAAACATTGAAGTTAGACACTTTTTTGTATTAACTAAAACATTGAAAAAATGGCCAGCAATTAATTTATTTCTAAGAAAATCATCCAACCTGTATCTTCCTTGTATTCCTGGCATAAGTAAATCGTTCATCATGCAAGAAATATTATTCAATTCTGGAATAAAATAATTTAAATCGTTACATCTGCTCTTCTGTTCTCTAAAAAAATAGTCAATCTCACTAAAACTTATCCATCCGTCACAATCAAAGTCAATAATCTCAAACCAATACCTAATACTTCTTTCTGTCGTCTTATCTTCATCACTAATGTAAAAATAAATAAAATCATGATAGCTCATCCTTCTATTTCTGTTCAATTCATCCTCAAATAACTCTTTTTTCTCACATATATTACATTCCCATATTCTTGTCAAGGCGTTCATAGTTAATGATCCAGAATCATGCTTCTTAAAATCATCCAATGTTAAATAACGATCTTCATCACTATCTAACTCAACAAAACGGCTATACAAAACATAAAAGTGTTGGTAATTAAAGTAATTTATTAAATCATCAAATGATTCATTACCTTTCATATTTATTAATATATCTACCAAATCAGTATTTTTAAAATCTTTAAATCTTAATTTTCGTATTTCTAATATATCCAATTCATAATATATTCTGGAGATTATTGTCTCAATATACAGTTCTTTAAATATTTCGTCTTTTACTAAAAACTTCAATGCTTTGTGTCTATTTACTATTTCATTCAATATAGGCTTAAATCCAAAAGGATATATACAATCCTTTGATCTTGATAGCTTTGACAACAATTTAAAGTAATTTAATCCACCATCATTTTGAACCATATTCATTTTCTTACAAAACAGATCTTTCACTTTATTATACTCTATTTGAATAGAACATTTGTTATTCAAATCATTTTTTGAAACTAATTCTTCATAGTCTTTTTCATTGTTCATGATCTTATATAAAGTTCCAGAACAAAGTTTATTCATTCCCAATAATCCTTCTACTATCAATATTTCCCATTCATCATAGCTAATACAATTATTCTCTTTCCCTTGAAATATCTCCTTCAGTTTCTCCACAATATCTTCATTTTCTGGTTGTTTTATAACAATTGATGATTCTCTTTTCATATCATTTGTTAATTTTATATTATAATTTCCCAATTTTGAATTCTCATCATTTATTGAAATATTAATTTTACCTGATAAAAATTCAAAAAACAAACATTGGACATCTTTTTCAAGTAGTATCATTATTATTGAGAACTATCATCCACAGTTTATTTATTCTAATTATACTACTTTGCATTATTATTCTATTATTTGATAGAACTTGATCTTTATGACCTTATTCTGGTATTTCTAGTATAACCACTTAACTTCACTTCAAAAGAATTCTCAACTAATTTTATCCTATTTATATTTAAAAATAGTTAAACAACTTGGGTTGTTTTTGTGGAAATCCGTCTAGTTTAACCAGCTTCTATTATGGTATTTCTCATCTACCTCCTAACTTACTCTATCTAAACATATTTCCTGGAAAAAAAAAAATCCAACCTTGATTTATCATATAAACCTTTTCCTTCTTATATTTCTCACCTTTCTAAATTCATTGCTAATATAAATGTGTGTTCCCGCCTAAACATTTGTAATACATGCAGGAATTTTAAATATTAATTTAATATTTCAATACAAAAATTAAATACTTTTAAAAATAGCTTTAGGCTATATGGTGTGTGAACAAGGAGAATAGGCCTGTAATATATATATATATATATATATTAAGATCTGGCTAGCTTTCAGCAATATTCAAGGTTAAGTCTGCTAGAAACTAATTGTTTGTGTCCACAATGAAAGCATAGCGATAGTAGCATAATAAAGAAAATTCTAGAGTTGATAATATAAGAAGTTTCAATGACAGACTTAGTTATAGCAGGCCATTGCCATAATGGTTTGGCGGCAAATCCTGGCAAACTTACCAAAGCTAGATTAAAAAAAAATTAAACTGCATGCAGAGTTTACAAATAATGTGCGTGTACATAAATATAAGGATATAATGGAACTACTTTAATTTGAAGCTATAATAAGATCAAAATATAATATCACTAGAAGATCTTTCTCAAGTGCGGAGTTTTATTTGAAACAAAATTTGTTCTACCTTCTGTTTCTCCTCCACTCTCACTTATCCACCTCCTAATTCCCCTATACTTTTCCCTCAAAATCATCCTCTCCCATCTCCCATTTTTTATTCGCTTATCCCTCTTCTCAATACCACCTTTAATTTTGCTTCCTCTAGTATTTCCATTTCACGCTAATTTTTTTTTGGCAATGCGGCGCCATTTTTGTGGCGCCAGACCGAAATTAATTAAATTAATACAGAAAAGGAAATAATAAGGCAAAGTGTAAGAAATAAAGTGAAATCAGAGAAATAATAATTGGAAAGGAAGAAAAAAATAATAAATTTGCTCTGATGTAAAGAATTTGAGGAAACATTTTATTTTCTTGGATTTGAAAAACAGTATTTTGAAAGCAAGTTTTTAGTAGTTAAAGATGAGTAATATTGGAAGGCAGAGCCCGTCAGCCTCGAGTTTCAAAGAAAAAGGAGGGACTTCAGTAGTTTCGAGTAGGAATTCGAATAAAAGTCAAACAGTGAGTAGTAATACTCCTGGACCTGCTCTTACAAAAGTTGATTATACATGTCCATTGTGTATGGAAGAGATGGACGAAACAGATAAGAAGTTTTACCCTTGTAAATGCCGCTATCAAATATGCTTATGGTGTTTCTACCACGTCAGAGATCAATTGGACAATAAATGCCCAGCATGTAGACAACAATACGAAAATAGTCTTACAAATAGACCCTGTGATCGTGAAATTGAACCAATAAGTAAAGATGAAGGCTTTAATTGGTGTGGAAATACTGTTTCTAGAATTACAAACAATGAATCAAATAAGTTACAGAACGATAATCATGACACTATTGATCATCTTGGTAAATCAGATGATATTTCTAATTTGGAAGACATGAGAATTATTCAGAGAAATTTAGTATATGTTGTAGGTCTAAGTTATTCTATTGCTAAGAGAGAGATACTATCTTGTGAGAACTCTTTTGGTAAGTATGGTAAGATATTAAATATGAGGATTTTACCCAATAATAACGATACATGCAGTGCATTTATTACATATTACGATGAATTGTCAGCTACTAAAGCTATTAAAAATATTAATGGAAAAAAGATGTTTGGACAAAATATTATTAGATGTTCTTTTGGAACAAACAAATACTGTAATAGCTTTATCAGAAATTCTGTATGTAATAATCCAAACTGTGCTTATGTTCATGAAATTGTTGATCCTAATGATTGTATTAGTAAATCTGAACTTATAAACTTTCATTCATCTAATAAATTTGCCCTAAAGCCTTTAAGGGAACTTAAACAAAATGCCAAGAACGGACATGAAATGTATAACAAGGATAGAAGGGCAATTAAAAGCAAAGGTAGAAGACCATATTCCAATACTAATAACCAAAATTATAACTCTACAGATAAGAACGAAGATGAAATCAGGGAATTAAATGAGCAAGAAGTCAGTAATAAGCAACATGATAGTCAAGAGCCCATTGAAGCATCATCCAATGATCAAAATACACCCACCTCCCAAGAAACTCCTGAAGAATGTAAAATTTCTCAAAATAACCATGAAACTCAATCAATCCATGAACAAGAACAAGTCCATTTAGTTAATGAAAAACCAAATTATGAATATAAAAGGGAAAATATAATAGGAGAGGATAACCAAATAGAGAATAGGAAAATTAAGGGAATAGAAGAGGATGAGAAAATTCAAACCAGCTCTAATACTAAAGGCGGAATTCAAATTGACACTAATATTGAAAGCTTCAGTTCTATCAACTTTGGAAGTAACAATCTCCAGAAGGCGGGAAATGGCTGCCCAGTTGGAATGCATGAAAATCTTCAAAACATTACCCAAACTATTCCAAACAGTATTTACTACTACCCGACCCCTAATATTAACCAAGAAAAAGAGGAAAAACCTATGAACTTGGAATTCCATAGAAACAATAATTTGCATATGCATGAAATACATATGCAAAAGTTCCCACATCCTATTATTTCAAACCACCAACTTGATAGTCATATTCAGTTCAATCAGGCACAAATTCAAAACCAATTATATGCAATAGATGGCGCCATTCCCCAAAAGCTTGTAGAATACAATGATAATATTAATCCAGAAAATGACTTATTTGAACTTGAAATTAAAAATAATATTGAAAAAATGATTGAGGAGACTTGTGAAGGCCCTATTCATATGCAAGATAGACAAAATCCTCTTATAAGTTTAAACTCACTGGAAAATGGTCAGCACTTTCACTCTATCTTCTCTAATCAATTGGGCCAAAATTGTGCATCCAATAATAGAAAAACTTTCTCGGATGTTCAAGCTGGAATTATTCAAGGTATCCAGAATAGAGATATTACAGAACAAATCAATGTGGGTAACTCTTCTCTTGAAAGTGGCATCAATATTCTTCGTGCTATGATGCCTCATGCAAATATTACAATTCAGGGTCAATAGTGTCTACTAAGTCAGCCTTGCATTGATTTATTATTTTTTTTTACATGTTACCGCCATTATTACTAAAATAATTTAAAAACAATTATTACTTCAGCTAATACTTTTATATTTATAAGCACACTATTGATTAATATTCGTGATAAATCCAGAACTTATTTATCGCAGATTACTATCTTTTTTCACTTCTTTAATATGCAACCTTAGTAAGCAGATGTATGGCATTTTTGCTTCGTCTCATTCTCACTATATCCCACCATTTCTCAAGAATCATCAATTACATTTAGCGTTTAATATACTGTAAATTATATTTAATATATATTACTTTTGGATATTTTTTTTGTTTTTCTGCTTTGCAGGACCTCATATATAAAAATGCACGAGCGCATTTTCGCACAGGTTAGCATTAACCCGCCTACTTTTACCCGCCTGAAACATTTATTATTGTTTAAATAACTGTTTTTGGGGTATCCACTTAGTAGCGCAAGCGGAATAGCTCAGAGGTTCAGAGCGTCAGGCTCATAACCTGAAGGTCCGACGATCGAAACGTCGTTCCGCTTAATTTTTTTCCCCCGATTAATTTTTTTTCCCCCATTATAAAATTGATTGTTAGGTAACTTTAGCATAAAATATCAATATTATTACTGTTATTCATTAAAAAGAAATTTTTTTATTGAATCAAATTAGAATCATTAGTAATTTAATTAACTGTTATATTAGAGAGAAAACACAATTTTGCACGGCAAATAATTCAATTTGGAGTGTATAAGAATATCTAAAAGCTTTGATATTTCAAACCCTAAACTGGTGAAAATAGAAAGCTCTGATTACAGAATATAGAGCTAAAGATGGATGATAAAGACGGAAAGTTCTAGATTAATAACAAATTTGTGTGAATATAATAATAATAAAGAACAAAATATACATAAATCGTTACTATTACGGTTTGGAGTCAAACTCTTTAACTGTTTAAATATAATATATATGTGTGTAGTAGATATATATATGTAAATATATATATATATATATATATATATATATATTTTACATATATATATTTAATATTGTATCACAATACTCAAAAGTAATCCCAGTAAGAAAACCAGAGAAAAGGTGAGAAGAAATCAAAGATTATAACATAAGGTTCATCAAGGACAATTTTATTGGAATATGAAGTCCCTCTTTGAAAAATATAGTTTAGATATTATTGGTGTAGGAGTTTTAAATCAAGTTCCAAACGATAGTCACTATGGGCTCGATATAGGAGGAACTTTAATTAAGTTGGTTTATACATTAAGCTTGGAGAATGATGAGCTTTTTGAATATGAACTTGAAAATATGAGAAAGAACTTCTACGATATTGAGGCACTGAGAACTAATAGGAAGTATGTGATATTTTGTCTGATAGCTCCAGTGAACAAAGAAATAGAATTACAGATTGGGGACATTTTTGGATTCCTTAAGGAAAGAGGACTATACAAACCCAATAGTGTTCCAATGACTGGCGGAGGATCAGTAAAGTTCAAAACTATACTTGAGTCAAAATACAAAATTAAAGTTGTCCGATTTGACGAAATGAGAAGCATTGTAAATGGATGTTTTGAGCTCTTTGGTAACTTGTCGACAGGCAACCTTCAGCAGCCGCATTTTTATAGTATATTAAAAGGAGAAACATTTCTTGTTAGAATGGACTCTCAAACCAGAATATTTCCAAGTTTAGTAATTTCAGTTGGATCAGGTGTCTCAATAATCAGAGTCGAGAACCAAAATCAATTCGAAAGAGTTTCTGGGACTAGGTTTGGTGGAGGTACTGTATTTGGGATTTCAAAATTACTGGGAGTTGAGAATTACGGTGACTTATTAAAGCTATATTCAAGCTATGAACGGAAGAACGGACAAAATTTAGGTGAATCAACACATTCGAGTGGTTGCTTCTTTAAAGAGTTTGTTAAGGAGTCCTCTATTACCTCTTTATCTTTGCCTCAATATCTCGGAGAAGCTGAGCAAAAGGAAAAATTTGTCCACAATATTGTAAATATGATGTATAGTGATTTGTCATACCTTATATGCTTGATATCATCCAACTATAAATATGAAAACATAGTTTTTTGTGGAAATTACGTCTCTAATCACCACAAGATCATAATCAAGTCCATTAAAAAATACTCTTACATGCTGAATGATAAAGTTAATGTCTTTTTCCATTATTTGGATGGATTTTTTGGAGCAATTGGGGCCTATTTAAGCCACAAATGTAATTGAAATTCACGACTATCATGATCCTTAACCAAGGCTAGACAGAATCCCTGAATTTGGATAATTACGAAATACAAAGCTGCCTTTATATGGCTTTTTTAGTCATTCATATCCTTTTCTAGCCCATTTTTGGAGCACCATTTTCTACTCTAGAACCTCAATTTCTTAATTTATATTACTACATATAAACTAATTCAATCTCATTCGTTTTTATTTTCATTCCTTTATTCATCTATTCTTGACTATACAATATCTCTCTTTGTAAAAGTAAACTTGCCGTGTTTGAACTGAGTTATCGTCTGTCCTTGACCTCTTAACGTGTATTTGTATGTCAACAAACCTTCCAGACCTACCGGGCCACGAGCATGAATCCTTGTTGTACTAATTCCAATTTCAGCACCAAACCCAAACCTATATCCATCTGAAAACCTTGAAGAGCAATTGTGAAATACGCATGCAGAGTCAACTCTATTCATGAATGATGCTGCTAATTTTTCATCTTGAGTCAAAATTACATCTGTATGGTGAGAACCATATTGGTTAATATGTGCAATAGCCTCATCCATACTTGAAACTGACTTGACACACATTTCATTTGAACTAAACTCATGATGATACAAATCCTCAATCAACTCGCAAACATCATTCTCACCTTCCAAGTATTTTAAACATTCCTTGTCAGAATAAAACTTTATGTGCTTTCCTTGTTCCTTTAATCTCAACAATAATGCTGGTAAAAACTCGGATAACTTATCTTTATGAATTAACAAAGTCTCCAGTGAATTGCATGCAGCTGGATAATCCAATTTCCCATCTATTACAATTTCAACTCCCTTTGATATATTTGCATCCACATGCACATATAACATGCACACACCATCTGCATGACCCAATACCGGTATACACGTATTTTTTTTTATCATGTGGACAAGTTCACCAGACCCTCTAGGTATGACAAGGTCGATAAATTGGTTAAAGGAAAGAAGTTTATTTACATCTTCATGAGAAAAAACCATTTGTACTATTTCTCTATTTATATTAATATAGTTTTTTTTTACTTGATTAATTGCATTTTCTATGCAATTCAAAATTGCTTTGTTAGTATTTATTGCTTCTTTTCCGCCTTTTAATATGACTGCATTCCCACTTTTTATAGTCAGCGAACTAATTTGGATAGCTACTTCTGGTCTTGCTTCAAAAATAACTAAAATTACTCCTATTGGACAAGTTCTTCTATATAGTTTTAGCCCATTACTTGTGATTTCCCTAGATAACGTATACTTTCCTAAAGGGTCTTCCAAATTCATTACATCCCTAACAGAGCTTATGCATGCCTTAAGCTTCGATTCATCCAATAATAATCTCATTTTCATTGGCTCAGAAATATTATTCTTATTAGAATTATCCATATCTTTCATATTTGCTTCTAGAATTTCATTTCTATTCAGATATATTTCTTCTGCAAAGTGTTCTAGAATTGCATTCCTCTCCTCAACTGTACTGGAAGATAATTGTATTCCTGATTCTCTTGATCTCCTTGCAATCTCCCCAATATCCAAAATTTCTTCTGACATCTTTAAAACTACTGTCAACTATTCTTATACTTATGTTATATAACTCAATTAAAACTCTAATCGGCCCTATAATAATTCAAATATAACTATATTATGTTTATCAGTTAATTCTTTAACTATGGGAATTAAAATAATACACCCAAATATTCGCACTTAGGGTATTTATCAGCTAAATATGGCCATAAAACAATAAACCTTGAAAAAAAAATTTTTTTTTAGTATTTTTATAATTTAAATAAAGTGGAAAATAATTTCATTCATAAATTAGTCAAATTAACTTTAATTTCAAACTTTTTAATCATCATTTTTTAACTTACTTGTCTACAAATGGCAATAATAGTTTACCCGTTAACGAGAGAGTCTTTGTACGGCAAAAGCTTTCAATAAATACAATCTTTGAGCTTTTTATAAGTAGAAACTATAATTTTAAAGGGATAATAAAAGTATTCAAAATATGTTTAATATATTTAATAATTTTGGTCGAGGGGAAATTGTTTAATGTAATTTCAAAGTAATTAATTCAAATGTGTACACTTTCTACCTATTTACATGCATCTAACCCCTCTTAATAGAATTACTTACCTCCAATATCAAAGACCCAAAGCATATAGGAATGCATGTACCAGGGCCATTTACCATTATTAAATCATACTTATCTTGAAATAATATCCTCATTGAATCCATAAAAGATGCCAATGTCGTGAATACTGATGAAAAATAGCTCTGTCCAACTTCTCTACTTCTTTTTATGCTGTAAAACTCCACATAGTTCCTTACATTGTCTTTGTCCACCTTCAAATTCTCAGAAAATTCATTTATTGCCTTCTCCAAACTAAACTTATCAGTGTTTGCTACTACGCAGCTTAAGGAAACTTTATTTCTCAAATCCATATCCTTTAATAACATTAATAGTTCTGCTGTATGACCTCCTGAACCCAAAACTACTAATATCTTAACTTTCTCGCCACAATTCGATTTTCTTTCTAGCTTTTCATTGCTCCCAACATTAAAAGAAAATCTTCCTCTAACCCAAAAATAAAATCTGAGCGCAAACAAAAATAGAAATATTGATATTCCGATGCTTCCATACATTTTCCTTGTGAATTTTATTTTACACACATCATAATGTAATTGATACCAGTATTTATTTACTTTATTAAATTAATTTGGCTTCCCGCCAAAACCCAATTCAATAATATATCATTGTTAAATTCTGGAAGAAAACTCGGTCAGAATTGACATTTTTCTTGATATTTTTAACAAAATATAAAGTTTAAAAGAATTAAATAATCGATGAATTATTTTGTCTTGTTGAAAAATTTGTATTTTGTTTCACATAATAATACAGTCTAATTGCATGCAGTTAATAAATTTTATTTACTCAAGGGGTGATTAAAATTAATAGTAAAATACGATTCTAATAATAAAGCTATAAAAATTAAACTCTATAGGGTCCTTTACTCATTTTTGATTTTCAATGACAAGTTTATAATCTTTTGATATTTCAATAGAAATTTTTATGTTTTGACCATTTATGAAATATTAATATAGAATTAAAAAAAAGGTAGTGATGTGGGGGGGACTGAGTAAAAAAAGAAATATATAACATTTTCAAAGATAAGAAAAGTTAATAATGAAGAAATTAGTTAATTTCTTCTTCTTAAATGTCTCCTAAGGCAAATAAAAGTGAATAAAAATTGCCATTTAAAGTATTTACATGGGAGAAAGTTATAGACTAGAATATGAAAACAGCAATAGAGATGAGTTTCCTCGTCTGAGTCAAGGATACCTTCAGATACCTACAATTCGAATAATTCCACCAGAATTAAATTTAGAAGAAAGAAGGATACCGACTTTCATGGTAATAGTCAGAGAGAAACTCATAATATTAAAGAGATGGATATATTATTTATTTTATAGCACACTTTCTTGGTTTTCAAGTAGTTTTTCAGGAGAAAGAAATGGAGACCAAATTTATAGATCGTTTGTCTATGGACAACTAATTAGTGTAATATCAGCAGCAATTTGGTGGGGTTTTTTTGGAACAGTAATCACATTTATTATGGAGTCAGAGTTAGCAGCTGGAAATGCTAGACTGGTTTTTAATTTGATGCTCGTAATAATGTCGCCAGTATCAAGAGTGATTTCTGAGAAGTTCTCAATGAGAACTATCCTTGTTTATGTAACAATGCTACGATCATTTATGTGGAGTTCTTATCTTCCTTTTGTTTATGTTGTTGGAAGATATTATGGGCATGAATCAATATACGAAATTATTGGTAATACCCAATTCTATATACTAATAGCTTTAGATGGTGTACTTATTTCATTATTAAACGTTGTTGATTTGGATTGTGGAGGTCTGAATTATCTTTCCAATCAATATGATATAGAAATCACAGCAACTCAAAAATCTCAAGCGGTATACACTCACTTGACAATCTTTGATGTTTCATTTGTATTACTGAATCCTATTCTGGCTTTTTCAATACTATGTTTAGTATTTTGGTATAATTTAATGAAAGTAACAAATGTAGAATTTTCAGATATGGAATTGAATAAATACATTAGTTTTGATCTTGGTAATTCTGGTATTGAGATTCCAGCTCTTATGATAATTTCAATTTTTCAAACTCTTTCAACCATATCAATTATATATTATAAATTTGGAATCCCAGTAAGCAAAGAGTCTAGATTAACCACAAACGAAGATTCTGGCGAATACTATCTAAATATTAATCAAGAGAGAGCTCAAAAAGTTTTTGAATTAGAAGAAAACGCTGCAAGCCTTGTTCCCAGATCCACTATCAAAGAAATCCAGAACAAAATCTCTAACTTCTCAGAAGGTTTTGTATTTGTTTGCCAAGATATCAATATTAGAAATCGGATATTCTGTTTGGCTTTTGAAACAGCATTTGAAGATGTCATGATTTCAATAATTATCCCTCTAACAATCATCCATACCTCAAAAGAATTGTTAGAAAAGTTTTCTTTCGAAAAACAAAACCCTAAAAGCTATTGGGCACCTCTATCTCTACTTCTAGTAGCAATTACCCTAGGATTTGGAAAACTATCAAGCTTAATTGTTACATGGAAGTATCAAAAAGAATATATTCAAAACAAAGAATTTGAAGTCAATGCAAATAAAGACTTTGAGTGCAACTTCTCCACAGAAAATCATACAATTTCTTCAGAATCTACACCTTCATCCACTGATATCTCCTATTCCAAATTCATTTTTCAGTTCCTCAATGAAAATACCCTTAACCGACTATTCCTTCAAATTTCAATTGCAGATCTATCAGTCATCATTCTCCCAGTATCTATCTCCATTATGAAATTTTATTCTCAATTTTTTTTCATGCAGATTACATGTAAGTTATCCACATAAATGCATGCAATGCCAAAAATAAAGGCGCGCATCCTAATACTTTGAGAAATATGTTAACCATTTTTATTGCAGGTCTTTGTGCAATATTTGCCTTTTCAGCCATTTTCTTTGGTTGTTATTCGGTTCCGAAGATTGGGTTGAGTGTTATATATCAACTACATATGGATGATGAGAAGAAACAAGGTAGGTTTAATTAATTATCTCAAAATCATACTTTTGAAAACATTTCTAATATCCTTTATTAGGAAAATTATCTGCATTTTCTGGAATTATTGTTACCATTGTTGATGGTCTTATTATAGCTTTTATCTCTTTGATTCTTCACATAACAACCAATTTCTTTGGTTCGTTCGAAATCGGATTATATATTATTTCAACTATTTATATTTTGCATGCAATCCTTGAGTGGAAGTATGCAACCAAATACAGAATTAGCTGTATGCCTGTCAATCAAGATTTAAATCACAAAAAAAACGTTAACTTAAGCATTTCCTCCATTTAAGCTAAGGAAATCAACAAACACTGAATTAATTATTAATTATATTCAAAATTATCTTTTATATCTTGTTTAATATCTTATACAATTTATTTAATATACTATACTATTATCTTAGAAACTATTAATAATTTTTCCTGCATTATATATAAATATTTATTTGTTATTTCTATATCTCTAATGTATGGAAATCAAGATTCGTATATATAAGGGAAAACAAACGTTAAATATAAAAAATCAAACAAAACCAGTATTGCTTGAGAGGTTATCACCCTTCAACAAGAAAACTGAATCCTTATACCATCAAACTGTCATAACTTCTCTCTCTTCCAGCCTCTCTTCTAGTATCCATTGTAGATACTGAATCTCGAGAATTTGATCTATATGACGAATTTTGATGATCTGGAATATGACTACTTCCTCTACAAGGTGAAGTACCAGTTTCAGTTTTTCCATATCTCACTAAAGTCTTGCAATTAGGACAAATAGCATTACGGAGTAACCAGGCATCAATGCATCCTTTATGAAAAGAATGTCCACATGCTGGTAAGGTTCGAATTTCTTCATTTAACTTAAAGTCTTCTATACAAATAGAACAAGGATCATTAAACTCTTCAACTTTAACTTTGCTTAAAGGTAAAGCAGCAACTTCGACTGGGGTAAGACCATGTCTAATAAAGTGGATACCATAGTCTGCAAGTAATCTGAGTCTTCCCCAACGTCTCATAACTTCATCATTCTCTAACAATAAGAGATCTTCTTCAGCTCTTCTAACTCTAAACTCGAAGAATATAGAGATGCTAATAAAAGCAGTATAAGCAACGATCCAAATATAGCAAAGTACAAGCCAAAAGATCAAAAACCAAGGGTGGCTTGAGCCATTTCCAGCTAAACATTGTGGAGTTTTGGACTCAATATTCTTTAACCAAACAGTTCCAACAACTGTCCAAGAAAGGAAGAATGGGAAAATTAAACAAACTACTGATAAATTTAACCAGAATGGAATTCCTGAGGTACTGCTATATGGTAATACATCATCACTTCCTTCTGAAAGATAATTTGAAACATAGTGAATCACTCTGAAAGCAATAATTGTGATATAACTTATAATTAACCAAAGTTGTATTGGATGGCAACATGTAGAAAAACTATCCCATTGAGATATTAAATCTGCACTTGAATACATAAATGCCAATCCTAAAATAGCGTCATTAATTCCAAACCCTGTCATTTTTTATTGTTTTAAGCTATCTTGAACAAATTTCCATATAATAAGTAAAACTCAAATTTCAAAAAATGAAGACGATATTGTTTGAATAAGGGAAAATTTTTTATTGGAGAATTTTAATAAACAGTTTTGAATTTGATTGATTTTCTGGAAATTAAATTGAAAATTCAATGAAACTTCTCTTTGGGAAAAAAATTATTTAGTGTTCGCACTAATAATAATAAAGGAACATCAAATAATTTAACTTCTTCTAAATATATAAATTTGTTAATAATTCTCCTTTTTAACACTGATATATTGTTGACAAAATAATAGAATCTTGTTTAGTAAATTATATCAGTTCAAACGACAGAGTTTTGTTCAAATTCCTAAAATGCACCTATTTCTTTATAAACTATTAATATTATATTTTGATATTAAATTATCATTATAACACGTTTTGTCTTACATGAAAATTCCTGCCATTTTTGTTAATAACATTATCGTGATATTATACATATTGCTTACACGCTTCTTTAATTTATTCTCTATTTATAAAAAGCGTTTTTTAGATTCCGCGATACATTATGTCTCGTAAATCGATATTTCCCTGCATTGCATGCACACGTCTTGTCTACCGGTAACATGTAATTAATATTTGGGATAATTCAGTTTGGAGAAAATTACAATTTGGAAAGTAAAAGTTAAAAGTGCTTTAACTAGTGTATTAATGTGTGTATAAATATATATATATATATATATATATATATATATAATTAGATGATAGTAGTATAATGGAGAGGAGATGAAGGAATAAATGAAGTAGTAATTATTTATCTGCAAGTAAGGCAAAAATTAGGAAAGGATTTTCATTAGATTTCTGAATTTGGTAGAATGATTCAATATATGAGATAATATTATCATCGTATTCAAACCAACTTGGGTTTTTTTCTTTAGAATTATCGTAGAAATGTTTTCTTCCTATAGTGTAATAATGTCCCGAGTTGGTAGTCTTTCCTTTGTGAAAGATGAGTGCGTAAATAATGTATTTGTGATTATTAAGCATAAATAGTTCATTAAAGATTATTTTTATCTCGTTTTGTTTTATGCCTTTATTTGATTTTTGGTCCCAAAAGTAGTTATGTAATGCCAAAATAACATACTTAGAGGGATTAACTATTGAATTCCATCTTTCGGAGGCACTTTTCTGTTGACAATGGTCACAGTCAAGAGAATCTGGAATATTTTCAGATAAGAAGTGATTTTTAATCAGAGAATCCAGAGTTATTATATAATCATTACTTAAGTTAAGATTTTCTCTGTTATCTGAATGAGATAAAGAGTTATTAAAAACATATAAATCAATAATAGATAATGAATGATTTTTCTTTGACTCAATCGCTCCGCAAGATAAACATTTAACGTAATCTTCTGTCAACATTATGAAAGGTGAGCAATTATCATCAATATTTGTTAATAAATATCTTAAAAACTCAGAAGCATCATGCTGTTTCCCAAAACTGAATGTATTGGATATTTCTTTAACAAATCTTAAATCTACAGACTTAGCATTATTGTTACTGCAAATCCTTGCAACTATGTTATATTTTCCATCTTGTTTAATTGGCTCTAATATACAAGTTAAAAATTCGAAAAGATACAAAATTAATTTATTTGGTTTAGAGAATTTGTTTCTCATATATTCATGAAGCCATTCGATAAAATAGTAACTCAACGCCAAGCATTGAATTGTTGAATTTAAATAGCAAGTATTTCCAATATTTCGTATACCTTTATCTTTTTCATTTAAATTCATATAAGAATTAATTAGCTTAGTCCTCCAACCATTTTCATTGAACTCCACCTCGTAATCATTATAAGCCTCACCGCCTTTCTCTTTGTCTTCATTTTTAAAGCCATTACTAGATGTCACCAGTAGTATACTTTGTAACTGGTATAATCTTGAAATTATTTCAAACTCATTCTTCGCAGAATCACCTAATCTCGCTCTTTCTGTCATTCCCCTAATAACTCCATCCACCGTATCCAAAATTTCCATAATTTTAAAACTATCCAGGTAACTCCATATTTCTAAATTAAATACTTGCAATAATAAGTCCACTATTGACCGTTCTAATGTCCCGCCTGATGACGTGTTTTTGCATGCATGTAAAATTAAACTAATAATGTGGACAATTGATTGTTTTCTATGCTCGAATTTTAGTGAATTATTGTTGCAGATTGAAATAATTATGTCCAGGAGGATGTTTTGGATGATTTTGTCTTCTGGATATTTGATTAGGAAGAATGCTGAAAAGAAGTAAATTGGGATAGTCTTTTCGAAAGTTGAATTAAGTTCCATATCTTGAATTTGGTTTTCACGCTCATTTGATTTTGAATTTAAGATTAAAATATCTAATGTTCTTGAGAAAATTTGGGTTCTGTTTTGATCAAAATTATTTAAAATCTCAATAATTCCTTTAAAATTGGCTTTATCAGATTTCACTTTGATTGGTCCTAGTAAGTAATTCACAAGGAATTTTATGGATTTTATTACATATAAAATGCATCCCTGAAATGCATCTCCTGACCTATAGTCCAATATTAATCTAAAGTAATACTCTACTGCTGGGCCAGGAACTTCAAAATCTTTTCTAAGGTGTAAAGAAAAAAGGATTCCATTTAGCTTATTTTTAATTTCTTCTACTTTATTTTCATGGTTCTTAAAATTTAGAAACATGTCATACTTATTCCAATTCTCTATCATCCAGTAGACTACTGGAATTAATGGGAGCTCATCAATCTCTTTAATATTAAAAATCTTTAAAATCTCCTCAAACGTCAATTCAAAAAATATCCATAATTTTACATTTAATTCACTTAGTTTATTTTCATTATAAGAAAGTTCAAAAAGAACTGAAAGAAAAGAGCAAATTAATGGTAAATTCTTTTCATAGTATTCTATTGAATAAATTCCAAAGAAATTCTCTACTAAATCTTTTAAGTTAAGCCTCATCAACTCAGAAAGTAAATCGCCTGAATATTTTGATGTTAAGCTATTCAAATTCTTCATTACTAGTCCATTAATTGTTAGATTTTTAAAAAGTAACTCCTCAAGCGAATTCTCTGAATTAATTTGTGGGATATCTTCTATACATTCTTGTTGATCTACCTCTTCTTCTAATGTTTCTTTTGAAAAGTGTGATGTTCTAAAACTTGAATCTTTAAATGTTGGAAAAGTAGGTATCGAACTTTCTGATAGTGATCCAATTGAGTAACTTTCTGAATCTGACCTTGAAGAAACTGGAGAAATACTATCATTTGTTAAAATTGATCCGGATAATCCTGTTGAAATAGAAATAAATCCTGATGAGCCTACTGAAGAGTATGAATCTGATACTGAACCTGAACTTGAATACAAACAAAGAACACTCATCTCTGTTTTTTCAATATCCTCCTCCGAATCAATTCTGACTATATCTTCGTTCTTTTTTTCTTGAGAATCAACTAACCGAAAGAGTCCATTTTCTCCTTCCTGAAACTCATCTTTATTCTCCCCCATTATCAATTCAGAAGGATGGTATTAATAATTAATTCAAGCCTTTAAATACTCACTCATCTACACAACTTTTAATTCATTAATCTTCAAACACCTTGACTTCTTCTGTGGAAATCTCTTCTTTCCTTCTTTTACTTCAATATCTTATTGCTAAAAATTTAACTTGCTTATCTTTTTCTATATTTTATTTATTCTGCAATTCCCCGCCTAAATCGTTCGGTACCACACTCATTAGATCTATATTAAAATAATTGACAAATAGAAAAATTTTTAAAATTGACTATAAAAAAAGGAAATTGTTTTAATTAGGAATTTGTATATTATTAAAGTGCTATTCTACTCCAATTTATCAAAATATTAAAAGTTTTCTTAAATTTGAAAATAGTGAAATTTTCTATAATGACTACACGGTACCGAAATTGTGCAAAATGTGTAATATGTGAAAAATTGAGGGTAAAAAAAAGTTGAGGGGTTCAAAATTTAAATAAAGTCAATCATTTTAGAAATAGTATTTCTTTTTGTCAATACTTTATGAAACAATACTATGATTTTTGAACCAAAAAAAGTTCTTTTATTTCTCATTCTTTCTCTATTTAATATATTTATCCAATTCAAAGAGGCCTATTCAAATGATCCAGCCTTAGTAACATTTATTGAAAATATTAAGTTAACAAGGAATGAGAATAACCATATGATTCAAATTACTAAGAAAGAAGAAGAATGTTTTCGATTCTTTCCCACATACTTTTCAGAATTAGGTGAAACTGAATTAACTGGAAAACAAAAAAAAGAAATTTTGAGTTTAATCAAATATAATTTTATTTCATGGGTTAATTACAATGATAATATTCAAATACTAAATTCCGAGGATCATATTTTGACATCCATGGAAAAATCTCAACTTGTTGAAAAACTTAAAGAAAGTGATTTTCAATCACTAACATTAACAGAAAACTATGCAATGTATAATATTTTGTTTAATGATACAAATTATAATGGAGCTTTTAATATCTTGAATGTATGTGATAATTCTAAGTTTTACAAGGGAGTAAGTACTTTAGACAAAACCCATACTTTTCAAAAATATGATCAAATTGAATTCATACTTAGTAGCGAAAAAAGTGATAAGACTTTAATTGTGGATGAAAGAGAAATAGGAATAGAAAGAAAAAACGAATTTAATCCTGAAGATAACGACTCTCTTGAAAAAATTATCAATGACTATTCCAACTCAAGAAATTTGTTTATTTACAACAATAATTTTAATTTTGAAGACACAAAAACTATAGATGGTCTTAATAATGACGTGTCAAATCTTAAATACAGCACTCGTAACCTTAAAACTCCTTTCAAAGTGAAAGTAACCAAAGATATAAATAATATTCAAGATGATAATCTTTTTGTTGAGAAGAATAGAGAAGAGAAGAATCTAAATGAAAAAGTTAGAAATGAAAAGGTTGAAAAAGAAGAAATACCAGAATCTTATGAGGATATCCCAAGAAATAAACAAAAGGAGGATGTTAAAAAGCTGGAAAAGAATATTAAGAAGAGAAATGTATTGAAAAACGGAGAGAAAGAACTTAATGAAGGAAAAAGTAATTCAAATGATACTCACCTTGTAAGAAAGAAAACTAACTTGAGAGAGAAGAAAGAGTGTAAGAAGCTTTATAAAAGTATAAATAATAATCGTTTTTACATAGACACTCGTCCAATAATCTCAAATGATGTATACTTAGTTAAGTAATAAGGTTTAGTATATTAATCAAAGAAAATAGAGGTAAATAGTATGTTTAAATATCTACTTAATAGTGATCATCATTCTTGTTTTTTCTTATATAATAGGGAAAATAGTAAAGCTAATATTAAAAGTTTTAATTGCTTGTCTTCTCATTAAAGTTTTTCCTTCATAATACTTGGAATACTTTGAAATACCTGTAACTATACCAAATAAGCTTTACTATATAAATCATTCAATAATGAATACTTATATTTTAATAAATTGTATAGATTAGAATGCTATATATTTATTAAAAGTATCCAATTACTTAAGTTTATCTTCTGCAGCAACAACAGTAAGAAGTGAGGCAAAGTAAGAGGACAAACAAGACTGGAACTGTATATACAATAATCCAAAATACATACTCTGGAATTCCATATTTATCAAAGAATGATTCTTGATCATCTTCATCATCATTATCATGATCGCCTTGATTATCAGTTGGCTTTTTTGTAGAATCAGTAGTATCCCTAGTAACACTCTTTTGATAATCTTTAGTTGTAGCAACTGAATCATTTCCTGTATTAACTCTCTTTCTAATATTGACCAACTTAGATACAGCCTTTAAGAATCCTTCTCCATCAAATGTAACATGCTTAGTTGTGGAAGTTTCTGTTGGTGTAGTAGAAGTTGATTGATATTTAGTAACATCCTTCTGATAACCATCATCTGATTTGTTATATGTATTTTTGCCAACAGTATAATCTTCAATCTCCAAATCATCAGAAGTTCCCATAGGAGTAACAGTCTTATAAGAATTGGTCTGATCAGCTCTCATAACTTTACTAGTCTGTTTTGGCATGGTAGTTGCTTGAACAGTTGTATCAACATTAGATGTCTGATCATAACTCTTATCAGTACTAGTAGTAGTACCAGTAGTAGTCTTATCCATACTTTGATAAGTTTCAAAATCTTGAGTAGAAGCTGTTGATTCATTTTCATAAATATCAGATTCACTACTGGAATTATAAGTTTGTGAAGATGTATTGGTATCTTTGGATGTACCAGTTTGTTTAGACATATCTGAGTTGGATGATTTACTTTCATCATAATCAAATTCTGTGGTCATTTTATTATCAGTTTGAGAATTGGTTTTTTCATCAACTTTGGTTTCAACTTCAGAATCCATGTCAAAAACTTCATTTCCCAAGAGAGAATTATCCACTGAAGCAGAAGTCACAGATTCATGAATCTGTAAAGCATTCAAAATCCCAAAAAGAAAGAATGTAGCAAGGAAAATTAACTGGAAAATAGATTTCATTTTTATTTTTAATTAATTTCACTCAGTAATTAAAGTGAGCATATTTTGACTCAAGTCTTGAAATGCATGTAAATTGTCCACATTAATTCGAACATGTAATATTTTTTGCTAATTACCGGCTTTTTGCAATTTTGCGAGCATAAAATTGACTCTTCTCGATAAAACTGGCTGGCCTTTTTTTGTTTTTTTTAGCAAAGCCCTCTTTTTATCATATCGTTCTTTAACTTTCATTTTTTTCTCTCGTTTCAACTTTTCTCTTTCTATTGCTTCTTCTTTCCTCTTCTCCTCCAGAATTTTTGCCTTCTTAAGAGAATTTTTGAATGGGTTGGATTTCTTTCCTTCTTTCACTTCTCCCATTCTACCATTAATATTATTACTATCTCTAAATTTCTCAAACTTGACTCCACTCACACAATTTTGAGTATTCTTTCTTTTTTCTTCTTTCTACCTTATATACCTTTTTACTACTTTTTAATTTGACCTTTTTTTTACTAGCATATACCGGTTTTTTTCAAAAAATGACGTGTTTAGGCGGTAACATCTGTATTTAATTAATCCAAGTGTGAGAAAAGCTATAATTACTAGTTTTATTGGTTAATAATATTAAAAGGGATTTTTTTCCTTTTTTTTGTAGTTTTAAAATAAGTTTTCATTATTCTTTATCTTTTTTGTTTATCTTATTTTCTATAAGATCTTTGTTAGTTCTTGAATTATAGTTTTCTGTCAATATTTGCTAGAATTATAGTTTGTTTAATAAGCAAGATATACTATAGAGAAGAAGATTACCAAAAACAACAGTTTGTTTAGAATAATCAGAACTTAATATAATGTTCTTTCTATGCCTAAATCTTATACCCCCCCTCCCCCATAGACTTTTAAGGTAAGAGGGGAAGAAAAGTTAATAGGTTTTAAGAATCCACGTTATTTTATCTAAGCAAGTATATGTCAATTTTTAGGCGGAAAGTTATAAATCAATCACATTGAAAAAATTAATTCTTTTTTGAGATTTATAAGAAAACATAGGAAACGAATCCATTTTCCTAAAAGACTTCAAAAACCGAAAATTAATTCTCAATGGACTATATTAATGGAGTGCCTAATTTGCTTTGCTGATTTGGATGAAATTAATTCTGTTGACTATAAAACCTCTTCAGATTCAGAATGGTTTAAGTCATTGTAAGTAAAATTTCTTTTGTCTATTTAATTCTTAACTTTTCTTATCATACTTTCCCTAATCAATTTTATATAGATTTTGTTTTGAATGTATTACAACTTTGAAAAAGACTCAATTTAAGAGATACTGTGATTCAGTTACTGAAACTAAATGCCTTAAAGAACAAAAATCTTTACTAAGAAGAGGACCTCCCGTAAGTTTTTATAACCTACTCTATTCTTTTTTATCCTTAAACTAATCCTGGAATCGGCTTAATTCCATTCTTTCCTAATTTCAGATTAATATATATGACAAACATGGTTTCCCAGAATGTGGGGAAAATGAAGTTTTTATGCTTTGTAAATCAAATAGTAAAGATATTATATGTCCAAAACTTGATGGCTCTCTAGTTGGAGAGGATCGAATTAAATATTGGGATTATCTCAAGCAATTCATTTCAAAAGATCTTCTTGAAGATGATCTTTCAAAGGATGAAGAAAATTAATATTTTTAACTATAAATAGAATATTAAAAAAGTTAATATTAAATTGGTCATTTATTATAATTTCCTATTATTATATTTTGAATAATCTCTAACCTTCTAATTTACTAAATGATAAAAGCTCAGAATTCTTTTTGTTTATTTGTTTGAAAATGATTCTCTGCTCATCCTTTAACATTGTGAATAAACTCTGTTTACAATGATCATCAATAACTGATAAAATTGGATTCAAACACGAATTCTTGATAATTTGAGCATTTATATTAATAATTTCTCTCAAATGTTCTTCATCCTCATCCACTAATTCTAGTCTCTTATTTATTATATTTATATAGTTAATTAAATCGCAAGCAAGAGATATTGAATATCTCTGAACTTTATTCTTAGTTATTTGAGAAACTATTAGAGGATATAATCTGCTTATCCTCTTGTTATGAAGAGTATAAAGGTTAAGTCCTAAAGGATGTTGACTTATCTGATCTCCTAAATTCACCAAATTCTTTAAATTCTCCTCTATTAAGTGAAATTGAGAAATCCAAACATCCAAATGACCTGTACTCATTTGATTTCTATTCTTTTTTCTACTTGATTGATCCCAAAGAGGATTTAACAAAGTATATAAAGGTATATAAGGACTTATTGTGATACATTCAAATAAAGCCAAATAAAATGATTCTCTTGTATTATCATCTATTCTTTCCTTTCTTATAACTTCCTCCAGATCATCCAATCTTAATCCAAGACCAATACTTGAAAGTCTTGATGAAATTACTAATAACATATTAGAAATGGGAATTATTCGGCTATTATTTAGACTTAACCTTGGATTTTCTTTAATACTTTCTATATAACATCCAATACAACATGAATATAAAATTGAAATAATATTACTTAGTCTGATAAATGAAAAAGTATATAAAATATATTCATTCCTTATATTTGATTGTCTTCTTTCTATAGAATCTATCAATTTTGAAATCACTATTTCAAAACTAAATTCTAATTTATCTGAAGCTCCCCATGTTGAAATCTTAGAAAATAATCCTCCTTTTAAACAAGGAGATAAACATCTATAAATCTGACCTTTGTTACGAATTACTCCCCAAAATAAATCCAAGTAACTTAATAATACAAATAAGTTCTCTTCTTTGGAAAAATCAACTTTGACCATTGTTTCATTAATTGCATAGTTTATAAGACTGGTTATTGAACCATTTATTAATATTGAAACTATCTCATAAATATCCATTTGTCTATAAATTTGAAATGAATGACTATAGTCTTCTTTTCTTATTGAACTTCCTTCCAAAATACATTTGACAATATATCTACTCCATTCCGAGACAGTTTTTTGATGATTTTTAAAATTTGGTAAATCATAATTATATTGGTTTATCCCATATATTCCAAATTCAAGATTTATTCTAATAAGTTCCAAAATTAACTTAAAAGTTTCAGAGTAAGTCTTTTCTAATAATCCAAAACAAAGCTTCATTTCTACTTGGTTCTTTTTCAATTCTGATATTATTTTATTAATAATTTGGATTACCTGTTTCAAATAACTAATGATCAAATCAATCAGAGTAAAAACTTCGTTTATAAGATACTTTTTCTTTTCAGGATCATCAATAACTTTTTGAATCTTTTTTAAAAGATCACCCAAAATGTCAATTACAGTTTTAATTTTTAATAAAGGCAAATTCTTGTGTGTCTCATCCAATTCTCCATCAATTATTTCCTCATAATTCAAATTCCATCTCTGAATATTAGGATCAGCTTTTAGATAAAGTTCACAAATCTTTGTAGAGTAAAGCAATTCCATTTTTTTCTTAACTTTTAGTTTATGTTTCAATCCATTAAGAGTCTGAAAAATGTCAATATTTCCCACAATTCTCTCTTTCATTGATTTAAAACTATTTTCCGAGCATAAATCTATGGATAATTGTATTTGATTAACCCAAGACATATTTTGAGTTAAAAGACCTTCGAAATTGTCTTTAATGTTCAACCACCACCACCAATCCAAAGATTCCATTTGACTTATTACAAAATCACCAGTTTTTTTTGAATCTTCTTCAGATTCAAAAGCATTATTGACTGATTTTCTTAGAATAACATTCAGATTTTGAGATAATTTGGTATTTGTTTCGACAACTTTAATTAATTCTAAGAACTTAACTAATAAATTTGTCTTGTTTTCTTCATTTTCAGGACTAAAAATGGCTTTAGAGAATTTAATTACAAAATCATTTGCTCCAATCTCGCTTTCTATATTAATCCATCTCAATATTCCTTCGACAGCTTTTTCAAGAAGATGTAATGAGGAAGAATGATCATTTTTTGAGCCTGAGACATAATCAATTTCAAAAACTAATTTTAGGTATAAACTAGAAATTTCTGAAAATATGTCTCCAAGTAATAATTCAGTCCTATTATTAATGAAGTAAGTCACAAGATCTTTTCGATTCCAAAAATCAATCATCTGTAAATCATGAGACATAGAGAAACCAAGTTCTTGAGAGGATTGATCAAAGTTTAATCTTCTTCTTTTATTCCTACCAGTTTCTATAAAGCTATCCAACTCCTGTAAAGCCAAATATATCATAAGACTTGTCAAATATGGAATCTGGACCAGATTTCTAAAAAGTGAGTTTGAGACATTATTGGTTTGAATATATTCTTGATATAAAGATCTTGTAAACAAACCAAATTCTGAGAATTTATCTTTATTTTTACTTTCTACGTAATGTTTGATAAATTTCTCAATACCTTTTAAATAAGAAATATTTTGAAGGATAAACTTGGTAAGAATTTTGTTAATTCGTATGGACCAAGAATGATCATCTGGAATTAAACTTGAACAACCATCTAAAATTAGTCCATATAAAACAAAAATCTTGTTAAAATCATCTTGATTGAGAGTTCCTAAATCTCTAAGCTTAGTAATCAGAGTAATTAATTGTACAAACATACAATAGAGATTGAATGAAGGATGAATTGAATCCTTTTGTATAGGTTTTTCTTGGTAATTTTGTGTTAGAATCTTGTCATAATAAAAGTTAAGAATTTCAAGTAGATCGTTTTTTTGCTCAATATTCCAAGTTAATAACTTTCTCAAGAGATGTATAAGTCCCAAAATACATGTAGTTTGAGTAATTTTTGAATTACTAATGTATTGGTGTATTTGGATTGCAGCATCCTCTAAGATTGGAATAGAAGATTCAGATAAGGGAATAGAAATCATTAAGATTCCAATCCAGGAAGTAGAGATAGACTCATATAGGAGTGAATTAGAAGAATTTCCCTTAAGAAATCCAAGGAATGAATCAAAAATATCAGAAGTTTGACCTGGAAGAATAGAAATACCAATATTATACTTAATAATTTGAAGAACTTGAGTACTTAGAAAGATGGCTTCTAATTCATGAAGGTCTTTTGTCTTAATATTCTTCAAAAGAACTTTCGAGAGAGAATTAAAGAATAATGGAAGGTCATGAAGCTTTATAAATGTAAGAATGTACTTGGTGATACAAATAGTAAGAGAGGAAGAGAATGAACTTTCAGAAGTTGGCATATATGAATCCATAATATGACTAGAAAAATCTTCTCCTGAAATAAAGCCAAGTAGAATTTCAAGAGGACCATATATATAATATTTATGAGAAACTTTTGCAGATTTGGGAATTACAAGTTTTTCATCCTTACTAGAGAGAAAAATCTTTGGGAGGAATTCTAAACATTTGATGGGATCGATAATAATAGAATTTTCTATAGTTTTCCAGATTTTGGGATTTAAAGTATCTCTAAGAATGCTTTCTTGAAGCTTCCCAAGGATTAATTCATAGATTCTAAGCTTAAAATTGTTCCCAAACTCGTCATCAGACTCTCTAATATTGAAAGTATTGACTCCAATAAAGAAGTTAAAGCATTCATTAACATAATTAGCCTTTTCATAGAATTCTTTCAAATCTTCCAGATTTAGGCTCAAATAGAGAAAGAATAGAAGATAATCACCACCAATACTATTAGAAGTCTGGGTTTCTTTATAATTAGATCTTTCAACCTCGTGAATCTTCTTTATAATAAGAGGAATGAAACAATCAAATTTGGAACCTTTGCCAACTAATGCCTTATAAAAGTCAAATGTGTAGTTAGAAGAAGATTTTTGTTTAGAGTTTCCAGTTAAAGCAAAAACTTCATTCCTAAGAATAGATAGAAAGGATGGCAAATGCTTATCATTCACACAAATTTGAATAAGTTGTGCAATCTCATTTTTAATTTGCATAAAAAAGGGACTTTCCAAGCCTTCTTTTACATAAAAGTTTCCAAAAGACTCTAATAGGCGGGAAGATACTATTCCAAAGCCTTTTCTTGGAGGAATATACATGGAAACGAGCTTCCTAAGGAGTTTGACTCCTACGTAACATAGTTCAAATTCATTAGGTGAGGCAGAGTCCAAATAATCAGAAACAAGCTTAATAAGAGGATCCAGATCATTCACATAAACAGTAGGGAACTTTTCTTCCATAATTTTCATAATTTTCAACCAAAAATCAAAGGATTTTCTAGAATGACTAATATTAACATTAGGAAATAACCATTTGGACCATAGAGCTGAGTATCTGATCATTGGGAAATCTCCTGGGAGCTCTTTCAGTATTCCATGCAAAAATTCCAGCTCTTCCTCTGGGATTTCATTCAATCTCTTGTCATTTTTTCCATATGGAAGCCTTCTACCTTTTGAATCATACCACTCAAAAAACCAAATAGCAAGGCTTTTTCTGTCAAAACTCTGATGAGTTTCAGGTTCAAGAGAGAGGGAATTGAGCTCTCGTCTATACCTTACCCTTAGCACATCCGAGCTCATTTGATTCTTAGCATGGACACTTTTGTCCTTTTCTGACATTATCTATAGGTAATTTGCAATTTTCTCGTGGTTGGCGCCATGGCGCCAACATGTGCCTAAATCAAATAATTGTCTCTGAAAAGCATGAGCACAGAAAAAAGGACAAGGAGAAATATCGTAATGGATTGAAGTATTTGTTTAAAATCTTGACTACGAGAAGGAAAGAAAGTATCCAATGGATTTTTTCATTGGTGGGGGAACTTTCGGTACAGTCAAACTTTTAAGAGATTCGGAATCAGGGAAGCTAATAGTTAATAAAACTGCAAATTCAGTTGAGAAAAATGATGATTTAAAAAGAGAGGAGGCCTTGCTTAGAAAGCTTGGGGGGAAACATGTAGTTGAGACATATGGCTCTTTCATGAACGAGAATGGACTATTTACGATAATCCTGGAATATTTTCCAGCAGATCTGAGAAAGATAATACTTCAAGGAGAGGCTAATAACTTTTTCATGAAGAAAAAGATATTGTTTGGTATATTAAAAGGAATTGATTATATTCATAGCCTCAAAATTGCTCATAATGATTTGAAACCTGAGAATATTTTAGTAAGTAAGGATTTCAATATCAAGATTTGTGACTTTGGAATGGCCACTGAAACCAATAATAAGATAATTGAATGCAACAAGGTAAGTCATTTACAAACAAAATAGTTATTTTATTGCTCAATGATGGATTATTTTTTGATGAAAATTACTGTTTTAAGTTTTTTAGTTTAATACAGCTAACAATAGTAATTTGAATTAAAAAGGCGAATCTGAGAGCATAGAGTAATATCAAATAATAGTGAAAAGATGCAATAAAAATACTTGAATTTGACTAATTAACTGTTTTTTTTTTCAATTTTTTACAACTTCAGATTTTGACAAATTTGAAATATAAAAGTCCAGAAAGGCTTTTAGGGACAAGAAATTCAAATGATCTATTTGCTAGCGATATGTGGTCCTTTGGATGTATAGCTTTGGAGCTCCTAACTGGAAAGGCGTTGTTTAATGGGAGGAATGAGATTGACCAACTATTTGGTATTTTTAGATTAGTTGGAACTCCATTAGGAACAAGCTTGGATTATTTAAAGAGTTTACCTTCAATTTCAGAATCTGGACTAGTTCTTCCTATTTTTAAAACAAATTGGGACTTGTTAAAACTTATCAATAAAGAAGACAAAGCTTTCTTTGAACTAATAATATCTTCATTAAATCCCAGCTCAACAGAAAGGATTACTGCAAAACAGGCCTTAAGATTGGAAATCTTTTTAGATTTTTTGTAAGTATTTAATTCTATCCTGCATTTTATCAAAAACTGTGGAACTATAGCATTTACCATTGTCTCTATTATCATCATCAGAATCAGAATCATCACTACTTGAGTAATTATTGGAATATTCTGAGCCTTTCTCAAATCTAGAATGCTCAGTGATTTCACTATTCTTAATAACATTGTTTTGAACAAACAACTTTAAAATTGACTTGATAGTAATCTTCCTGTTCTTATCTTTAAAGCTTGAACTACCTGTGATTTGAGAAATACTTGTACCATTTCTGTATATAATCATTGTCGGTAATGATTTGTCTGGATAGTTTGGAACAATATCACTAGAAATACCCTTAACAAATTTGATTTTACCATATTCCTTTGCAATTGTCTCAGATAAAAGTCGATTTATGATTTGACAATCCTCATTTGATTCCTTATACAAGTGGACAACAACTGTTGTGTTATCTTTTGACGCTTCTGTAACTTCTTTCACAAAATCTGGTTTTCTTATAAAGTATAACTCTCCAAATCTGGAGTTTTCTTCGGCTCTGTTTTTCAAGGATGCCAACCTTCTTGCTCGTATCGCAACAAGTTCCTTTTCAAAACTCTCGTCTTTATCAACCTCAACATCAATAAGTTTCTCTAGTTTTGCATTTTCAAAAAGATTAATAGACTCCAAAGCATCAATTCTCTCTTTATACAATTCTTCATTCTTCTTCTCTTGTTCCCTTGGAGCCCATATTCCCCGTTTAACCATTTGATCCTCCCATTGAGTAGTAATTTCTGTTGGATTTGTAGTTGACATTCTTAACACAACAAAGATCTAAAAACTTTAAATTTATTCTTGAATTTGAAACACAATTGAAGATCTAAACATATACTTTCTTATCTGAAAAGTGTCTTAATCTGATTTAATAAGGAAAGCAAATTATTTAATTTTACTCTTTTCTCTAAAAAATTCTGTTCCCTGATCCCTATATTATTTTTTATTAATTATTAGGCCCCAAATTAATTATTAATTTATAGAAAGAAATTAATAATGGTTTAGGCGCCAAAACATGCAATTATACACATAATGTGGATACATGCAATCGTAATAAATTAATGCATAGTACCGGTGTGAGCATTGATAAAATAAAAAACTATGAAAGGCGCGTGAATGATAGTTGTAATTATTTCGCCACACATTAATTAAGACTTTTTGGTATTTGCCAAGTTGTTAGGAATTAAAGGTCTAGGATCTTTAAAGGCTTGGTTTGATCTTCTTTTTCCCCTCTCAGACCATGTACTGTAAAGAACTCGACTCTCTGGGAGGAAATATTCAACTCCATGCTGTCTTAATGTATGAAGAATGAATAGATAGAAGGGAGTCCTAATCTCTAGTAATTTTTCCCATTCAAATGAAGGGTTAACATTAGAAAAAGAGACTCTTGTTTCAATGAAGTGCCCCGGTTGAATTGAGTGAATATATACATATACTGAGTTTGGAATAAAATCTCTTGGTCTGTCATCTGCGTATTGTTTTATTGATTTAGTTAATGCATCAAAAACAAAAGGACTTGTTAAGTCTGACATATAGAAAGTTAGGATATGACTACTTTGTACTGCTCTACTTTCATTTGAAATACTTTGATCAATTAACCAGTAATTAGGGTACATGATTGGTACTGATTCCAGTGTTGAAAAGATAGTACAAAACGTTTTGATCTTTCTAACTGTCATGATTGGACCACAATTAATTCGAATTCTATCACCTTGGTTGTAAGGATTTTCAAAAACCACAAAAATAACAGAGCTTATAAAGTTGCTATAAAGCCTATTTAAAGCAACTGAGATTGAGGAGACTACTGCTGCACCCGAAATAACCAGAGTATTTACATTAATTCCAATTATTATTAGAATGAATAAAGATGAAAAGAACCAAAGTACTATTGAGACCATACGTTTAAATACCTTTGCAATTCCCTCCTGAGATTCTAAAGTGTTAATCATTTTTTTCCTCGTTTCATATGTAGTTACTAATAATCTAACCCAATCATCCTCATTGTACTCCTTTCTTCCAATTGGGTCTATCTTCTTCAGAAATGCTTCTACATTTTCTCCATACAATACCTTTAATACATCTAAATTCAGTGCCAAAGGCTTATCATTTTCTTCCTCAAACAAACAAAAGTCATTGTAATTAAAGACTCCATATGGAGTTGTTGGGAAAAATGAGTTATATCTCTTTCCTTTTCTTAAATCAGAGTTTTGTTTCCCTCCAGTAAACACTGATGGTTGAATAAGCTTTTCATCTTCTTGAATTGGAACTGTCTTAAATTCTTCTGCACGAAGAATACTTATTTTCTTCTCCTCAGTTTTCTCTTCTTCATTCTTCCCCTCTTTTTTCTTATCTTTGCTTTTAAAGTCAGGCTGGTTGATCTTGGACTCATATATTGTTGGATTACTGATTTTTATGGAAGTATCCCACGCAGATTCATCGTCATGATTACTTTTTGGCATTTCAGTATTTGAGATAGATTCTCTTTCATTTTCACTAGAAGATGAAACTGAACAGGAAGAATTTTGAGAAGATAATGGAATGTTTATCGAAGTTAAAGCTTTAAAAATATGTTCTCCTGAGGCGCTTCTAGCCTCATTGGCTTCGAATGCATGCATGCGTTCTGCTTCCTCACCAAATTCTGAGTTTGCGTGATTTTTATCCTTTTGCCTATATTTCCACTTCCCCATGAATAGTAAAATTTCATTTGTATGTTCTATCATATCATTAAATAACAATTTTGCATACTTTCTGGCATCTTTCTTATTTTTAACCTCCACAAACTGATCATCTAAATAAAATAGAGCTGAGTATTGTTTAACAAATTGAACTGCCAACCAATTTTGGTATTTCTTCTTCTTTATTTGAGAAATTCCTTCTTCTGTCAAAAAATAAGGTAAAGTAATGGAATCTCCCTTATTCATTGGTTTCTCTTTAGAACGATTCTTTGAAGAGAATTTACTTAACAAAAAACGACTATTCTGGTTTGGAATCATCCTAAGGCCTTCGACAATATGAGGGCGCAGTTTAGTCCAATTGCAGTTAATTAGCCTTAAGAATCGATATTTGAGAAGGAATCCCACCAATAGTTTTGACATGGATCCAATAAAGTCAAGCATAAAGAAGAACATTATGAATGCAAGAATAAGTCTTCTAATAGCAAAAATTAAAACCATTAATCTTGACTTCAAAATTATGGATCCTGAGAGAAGTGGAATAACAGAATCATCATTTAAAAGAGGAAGAGTATATCCATTTTCTTCTTTGTTCAATGTTAACTGCAATTTCCAAAGTAAACTGATCTGACCTGCCCATAAACAGTAAATAAGTTCAGGATCTGCTGTCCCAGAAAGAGCAGCAAATATTCTTCCCTCTGGACATAACCATGGCAAAATGAGCCTGAAAATGATCAGCCTGACAATCATCATGAACAAATACGTTGCAACATCCATAAAATAGATAACTGTTGCACATTTAGCAGAACTAACAGAAAAATTGTTATCTATTAGATAATTGACATATGCTGCAATAGAAGAACATGCTAAAAAGAAGAGCCAGGATAGTGGGGCGGAATCTGGGAAGAAAAACCTAAACACTGTATATATCCAAGTCTCAGATTCATCTTCCTCTTCTTCTTCTTCCTTCTTCTCTTCAAAAACTTTGCTGGGCCTTTTAAAGAATAAGTCACTTCCTAGTTTTTGGAATATATTCCTTTGGCTTTTTTCATCTTCTAATTGATTCGTACATATACTTTGTTCATCTTCATTTCTACCCAAGAAAACGCCAATTTTATCCACGTTATTCTTTGCATCAATATTCGAAGCTTTTGCGTTTATTGTTTTTTTTTCGCCTAATGGCTTTTGATTCCAGATCGAGAATCGATGGTGTTCTCTTTTTTCATTTGTTCTTTCCTTATCTTCTTCAGGCTTCCTCCATATTATAGAAAATCTTGTTCCTCTTCGACCCTTCCCAGCATTTACATGATTCTTATCATCAGTTGGGCCTAGGTTTTCCATTTCTTAACATTATCTGCTCTAATTACTCTTTGAAAAGCTATTTTTCCCCATACATGCAATTAATTTTTGAATGGATCTATCAGGATTGGCGCCTAAAGTGGAGAATAATAAATGCATGGGAATAATTGAGATATTTGGGGTATTGAAAGAGTAAAAATAAAATTGAAAGGTTAGAAATGTGTGAGAGAAATATATGTAGGGAAAATTAGTATTTTTAATAAGTTATGATGAAAATGTTAACCTTGAATGGAGGAGTAATCTGATCAGTTTTTCCATTCTAGTATTCTAAATCACAAAGTTGCTCATAGCTGATATAATTTAGAGTAGTACTTAAGCATAAGAAAAGAGGTATTTCTGAAATAATAGGTAATGTATGAGTGAAAGATTTAGTTATTTTTGTTTCAAAAACAACTTTTACTTATTAACAGTTTACTTTATAAGATGCAAAGATAAATTGAATTGCCCTTACACACTGCACACAAATTTTCTAGAGGAATAGTTTAGAAAATAAAAGGACTGCCAAAAAGTTGAGTTGAATAAAAATAGCCTTATTTAAGGTTAGAATGGACAAGTAGTTCGAAGTTATGTGGGCTATTTTCAAATTAATATGGCTATTTTCTCAATTTTACCTTACTTTTGCTTCAAATGCAAAAACTACTAGGTTATTTGGACTTACTCCGGAAGAACAATGCAAGAACTTTGGCTGTAAAACGGCCAATAACCCGAATTATTATACATCATGTGGTCAATCAGTATTTTGTAGTCAGTGCTTATTGAACTCATTTAAACCATTAACACATATTTGCGGTGGATGGAATTTAGGAAAGTTTGAAAGGATTTTACTGGCAAATGGTTCAATATATTCAAATTCAAAGATAAGTGGGAATACATTCGAGGATTTAAGTGCAGATTGGGGAGAAAATGAACCCATAGATTTAAGTAAATGCCAGTTGGAGAATTTTAACTATAATTCTGCCTACTCAGCATTTTCAACAGGTAGTTATACTTCACTTTATTCCACTGTCACTTTTAACATTGCGGTCTTGATCAATAAGCCAAAAGGTAAGACAATTCCTCCAATTGAATTTCAGATTGATTTAGATGAAACCTTGGAGGAGATTAATATGCGTGGTATGAATGTTAGGGCATCAAGAGGAAATTCTCTTTGTCCGATTACCCATAATTTGAATCCATTAAAATTAAAACACAAGAAGACGAAAGAAACCATGACAATGATTTCTAGATCATTTTCTTTACCACTTGATAGGTCTGGGGTTTATAGACCATATGAATTTAAAGTTAAAGCTAAATGCAAAGAAAAAAAATCATGTGATATGAGATTTTATAAGTTTTGCCTCCGTTTGTCGTGTTCAAGGATGCTTGAATCACAGTTAGCACAATATAAAATTGTTCAGGGACTTTTGAAAGATTATCCTGGAAATACGGTACAGCAGGAGGAGTATGAAGATGAGGAGGACTTTGAGGAATTTGAACATGGGAGGGTATCAAAAAACGCACAATCATCTAACAAAGAAGATGAAGATAAGGACGAGGCAGAGAAGAATTACAAATATACAGAAAAGGTACAGATTAGCAGGAAGGTGCCAAGAGAGGTTAGCAGAGAGTTACAGCTAGGAAGACAAATCGTCTTCAGTGGAAAACCTCCAAACAGTCTGCAATCGTTCTTGTCTAGTAATACATTTTATTTGGTTTTAGGGTTTGGGGCTTTGCTTGTTTTGGCCGTTTTATGCTTTTTGTTAATAAAAAAATAAGGCATAAATTGGTTCAATTAATCAAAGTATCCAGATATTTCTAAATAAAATAACATATATCTATATTTATATCCTTTTTAGTATTAACTATAAATAGAATTTTTAAATTTAAATTATAAAAAAAAAAAATCAAAGTAGGGTTAATATTGAAATTTTACCTCTTTTAACTAACAAATAAAACTTTGAAATTTATATATTGGAATTTCATATATATTTTAATTAAATTAATATTAAGCATGTGGACAAGTGCGCATGCAAATTTGCAAGTATGCATGCCAATAAAGACGGTATATGCAAATATGGTCCCCACGCATGCAATTACAGGATAGTAAAAGTAATAGTTTTTGAAAATATATTTTTTAAAAACAAGAAATATTCTCATCTTGAGAGTTTCAAAATAAAAAAGGAAGAAATGTTGAAATTCAAGGGTGTATTTAAAGGCCTAAGCTTCATATTATTGGCAGGAAATGCTTTGAGCCAAACAACTCAACAAGCACCAACTTCGCAGCTTCTTCAGGAGCTTGCTCAGTATAGACAACAATTTAGGAGAACAGTAGATGGAAGACTCTGTTCTGCAGTATTTGTACAGGATTTCCAGACATATACAGATTGTACAATAGCAAAGTCTCCAGATGGGACTTCTGGAAGAGAGTGGTGTTATGTTGAGCCACAGGTAGCATCCCAAGGTTCAAAGAACTGGAATTACTGCTTACCTGTTGTGAACTATGATATGCTCCGTACAAAGGCAAATGAGATTTTTGAAGTCAAGGCAAGAGAATCAGCTAAGATTGCAAATCAATTAGATAACCAAGCTTCAAGATTAACAGACTTGCTTGAGAGATACAACAGTACTTGTGGTTCTCAGCAATCAATAGTAAGCAGTAGATTGGACAATATTGAGTCATTAATTCAGAAAGGTCAGCATTGCCTGAATAAGATTGAAGAATCAATTACAAAGGTTGATGTTTTAAAAACAAGCATTGATGAATTAGAAAAAGATATCGTAAGAGATCGTGACTTTGCTTTGAGCAGACCAGAAAACTGTGAGTTGTTACCAGGATATGAAGATATTCCTTTCCCAGATGGTTTAAGAGGGTCATATTATGACAATCCAAAGTTTGATGGTGCTCCAAGAAATTATAGAAATGATAGAAATATTAATATGATGTATATTTCAAAGGACCCGATTGAGGGTGTTCCAAATCAGCAATTTTCCATCAGATGGGACGGATTTTTACTTGCTCCTGAGTCTGGAAGATACTACTTCAGCATTGAAGCTGATTGTGGAGCAAGATTATTCTTGGGTGGAAGAGCAATCATTATCGACAGAATGCCACAACCTTCCTCTGGGGATGCCTCCTCTGAGAGAGCTGTTCCATTATTATTGGATGCAAGACATGATGGCCCAGTTAAAGTTACTTCAGTAGCTCAAGAATTAGTTGGTGGGCAAAAGTATAGAATTAGAGTTGAGATGTTCCATAGCAGTCATCTTAGATATAAAAATCCAGATATTGCCTCAATTAAATTAATGTGGAAGACTTCAAATATTCAAGAGCAGGTTATCCCAAGTTCATACTTCTATACTGGAAATCCAAGACAACCATTGAAACTTTCAGGTGTTAACCCAGTATTTTATGAGATCTCTACTTTAAGAAATGGAGAATTTGCTCACAAGGATAGTAATACCCATTTCATTGCTGACTTACCATCTGGATTTGAAGGCTTAAAGATGCTTAAGTCATCATCTTCCCCAGAACTACACAATATGAAGGTTAGTGTTAATCAGCCATGCACAATGTTCATTGCTGCTGATGTTACTGATAAATTGCCAGTCACTGCTGAAAATCTCCAATTCACTAACACTGACTCTGTATTCTCAATCTATAAGACTGACAAAACTGATTCCAGCAAGGCTGTTGAAACTCAAACAATGAAGGTTGCACAAGTAACTATCCCAAAAGCAACTGATATCTCTCTTAAGGTTAATGAATCCAAACCTTTCATTCTCTTCTTCAAGCAGCATCCAACTGAAGCATCCTTAGCTACCACACAATGTTCAGAAAGAAAGCTCCTCAGTACTGATGCTTTTGTTGAATCTGTAAAGTCTTCATCTTCTCAAAGTCCTGAATATGATGGGATCTATGCATTAAAGGGAAAGAATCGCGATGAGCCTTTTGGAGCTTGGAAAACTTCTGTAGGAAATACTATCGGTGAGAGCATTACCATCAAATTCAAGCAACCTGTTGAAGTCACTGACTTCCAATATATTCCATTGGATAATCCATCAATGTGGCCAGCTTCATTGACCATGTATATTAAACAACAAGTTGATGAAATGCATGAGACTAACGTCCAAGAGAAGTTTACTCTTGCCCACACTGCCAGTCTAAATGCTCATAAATATATGTTACAGTACCCATTAACTGCAAAGGAGGTCAAGATTGAGGTTTCTCAAATGTTTGTTGATAGCACTCAAACTGGTGGTTCCTTTATGATTTACGGAAAGAGTTGTACAAAGGATACTACTAGTACTACAACTTCTACAGAGTAATAGAAAAGAATTTTACTGTATTGTATGCAAATCTTATAATCCAAATAAACAATATAACGACTCCCTATATACAGCAAATCATTCTTAATTATTCTTCCAGCCAAAGCTGATCAATATATGATAAAGATTTATATTCAAAAACAGCAAGAAGATTAATTTATTATTGGCTTATAGAAATTTATATTTCAGATTATTAATTATTTCTTGTTTAACTCAGTTCAATGCAGTCTATCTTTTCATCAGTTCAGAAACCAATTTTCATCTTCCCACACCTAATAAATTAATATTACTCAACTTCAATTTTGTTTTTTTCTTTTCAGATTTCCTTCATAAACAGAGTAATCATTTCTCAAGATCAGATATATTATATTAAAAATCCCTTCTATATTATTAGGGATAATAAAAGCTATAATTAATTTGGAAATCAAGGCTTCTAATATTCTGGTAAGTTAGATCAGTCCAAACTTAACCAAGGTAAGTTTTAAAGAATATAAGAATCCAAATATGTTGAGTTCATATTTTATAGAAATGCTTTAAAAAAGTTCGATCTATAACACTCATTCAAATTAATTCCTCTGGTTCTAATTGGGAATATAATTAAAGACAATCATTTTTGGCGGCATAATCTCAAAATTTGGTGCATTTTTGCATGTAAAAGCATTTAATAAAGAGAAAAGAGAAATTATCTGGAAGAAGAGAAAAAAGGAAAAATAAAAGAGAAAAATACAAGAAGGAGTTATGATATACAGTGTAACTGGCTCATAGAAAGATAATTGTACAATATTCTTTTATAACTTGGGAATTTTAGAGCCATTAATAATGAAAAGAGTGAGGCCGTGCTTGAGGATAATGGTCACACTGATCAAGTCTTTTATTGGGACTGGGATTATCTTTTTGCCAGGAACGTTTAGAGTTTCAGGTATTATTAGTGGAAATATATTATCAACTTTGGTTTGTTTCTTGGCTATCATTTCAATCAGATTTTTGGTTAAGTGTTGTCAAGGCAAAGAAACCTTAGGAGAGTTAGCAGAGAGAGTTTGGGGAAGATCTGGATTAATTTTGGTTGATACTTCAATATTCTTTTCTCAGCTAGGCTTTTCTACAGTTTATATGATTTTTGTATCTCATAATATTCAAGAAATAATATATTCCATTTCAAGTTGCCAGTTAGAAATTCCAATACTTAAGCTGATTTGTTTCCAGATGGTAATTTACTTACCCTTTATCTTTTTGAGAGATATTGAAAATCTGGGATTTCTCAGTGTATTAGCAAATATTTCAGTGTTCTCAGTACTTGGAGTAATAATCTATTATGGTTATCAAAATCTGGAAAGATATCCGATTGGTAGACCAGAAATTTCAAGGCTTGGTAGCATATATGGAGCAGGGTTAGTACTTGGAACAAGTGCATTTAATTATGAAGGAATAGCGTTGATACTTCCAATAAGGAATTCAACTCCGGAGTATTTACTCCAAGCTTTTCCAGCAATATTAACCTTTACAATGATATTGATTGGGGTAATCTCAAACTTCTTTGCAAGCTTTGTTTACTATTCATTTGGTGATGATACTACCTCTCCAGTAACTGAGAATATATTGAATCCAAAAGCCAAAATAATTTCTCTAATAATATACTCATCTGCAATAATGTTTTCCGTCCCATTACAGCTTTTCCCATCTATGGGGATTATAGAAAAATATATATTTCAGATAAAACTTCCCTTTATAGGAAGAAAGAGTATGGAGAATCTGGAGAAGATTGAGACAAATCCTGTTTCAAAAGTTGATAAAGAGAAAGTAACCGGAAAAGAGATTAAGAAAGAACTTTTCATGATCACAGATGACCAGCATGAAAGTGAGCTTTCAAAAAAGAATATCCGGATAAATCCTACGAGTACAAATATTTTAAGGGCTTCTCAGCTGAATTTTTCTTCCTCCTCTTTGAAGAATTCAGAGAATATATCATCATTCCAGAACAATCTGTTTTCTACTTCAAAGATTATTCAGCTTGCGTCAATATCTGAAAGCTGGGATTCCTCCATTGGGAACAAAGTGGTTTACTCTCCTGTGGAGAATTCAACTTCCAGTTTGAAATTGGAAAATATGAAGGCTAATAAAGAGAATAAATCAGAGAAAGGAGCAGTTATTGAGAATTTGGAGACTGATATTTGTAGCGGTATTGGCGGTGATAAGAGTAATAAAAGTATTCCAAGAATAGTAAAGAAGGAAAGCTTGGAAAGGCTAGAGGAAATAGAAGACGATGGGGCCCAGATCGTTGACTTGAGCCAAGACAGACTCATAGATTCCAGATCAAAGTTCCACCACTCAGCTCTGAGGGCTTTAATTTCTTATTCTCTGGTTTTATTATGTGGGATTTTAGCCTATAACTTTGAAGATGAGTTAGGAAGCTTTGTAACAATTACTGGAGGACTATTATGTGTTCCTTTAGCATTTGTTTATCCACCTTTATTCTATTTCAGTCTTAATAGGGAGAGAATTTCAAAAGCCGGACAACTCTTTATTGGATTTATGGTTTTTATTGGTAGCGTAATCTCCTTTACCTCCGTTACTATGGCAATTTTAAGTTGGGAGACCAATCCTAGAAATCTAGTATGCATAATATAATCAGTTAAAAAGATTGAGCTGGGTGAAAACTAAGAAGAGGAAGAAGCTGGAATATGGGAAAAAAAGGAGAAATCGTGGTAAGTATTAAAGATGAATAGTCGAATCTGCTGAGAACGTAGATAGATTTAAAGGAATAGCCGTAATCATAATAGTATCAATAAAGGAAAATAAAACCTTAATAAATCTAATCCTGAAGAAATTTTTCCTGAATAATATCTTATATTTTTGTCTCCTTTGTAATTTTTGATATTTAATTAATTTTTGATATTTTTCTCCTACACCAGCTTTGGGGGCCCCCAAACGTATTTTTAGATTCGGTACCTGTGAGCGGCATGTCCAGCATTTAGGCGCCAAGAGGCGAAATCATGTTAGAGGAGGAGTCGTGTGCAGAAATGCAATAATTTAATAATGTATAAAGAAAATGAAAGAATACAGGAAGAGCAAGAGCCCTCTGTAATATTTCGGAGGTTTTTGGAGGATTTAGCAAGGAATAGCCATTTGGGAGGAGAGAGTATAGTAAGCCATTCAAAGAATGTATTGAGGATATTTTCAAAAGAGCTTCCTGAAAAGCTTTACCATTCAAAAAGATATTCATCCCAGTCAACAGCTGGTTCAATTTCAGGTAATTTCTCTCCATCCCAGAATGCAACGTCCAATCAGAGCCCAAATGAGGCTTGGTCAAAGGGCTCAGAAGGTAGTAGGGAGGCAGAAATAGAAGTCGAAGAAAGTAGCCAAGGAAAAAGAGAACGTAATGACAATATTTACCAGAAATCCTTCATGAGTAGATGCTTTAGCGATGGTCTAATGTTTGCTCGTTCAAACCTCAGTCAGAATAGTAACTTTTATTCGGGAGAAATTTTGGATTTAGAATTGGAGTTAGAAGTAGAAGGACAAGACAAAACAACTACCCAAAGAGAAGTATACGAATGGAATGTTAATAAAGATATTTATGACTATTCAAAAAGTACCTCTGCATCTTCATCTGCATCCTCTACCATAAACTCTCCCTCTTCTAATACTCCAACTTCAGGACGGCCCGCCATATACAGAGTTATGACAAGTACTACTGTTGCATTTCCACCCTATAATGACGATGGTATGGAAAGGCTAAATATGGCTCTGAAAGAGGACAGACTTAGGAGGATTTCAACACACTCTAATAAAGCTTGGCCTTCAAATGTTACTAGCTACCTTAAAGGAATTGATATTTTCCTTAGAATTCCAGAATATATTCGACCAAAAAAAGATGGAGCAGTCTTGAATTTATCCATTGGGAGCTGCTCTCACCCCCATCCTTCAAAAGTTCACTACGGAGGAGAGGATGCACACTTTTATGAGGAAAATGTAATCGGAATTGCCGATGGAGTGGGAGAATGGGCCAACTTTGGAGTTAACCCAAAATTATTCGCTTCTGAACTCATTTCTGGAATGAGAGAAGCTTATCTTAATACAAAATGCATGCAACCCCGCCCCCCGCCTAATGACGTGGCAATTTTAAAGAAAAATGTGGTGCATGCAAACATTAAGCCAGATGCGACAAAGAAAATGACAATGGAAAGTAGGGAGGTCTCGGAATTTCGTGGATTTACGCATCGTTCTAAAGGAGCAAAATTAAAGTTTGATATAGGTTACAGTATGGAAGAAAGGACTGAGCCACAGAATGAGTTGGATAAAGACGATAAAGAGGAAATGTTTAACTTAGGAAAACAATTCAACAGTGACTCTCAGGCTCTTTCTTACTCTCAGTTTTTGTTGATGGAGGGATATAAGAATACGCAGTCTTTTGGCTCATCTACAGCTTTTGTTGCATGTTTTGACCCAAAGACTAGCAAACTTCAGATTTCATATTTGGGAGACTCTGGGATAATTATATTAAGAAGAACTCCTGAAACTTTTAGGATGGGTATTGTTTATAGAAGTCCAGCTCAGCAACATTCTTTTAATTGTCCATTTCAGTTATCAAGGCTTCCAACTCCTGAAGATTTTCCAATGTTACAAGAAAAGGGATTGACTTGTTTTATTAATCTTGTTAAAAATAGCGAGGATGTTCCTCAGGATTTACCATCTCATTCAATAACCAAAGAGATTACCCTTTCCCAAAGTGACTTAATTGTAGTTGCTACCGATGGTTTATTTGATAATTTGTTTGATTATGAAATTTGTAGCATATGTAGCGGAGCAATCTCCCCATATGAGGCAATTAGGTTACTAAAAGATCCCAAATTATATTCAAGCCCTCATAACATATCCAAGGCTCTAGCAAATGCAGCATACATCAAATCTTTGGATCCAAAGGCAAAGACCCCTTTTAACAGACATTGTAGCGTCAGCGATGAACTTTGGCAGTTTAGTACTGGAGGAAAGCTTGATGACATTACAGTTGTTGTTGCATGGGTTGTAAGTGAGCGAGATCAAATCATTTTAAATAGTAGACCTGATCAATTCAAATACTCAAGAGATTAATTTATTACTAGTTAGTTATTTCTTTTTAAAAACGTCTAGGGTCATCCTTAAACGAATCTATTTGCTTTCTCAATTTCTCCATATTCTTTTTATGTGTTAATATTCTGGCATTCGTTAGTTATACAGCTGATCCTTCCATACAATGATAACTTACCTAATATAAGGTTTCAATAGATCGCTTCCCCAAGATCTAATTATCACGCTTATTGCTGAATATAGGACAATGTCCACTACTGAATAGGATTCTAGAGCCCAGATTCCTTGTTCAATCTTTTCATCTATACATTTAAGCATTGGATGAAGAGTTTCTAATAGAAACTGGCTCTTTTTCTTTGCCTGTTGGATTCCTGTATAATTATCTGACATATTTTCGAAATCCCATACTGAATGTAGTAAAGATTGAAGATATTCCAGCCAATTTTCTATCTTATTTCTTTCCTCAGGACTTTTACCCATCAACTTACACTTATCTGCGAGGTACCTTAATATTGTGAATGATCCTGTTAGCTCGACTTCATTGTTTGAGTCTGACAAATATGGGAGCATTGGAAAGTTCCCAGATTCCACTAGGACTTGTTGAAACTCGGGCTGTAAAAAGTCTTTTCCTGAAATATTATGCTCTAAATATTCAATCATTTTTATAATTCAGATTAAAGTTTATTGTATATTACATAATAATATTGACTTCACTTCACTTACCCTCATATGGTATTTCTTGGTCTACCAGCAGCAACCTTATTACATCACAAGTTCCTCTAAAATATAAATTGAATTATTCATTCCATTAACTGATACTGGATTTTACATATTTTCTAAATAATTTTCCAGTAACATAACTCCATATTTTCCTTGAGTTCTATGTAATATCTCTTACCTGCATGAAAAGTAAATGAGTCTTAATGGATTATCCAAAGAGCCAATATATTCCATTAGTAGTGAAAATCTAATTAAGTCCTTTTTTCTATTCAAAAAAATAATAATTTTCCTCAATAAATTCAGTCAAATTACAGGTAATTACACGTAATTTATTATATGTTTGAATTTTCTGAAAAAATTATATTTATTATACAACGCTTAATAGAAATGCTATTTACTTAAAACTTAATAAATAGTTTTTCAAACAGAATTCAAGATAATTGTCAGATCATAACGTTAATCTAGTCTATTATTTTAAAAAAAATCAACTATTCGATGGTTCCCCCATATTCTTCCCTCTGCAAAGCCACCTACAGTACATTAATTTTCATTTTATTCATAAATTTGTTTTTGCATGACTAAATTTTAGCATGCAACTTTTACAATAGTGAACTGATTTTCCCGCCTGTTCATGAATTTATTTTTTCCGGGGTTAGGAGTTTCTGAATAAGACTTTTTAATTAAGAATTAAAATAATTATTTAATTAAAACAAAAAAGCTGTCAAGTTAGAGCAGTTTAAAGTAATTTATAAAAATGAATGATTATGATGAATCAGGAGGAAATTATGATGAGGAAGAGGAGTATATGGAAGAGGAATTAATAGAAGAAGAGATAGAAGGAGATGAGAATATAGAAATATTGACAGAAGATGCAGTACATAGTAGATATGATGGTAAACCAAATGAAGGTCCTCGTATTACAACTCCTTATATGACAAAGTTTGAAAAGGCAAGAATTATTGGAACAAGAGCACTACAAATTAGTATGAATGCTCCGGTTGCAATACCATTAGATGGAGAAACCGATCCTTTATTAATAGCGGAGAAAGAGCTTTATACTAAGAAAATTCCTTTTGTTATTAGAAGATATCTCCCAAATGGGAATTATGAGGACTGGAAGATTGATGAATTAATTTTAGATTAAGTAAAATAACTAGATTTCATAAGTAATTATTATTTAGAATTAGTATTCAATTAACTGTAGATTTTATTTTTAATATTATTAGATGATATTTCCAACAAGAGTTATAAATTCCACTTGAGTAACAAGATAAGAGACAGAAAAGGAGACAATCAATTCCGCAAGTGTTAAAATAAAATTGAAACAATTATGAAACTATGTGAGGAAAAAAATGACTAATATCTTAACTAATGCATGTGTTCCTGGAAATCAGTCTCTAATTAGTTCCTGTGCTTCTTCATTCTTAAGTTTCTGTCCTCCACATTTGATAATCTAATACCTTTATCCTTTGGAAGAGTGACCAAGGGTTTGCCCTCCTCTCCAATAACGAAGATATTCTTCATTAAAGTTGCAAAGGTAGCACCTTTTTGGTCACGAATAGTGACGATGCACTGAGCACCCATCTTTCTCTCAAAGTGAGTAATGGTACCAACACGGCCTTGGGATCTACCACCAGTGACCATACACATGTTACCAACTTCACATTTGACAAAGTCAATTACCTATATTAAAGGGGGAAATTAAATATTGTTCAGTAAAGTATATTTGGTTTCAAGGCAAATCAGAAATAAGAATACCAAATCTTTCTATAAAATATGCAATAATCATATATGAGGGTATATTGGAATCTTTGTTAACTCTAAAAGTACAAAAATGACGTGTTTTAAGCAGAACATCAGGACAATCATGACAGAAAGTCGAGACCATATCTCACCATATTATTTGTTTGTAAGAGAGATTCCCATTTAAGTCGTTGTTCATCACCGAAAAGCCAACACGTCAAATCGACTATATAATAAAAATTACCAAAAATATCCTCGTCTCACCCCTTTCATTGCCTTATTTGAACCAATTTTTTCTAAATCAACTTACCTTTCCTGTGGCCAAGTCAACTTTAACAGTATCATTTGCCTTGACATCTGGGTGGATGTATCTCAAAGTACGGGCGTCATTTGTTGTGGCAGTTGGAATACCCTTTGCTCCAAGAGCAACCTTAGTTACTTTGCATAGCTTGAATCCTGCCTCCTTAGAATCAATTTGGACTGGTACGAATCTACCCTTTGTATCATACATTATACGTATATTCTTTCCAACACGGTCAATGCTTACAACATCCATCAAACCTAATGGGAAGCAGATATCAGTTCTGACCTTACCATCAACCTTGATAAGACGTTGCATTACAATATACTTTGCTTCAGTATATGTTAAAGCAAACTTTAATCTGTTACGGAGTAAAATTGCTAATGGAATACATTCTCTTAGTTTATGTGGACCACTTGATGGACGAGGTGCATATACACCTGTCAATTTGTCCAACATCCAGTTGGATGGAGCTGCCACACGCTTTAAATGCTTCTTTGGACCACGTGCCTAAAGAATTAACAAGCTCCAGTTAGAAACTTCCTCGTCTTGCTTAAAAATACTCCTAACTTACCATTCTTTACTAATTCTAAAATACAGTTTACAACTTTAAAATTCCTAGCTTAAAGCCTCGCCTTCAACTTGAACCAAGCTGATTGTATTTATCTATTTTGTTTTCCCGTCTCGATTATTGTTAATTATAATTAATAATAATGCGTCAAAATTGAATATGTCTCCATTTTTTTTAATTTATTTACTATTCATTTTATTTACCACTTTCCATTATTATAATTTATTATTAAATAGTAATTATACACCTAAGGCGCCAACATTGTTTAATTATTTATTAAAAAAAAAATATTATCATTCTGACTAAATACCGGTATGTAAATATTTACTAATTATTAATGGCATGTGGCGCCTAAATTAATTAAAAATATTTGTCAAAAAAATGGTTGAATTTTTCCCGTATAATTTTTTAATTTTTCTTGGTGATTGCAAGGAAAAAAAAGTTGTTTTAAACGGTATTTAAAAAGGGACGTATGTAAAATTTTAAATTAGAATTACTCATTTAAAAACAACAACCAAATTCCTCAGTTAAGTTGTTCTGGTTAACCTAACCTAAGAATCTGAATTTGCATGCTTCAAGTTCACACATAAAAAACAGCAGAAATGGACCTGACAATCCCTGAGGTTACTACTAGACGAAGGATTGTCCTTGAGGGATATCTAGACTTCTCGAATAGTGTAACATCATGGGACATATACAAAAATATGCTAAGGAAAAGTTCAGAAATGTTTGTTTATTGTCATAGTAAGAAAGCATTAATTTGCCCAACTCCCAGACGTAGAGGAGTGAAGGAGGATGGGTGTATTATTGCTTATAATAGTGGGTATATTTTGAGTATTGGGGAGAACGAGGAAACTTGTACTGAATATATTTCATGGCTTAGAAAGAAGTTTAGACAGCATGATCCATCAGTTCCTTTAGAAATCAAACAAGTGAATTCTATCTTGAGAGTTGAAATGCCATCCAAAATTGGATTAATAAATATATTTAAATTATATAATACTATTATTGCTAGTAATCACGTTTTTGAAATACTCTTTGATCCAGAGCTCTATACAGCTATGATAATAAGTTTTCAACCAAATGGTATTTATTCCAATGAAGACACAACATCAGCTAATAAGTTTCTTAGATTTCCAGATGAGCAAGTAGAAGAGGCAAAAAATGAGATAACTCAATGTTGTTTTGTAGTCTCTGTTAACTATATTCTAGTACACAAGGTTAAAGATCATGCTCAAGGGCTAGAAGCTGTTCAAATGTTAATGAAATATTTGTATAGGAACGATTTGATTGTTGCTCCTATTGATACAAATGTTCCATATTCACGAGATATTATTAATTAAAGGATAGTCTACTCTTTGTATACATATTTATATTATATTTAACTTAGTCTAAGATGTTTTGTAACTTCTCTATAAAATATTGATTATTTGAATCTCGGATTTTTGAATTTTCTTCTTTTTGATCTTTTTTAGAATTTGAAAAGTTCTTAAATGTCACATAATCCTTATGTTGAGAATCTAGAAACTTGATTGATTTATCAAGAGCTAGTAAAGCTTTATCAACATCTTCATCCAGAAGTAAGAAGCTATTGTTGTTAATAGATGGATCTGACAAAAGTATTAATCCGTCTCCAAGTTGTTGTGGATTCTCAACCCTTTGTATATAAATATAACTTGCTTTATATAAAACCTTTGTCTCATCATTTGTTTTCGCAGATAACAGTGAGTTAATTCCATTTTGGACCTGACTTCTTGCATGAAAAATAGTTTCTTCTTTTCCCATTACCTTATTTATGTAAACAATATAATATCCAGGAGGGCAACATCCTGTACTATAGTCACATTGTAGAATATAAGCTATATTATTCTCAAATTGGTTTTCTCCAATTTGGATACTTGTGAGACAAAGATTTTTAGTATTCTGAGAGTTTTTTGGTTTGATTAATGGACGATTTAAAATCATGAAATAACACAAAACCTTGTTTTCTATTAAATTATTTACAGAATTCTTCAAGTATTTTGAAAGATTTGTTAAAGACCCCAATATTGACTTACACTTAATAACTTCTTTTGAATTACTTGAGTTAATATGAACTTTCCATAGTTTTTCCTTTTCATCTTGTTTTTGAATAGTTGAAATGGTTGTCCCAAGTCTTTGAAGAGATCCTTTAACTGCTGCAAGTCTAGAAAATGACTGAGGTAGATCACATGTACCATAATTTGGATACAAAAAAGGAGTTCCTACACATCCATGTTGATTTAATGAACTTAATAGAAGGTTAAAATACCTTGTAAAGTTCTTTTCCCATTCAAAATTATTGTTTTGGTGTGAATTGCTAAAAACTACGTTGTGTTTAACTAAATTTAACACTCTGTCATTGATTTTCCAGAAATCTTGAAAGTCTGAGAAAGAAGTTACTTCAGGAATGCATGCATTTCTACTACTGCCACCAAAACTACGGTTACGATTAGTTTGGTCATTATTGCTCTCATTAACCTTTTTAGAACTATTTTGACAATTTACAATTAATGCTGGGGACCTAAAAGGATCAGAAACCAAATCCAAATCAACCTTTTCCTCAATTTTGGATATCTCTAAAATATCTCTAATTCCACTGTACAACCTCATAACTTGTCTCTTTTCTACCAAATTCAAATCGGATGAGGAAAATACCTCTTTTTTTGAAAATGGTGTTTTTGTTAATCTAAATGTCTCATTATCTTTAATTTCTGCAAAATAAATATCATTTATTCCTTGAAATTCTAGATAACCAGAAATATTGCACGATAAAATCATTTCTACAAGATGGCCACGACAAAATAGTACTTTAGGCATCATATCCACATATATATTCTTTAAAGATTGAGATTCTGCTTCAGTTAGTGATGAGTATAACTGAAGATCACACTCTTTTTCAAAGAAAGAAGAAGTTTCAAATAGAGATTCTGAATGTTCTGGGTTGTTTGAGATCCAATTATGAACTGTGGGGAGTTTAAGTGTATTATTTAAGCCTCCATATGAGGTATTTGACTCTAAAACTAAAACCGAATATCCTCTCATTGAGAGGCCTGAAGCAACAATACATTCTATCAACCCTGTACCAATAATAATCACATCCCAGTAGTCTCCATCTTGGGAGGTTTCCATAATTTTTAAAGTATCAAGTATTTCAAATAGAAATTGGGTTTAAATATACAAATTGGTGCCGAATGTCAATGGCGCCAAAATGACATGTAGTTAAAGTTTCGCACTAATCTTCTTATTAAGAAAACAACAAAGAATAAGGTGGGAAAGGAGAAGTTTAAAATGCGAAGAAAGAAAAAAGAGAAACTTTGAGAGTGTAATAAGAGGAAAGAAGAAGGTGAAAAGTGAGGTGAATTATAAAATCTGAAGAGTTGGATCTAGTGAATTTAAATTAAAGAATTAAATACTTGAATGATTTTCGGTAAAACATTATAGTCAAAAAAGAGTTAAAGGAGGCTCAGTTCGCACCATCAGTAAAGAAATCGGCACTGTTTTCGAGAAGATAATTTGCAGCAAGCTCCTCGTTCTTTTCACAAATTAAATAGGCTTCAATGACAGCATTTCTTGGGAATCCGAGGGCCTGCAGACGTTCAACGGACTCGGCTTCCTGGGGAGTAAGCTGAATAGTTGTCTGCATTGGAAATTGGGAAGTTTCTCCAACTTCATCAGAGTCAGTTCTCTCCATCATTCGTATAAACTCTTCTTGATTTTCTGTAATAAGTTGGAGGATCTCAGGATTTGACTGACCAATTCTTACAAGTAGCTCTGGGAGGATTCTTGGATCTTGTTGAACTACAGACCTCAGTTGTTGGAATAATGGGTTAGTTCTAAGCGATTCCAAATTTCCCGGGAGCTGTTCTGATGACAAGTCTTCTGATGATGTTAAGCCTGCATTCAAAGAAGCATTTGAGTTTACTGGTGTAATATTAGTGTGATTAGGTGCCACTGGATTCTCTGGAATTGGTAATCCTGAAGTAAGGTACTCAACAGCTCTATCTGGATTGTTAAATGCTGCTCTCATTGCTCTTGTAACTTGTTCTCTTTCGAAACCCATATTTACAATATTTGTAATAGTTTTCTCAAGTTCTGTCCCTGTTAATAAAGCTGAGGCTCTTGAATCTATTGATGGATCAGAATTCCCTGATTGAGCTTGGATATTTGAAGTTGTAGCACTTGCTGCTGGATCTGTATTTGTGTTTGATTCATTTGACGTATTGTTTTGTTTATTCTGTTGACTTTCTGCTGCCTTCTGGGAAGCACCCTTAGATAAAAGAACTACCAATCGCTCTCCCTCTTTTATTCCAACATCCTGAACAGTTTGAGAATCATTCAATATTCTTCCAGCAAAAATGAGCTTTAGTCTCGAAGCCTCCATTACTGGGTTCAATTCTTGAATTGCCTGCTTTACTTTCTCAATAGAATAATCTGCTTCCACCTCTACCTCCATCTCTGTATTCTGAACTGTTCTGATCTTAATCTTCATCGCGTTCCTTAAATTTTTTTGAATCGACTTTTTTCTACCTTTAATTGTTTTTTTTTGTTTAACTTACAAAAAGACAAGGCGGGAAAGTAACTCACAATTTAGCTCTCAAATAATGTAACTTCTGGTATACAAGTAAGAGTTATAGCAGAAATAACTATGGGAGGAAAAGTAATACTAATAAGAACATACAGAGGAGAACTGCAAGAATTAAGATTTATAAATCTTTGAAACATTGATTAGAATTTAAATTGGCCTTTCTCAAAACCAAAAAATGCTAATTGTGCGAAATACTATTTTTTATTTACTATTATTTAACTATTTTTTTTTATATACAATCATGTGGACAATTTTTATCTATTGCTGAATTTTCCACTAAATTCCGAGGATATTTGCTTTCATGCAGGCCAATGCAAAAAGCGCACAATGTTCAATTTATCGGGGAAACCTTATCTTCATTACTAAATAAATTAATGAAGTTATGTGTTAGAAAGAACTGAGCAGAATATCTACAGTTAAAACCTATTTTGGAATGAGTCCTGTAGTCAAATTTCGTTAAACTCTAGATATGAATTATTATCTTCTTTTGAAAATTCTTAATTTGTTTGAGTTTTCTTTCTTCTTTCAATAGAGAATAAAGTATTTTAGATTTTGTTTATCTTCTACTGCTGAAAAAATGACTCATAATAGCTCAAAAAATACATTAGGAAAAAAACATTTACTGAAAATCGGTCAACTTTTCAAAATAGAAATAGAAATCATTAATCTTTTTAAGTTGCATTCGGTGCTCCGACTTTGAAAAAGTGGAAATTAATTACTTCTTTTCTATTATATAAAAAAATTAATATTTGAATAAAAAAAATAATAAACTTATATGTGGTTTGATTTACATCTTGTTACTCCGATATTAAGTTTTCATTAACTATCGATTAGTTTTGCTCTTCCTGAGCAACATCTAGGCCTGCATCATCACTCTCAGAGCCAGATTCAGCAAAGTCGGAATCCGAAGGTATTTGCTCTTGCTCGATTGCATGTATTTTTTTCTTGTTATTGCATACCGAGATGAATCCTGGACAACTACACAAGCCATTCAAGATTGTTGTGAAAGTATTAAAGACTGATGAAGTATTTGAAGTGACTCCTCTTGAATATTGGGAAATACCTGTATTCATGGTGCTAAAGTTGTTAGTATTTACTTGGCTTAAATATGTATAGCTTCTATTCGTAGGCATAGAACCTGAACCTGTTGAACGATATGACGAAAGCGCATTAGAATTCATTGATCTCAAAGAAGCTACTCCAAAAGACATAAATTTATTGGTTGTAGATGTATTTAGGTTCCTGTTAGTGTACATTTCATTTAATCTTTGCTTAATTATTGGCTTTCCAATCAATTCATCAGCAGAATTTAGCTTTACTTGACCTGGAGCTACTGGGATTGGCTTAGTGAACGCACGTATAGTATGGGTAAGTCTTTGCCCATTTGATCCACAGCCAATTCCGCAGACGCTTGATTGGTTATTCTCCACCTCTGTTGATACAAAGAAGCCTCTAGAGAGTTCCCCCTCCATTGCCTGATTTTGAGCCTCTGCTAACAACTCGGATTGGCGTCTACGGTCTTCTGAATAAGTGACTCTGGGCTCTTCCATATTTCAAAAGTATGATTTCGTCACTACTTTCCTATATATATATATATTTTTTAAATTCAAATTCTCTCTTTTTCGCTTTACTACGCACAAAAACGACGTGACATTAAACCCTCCCATGTATTGTCTCTATTACACATTCAATCAATTGCGATCACTATTACAGAGTTCTTTTATGTTGACTTTAAATATCATGACTTTCTTTTTTCTTCTCTTCTCTGCCAGATCCCATATCCTATATTTATATCTTATAGTTGTTTCATGCATTTTTTTAAACAATCTTATCATATTTTCTATTCGCATGTAATAATTTGTTTAAAAAATGTGCTGCACTTTCCCGCCAAAAGTTCTTAAATTATTGTAGATCTAAGTTACTTTAAATCCCGCAAGGGTCCTTTAATTACGTTACCCCTTAACATAGAAGAATAATAAAAATAAATAACTTGAAGAAAAAAATAAATAGTAGGCAAATTTATTTATCTTTAAAAAACTATATTATTAGGTTTAAAAAGATCTTCTCATAATATATAGTAATTTAGTTAATCTGAGTTAAGGACGGAAAGGAGAAGGAAAAGTGGGAGTCTATATAGGGATCTCAATTTTTGTTGAATTTGGTTTTGATAAAAATTGATATATCTGCTTAAATGATTGTAAACGATGAGAATATTGATAAATTTATTGAGTTAAAGAGAAAAATAGAGTCTACATTGGCAAGAGTTGACCATAGATTAGAGCTCATAGAAAGATCCAAAAACCAAGGTAAGTATGAATTTTTCAATTTTAAGAAATTGCTTTAATATAAATGTATGAATACTAAATTTTATACTTTTAATTAATTAGAGTCTGTTCTTGAGAATCTAACTCTCGGAAATATAGCATATATCAGCTTAAGATATTCTGGAACAACCAGAGCTCCTCCTGAATATGATGATCTTACAGGTAAAGATCTCTCCAAAAGGCCAAGCTACAGATTTCCCTGTCCATCAATTGCTCATATTCAGTTATCACAGCTTTATAATGCTAAACAACTCCCGTGTTTAAAACCCAAGATAAAACTTATTGAAATATCTCCGTCTTCAAAAAGAATTGAAATAACATCTATTCAAAAGAATGTTGTTATTATTTACCAGTTAAATGGCTCAAAAGAACAGATATATTCAGAGCCTATCTATGTTGAAGGGTTAGGAAGCTATTTAATCAAAGCTTTCTCTAGTAAGCCAGGATTTTATAATAGTGTGCCAGTTGAACAAAGCTTTAGCATTCAAGAATATGAGTCGAATTATGGATCTGAAATCTCTTCAAGAGACGTTTCCGGTTCATTTCACGACCTGGACAATAGTGCTTCTTACGAAACTCCTCAACAAACAACAAATATTCATGAAAGCCATGCACACAAACACTCAACACACTCTCATTCAAAATATAGAGGTTTACATTTAATTAGTAATCAGTCAGACTCTGACTCATCAGACCCAGAGTAGCTGCAAAAATGAGGTAGAAATATTCCTATGTTTTAATCCACCATCCTAATCCTCAACAAATATATATTATATTCTTTCCTTATTCTATATATTGCTCACTTCCTATATTTCTAGAATTTTTCCTATTCATCATACTGGACCTATTTTCTCCCATTTTCCGAGCTGCATGCAAAGCTTTTTTGTGCGCCATCCATCACTACAAAAATTCGAGCAGAACACGTAATGGGCGGTACAACTAGTATGCGTTTTTGCATTGGGAAGAGATAGGGGGAACCCCAAAGGAAAAGCTAAATAAAATTCACATTTTCCTTGATATTTGACGTATTTTTAACTTTGTAATAATTAGTCCATGTGGGATCTTTTAAGTGGAGTAAATGGGACAAATTCTGTCTCTAACAAACTAGAAAAGAAAACAACAGAAAACCAAGGTACTTCGTCCCCGAATCAAACTAGATGTGCTACAAGAAACACTACTTCCGAGTATCCTTCAAATGTAGCGAGCAATGGGGCTATCATTGGAGAACGGCTTGAAGTTGTATATCCAAAAACAGAAAGGGAAAAAGTTTTATACCAAGAGTATATCCAGAAGACCCAAGAAGCTTTGAACTCTTTTCTAAGCGTAATTGAAGATTTTAATGTCGCTCAAGAAAGCGAATCCAACTTTAAAGCGCTTGGTAGCTGCCAGAAAACTCCACAAGTTCATGTGAATCTGGGAAACATGGGGGATGCACTCTGTAGTAGATTTGATTCTTCTTCTTCCAAATCAGAAGACGCATTATCTACTTACGTTGGGAAATGCTCATTTGGAACATCCTTAACACCAAAGCAAATCTTTGACTTCATGATCAATGTTGAGAACAAACCTTTGTACGACAGTACTTGTGCAGAATCATCTATTATTTATTATTTAGGGCATTTAGCATTGGCTAAACAGTGCTATAGAGGAATGATGGGAGTTCAAGGAAGGGAATTTCTCATTATGGGGAGAAACTTTACCCTAAGCGATAATTGTTATGCTTTGGTCGCTTCCTCTGTGTCTGATACTAAAAATCTTACTGAATCTGAAGAGGAAATTCCTGTCACTGAGTCATATGTAAGGGGAGAAATCAAGTTTGTTGGGTTCTTAATTCGTCAATTTAAAGGTGAAACTGAACTCTTTTTCGCTCAAAAGATGGATCTTGGTGGTTCTGTCCCGTTAATGTTACAAAGGATTGTCCTCGCTACCCAACTTCAAAGTTTGAATGCATTGAAAAAACACTTGTTGGACAATATTGACCTCTACTTTTCACAGGATAAAGAGGATGAAATCTCAGAAAGCTCATCTACCCGAGAAGAAGATAAGTAATTATGTAGAAATCTAAATATTATAGAATTATTCCAACCTAAGATTTGTTAAGTTTTCACTTAAACTTTTTCTTCTTTAAACATAATCTAAATTCCTATCATATTTGTTCGTTTGGTCTCACAGATTCATATGTATCAGTTAGACTTGGCTCATCTATTGCCAGTTCATCCAATACTTGTCTTCTATATACTCCTGTTATTGTCAGAAACTGTAATACTAATGTAATATATGCCCATAAAGATATTGTAATCAAACTCTTGGCATCTGAATGCTCTTCTTGATATAGAATATATATAAAAAATAGTGAAAGAAACACTCCATTTATTAGTAAGGTTCTAAGGTTTGAGAAAGGATTATCTACTGATGAAACCATAAAAGAGCCATACTGATTACCATATACTCTGTTTGCAATAATTCTAAAGAATCTATAAATTAAACCTCCATTCAGAGCTTTTGAAAAATCTTCAGAGTCATCCTCTGAATGTTCAATCTTAATAGATCCACTTCTGCAAATTGAACATAGCTTTAACTCTCTTCTCTCTTCTCCAAGCAAAATACTTCTCAAGATTGCAATCTGTTGTGAACTACTCCATTTTGACCAACATTTCCCATGTACAACTGCATAGCATTGAGAGCAACATCGCTTAAGCTTTCCTTGGGACGAATCTTCAAGGCATATAAAACATGTATCATTTGTATTACTTCTTGAATCTTCATCTCCCACTATCTGAATATATTCAGGCATTTTTGACGGTCTAATGGTCCGCTATTCCCATTCAAACAGCCAATTAATGCTCTGGTTTCTTTAATACCTTCTTTCTGAACTTTAATACCTTTTTTTTAATCATTAATCTTACAGCATGCTTGAATTTAATTAATGCATATGCGCGCCAAAACAAGAGGGGTGCTAAGTCCGTATTAAAGTAGCAAAATGATGTGAAAAGGTAAAAAGGGAAGTGAAAATGCCGCATGACAAGTTAAAAATCACACAAAAAACCCTCAGGGAATTAATTAACTAATTAGCTTTAAATCAGATTCAATCCTCCAGGTCGTTGTTCCGCAATGTGGGACATAGAAGAAGACTGGAGTGAGGATGAATCCTTTGGCTTGGTAGGGAAGCCAGAAACCAAGCGAAAGAAATTGGATGGTCAGAAAAAGAGTGAGGAATTACATGTTCCTCCCCAACCCATATCTGGAAGCGAAAGTATAGAGCTTGATGAGAACTCTTCTATAAATATTCGTGAAACTTCCCTTTCCAAAGCTTTACATAACCTGGACAAAAGATTAAACGACTCTAGAACAAAGGAAAGCATTAAAATGGATTCAGGTATGGATGTGAGCATGGATTTTAGTCTAAGTCAGAGTTCAGATCATAGAATGGGAGTTCAAGAAGAAGAATTAATAGAGTTAGATTTCTCAAGATTTGAGTCAATAGACTATGATTTAGACTTTGAGCAAGCTTACGATACTTTTGGCCTAAATTCCATAAAGACATTGCAAATTGATAAACATAATTCTAGATCAAATAAGATCTTTGAGAATATTTCTTCTATGGAAAGATTAAATAAAGGCATAATTCGATTTTCAGGTGTATATAACCCTTCTAAGACATTCTTTGTTGAAACTTGGGAAAAAGAAGATACTTTGAATTTACTTGGGGAGATAAAATCTAAAGAAAGGCCTGTAGGAAGTATTAAAAGGAATAGATTAAATGTTGATGTTGTAGAACTTGAACTAGAGAAGGATTTGTTAGAAGAATCATTACTAGAGTTTAAGACAAGCAAAGATTCAAATAATGATTTTGAAAAGAATGAAATCTCAAGAACATATACAAATAGGCCAGTACTAACAACCAAATATATACCAAAGTCTTGTTTAGACTTAGTAAATGATGAGGGTTCAATTAGAGGTATTTTGAGATGGATTAAGAGCTGGGATAACTTTGTATTCAAATCAGAAAGCTCTAATAAAGGTTCTGAGGCACCAGAAATTCCTATTTTATTAATTGGAGGTCCATCTGGGAGTGGAAAGACAAGTATGGTTAAGATCTTAGCAAAACAATGTGGATATAATGTGAATGAGATAAAGGTTTCAGATGAGAAGACAATAGAGAGCTTTGAGAACTCAATTAAGATGGGAATTAATTTTGGGACTATTCGAGGGTCTAGTAAGCCAAGCTTAATAATGATAGATGAGTTGGATAGTTTGTCAAATAGTGGAGCTGTGAAGAGATCAGATTGTTTTAATTTCCTGGTAAAATTGTCAGAAACTCACTCTAAAACCCGTGAGACAGTTAGTAGGCCAATAATATGTATCTGTAACGATATCCACGAAAGATCTCTAAGATCTCTAAGAGCGAAGTCATTAAACATTGTAATTCCATCTCCTCCAAAGGAAAAGATCTTTAAAAGGCTTAGTTATGTTTGTAGAAGCGAAAGATTGAAGCTAGAGGATGATGAAATTCTGAATGAACTTATTAAGATCCATAATTGTGATATTAGATCATGTCTTAACTCAATATATTTGATGAGCCAGAAAGAGGTTAGTAAAGAAGATGGGGAAAATGGGAATATAAGAGAGAAAAAAGCTCAGATTCCAATATATTGGGAGGATTTTGAGAATTGTTGTTATACCAAAGATCTGGATCAGGATATTTCAGGGTTTATTAAAACATGTTTTGGACTTGAATCTGGAATAAAGAAAAATGAAGTCTTTGAATATGTGCTGGAATATGGAGAAGAATGTTTAGCAAATTTCGGATTAAACCTTGCTGGATTACTTAACGAGAATATATACCGTTGTAACTTGATGAGTGATTTCTACTACGACTATTTGAAACTAATTTTAGACTCAATTGTTGAACATAATATTCTTTTCTCAAGAACAAATTCATTAGTTCCATTCTTAAGTTCAGCAACTCTTGTTTCCAAGAGAATCATGGGACTTCATTGTAACCAATTTAGGCATCTAGGCTCCTCAACCTTTACTTTTTCACAAAATATTTCAAATTCGATCAACAGTATTTACAGGGATATCTCCTCCTCAACAATAGAAACAATAAGAGTAGAAACCATGACAAATGCCTTCAAAGTATACACTTTACCTTCCATGTTAACTCATTTCAATGGAATTGGTTTATTAAAAAATCTCAATGTATGGAAATCCACCAAAATTTTCCCAAAATTTAAATGTCTCATCAATAATGACAGAAAATCTCTCAGTTCTGAGGAGTTAGAATCCCTCTCAATTCTCAAAAACCTCATCTCAAAGATGATTTGCTTTGGATTAAAGTTTGAAGACCAAACCCGTGGCTTATTTTCTGAGAAAAATACTACAAACAGTAAAATCTCACATTTCCTCAAGCCAAATATTGAATCCCTTTACACTTTTCAATGTCTGACTAACTCAATAGAGTCAGGATATGTCAGAAATCCCTCAGTTTTACCTCCAAGCCCTGGAAAGTTCATTTACGATATTGGGTTTTACACTCTCATTAACCAGTTGATAGATTTTTTCAGAGAAGATATTTCCAAAGAAATTATCCCAGGAATTCACTACTTTAACCCCAAATCTTCTTGTAAAAAAAATACACGATCAAATGAAAAAAATAAGTTACTTGAAAAACAAGTACCGGCTGATATTTTTGTCTCTATTCCTAAATTCCAAGATCTAATTAACAAACTAAAAGTTAAAGAAAAATCAAAAATTAATTCAGAGAAACCAAGCTCTTTCTGCATTTACAGGTACAACGATGGCTGTACTGACGCTGTCAAAATGGAAGTTCAAGTTTCTGACTTCTTTTCTTAGTTTCCAGACTCTTTCTCCCGCCCCACAATAAATTTGCATGCATGTCATGCTTTGGCGCCATTACGATCTAAAAATGCCAATGTTGCTCGTTCAGTAAAAAAGCAGAGTGGAATAAATGAGATTCTTTCAATGATGAAGGTTCTAGTTGGACTAGGATGCTTATTACTTATTGTTACACACATTTTGTGTGCGAATGCTATTCATTTAGGAAGTCCTAATTATAGAACAGTCTATGTTTCAAGGAAGAAAATCCCAACCAGACCCCTTCCGGAGAGGTTCAGGGGGGAACTATATTCAGATGGTTCCATCGGATGGCTTTGTTCAAGAAGAATAAATGGAAGGTGGACAGGGTGGATTCCAGTTAGTGAGTCGAGAGTACCTCCTCAAATGGTGAAACAAATGAGGTCACAGTTGTCCAGAAAACCTAGAAAAGTTCCACAAATGTATAGGGAAAGAATTATGTCTCCTTCATTTGAAGAATTAGATCAAGAAATGTTCTCAGAAGATAGTTTTGAATTAGTTCAGCCATCTATTACTCAACAACAAGGAAAACAATTTACTTGGGACGAGGAGAGTCAAAGCGATGAAGCTTCACCTTTACAGCTTCAAGAAATGCCCTCAATCTCAACTAAAAGCCACAGGGAGTACAATACTAGAGCAGGAGGATATCCAGCTTTGCAACAAACTAGAATTGAAAGAAAAACTATCCCTAGCAGAATTCAAAAAGTATATCAAACTTCAACTACAGTTCCTGGAGATTCTGATGAAGCAGACATTGCAAGATACTTCGAAGAACAGAATACACCTCCAATTGCAGGCAGAAAAGGAATTAAGGGTATTTTCAGGGATACCTTTAAGACCACTGTTCCAGAGTTGGAGCTGGCTTCACCTACATTTTCACAAAATTCCCCCATACAAGCAATTCCCCCAAAAGGCTATTTGCCAATCCAACCTCAACACCCATCTGACTACGATCTAAATAGGATGCAATGGAGGTTTTTCTTAACATCCTATAGCCCAGAACTTGACAATGTTAGGATTATTAAACGTATCCCTCCACTTGGGATGAAACTATCAAAAACTGTTACTGAGTGTACAAACAACTATCACAAGGCCTTCAAACTACATTATTTAACTGTATCTGGAATGATGTTTAGCAATAAAATCAACCGAGTTGTGAGTAATTCAATTAATAGAGAACTTAAACAATGGTGTAGCGGAATGATGACTAATTGGTATCGTCAATTGCAAAAAATGGGTTTAGTTGTCCCAAAACCCAGCAAGTTTATTAGGTAGAGGAAATATGACTTAGTATATCCCTCATGAGTTAAGTTTCAAGTAATATCCTAATTTATTCAGTTTAAAGTAATTATGATTCCTTTCTCTCTTCTCTCCTATTCACTTTCCTTGACTCTTCTAACTAAATACTCGATTTCTCCTGGCCTTTTGAGACGAAATTGAGCTTGGAATTATCTCCAAGTTATTTAAACCCGCCTTCTGTTGTGCTGTTGGGGTTGGAATAGAATCAAGCTTGGCTACAATTTGGATACTTTTAACTTGATCTCTACTCATCCTCTTCCCTTGATCAAAACCTCTTCCTCGATTTCCTCCTCTACTTCTTGAAATCTTACCTGGAGAACCCTTAAAGTTTCTCCTACCATTTGAATTCACACTATTTGGTCTTCTTTCACCCCTCTTCTTTAAATTTTGGCCTTTACCACCTCTTCCATTCCTTACTCTACTCTGTGTAAGATTTGCCTTCTTTTGTCTTTCCTTCTTGGCCTCTCTCACAATGTCATCTAGACTACTATTTATCAACTTTTCAATGTTTTTACCTCCTACTGATCCACTCATTTCTGAACTTTTTGTCATCTTTTTTCTTTTTACCTCTACTTCTTACTAAGTTAATACAATATCTGGACCCGTTGAGCCCGCCAAATCTCTCCCCACTCAAAATAATATAATGGCAAAGAAAGTTGAATGATTTTATAAGAAAAGAGTTCGATAGAAAAGGAGGGGGTGTGAGGGGAGAAAGAATGGAAAATAGGTCTTTAGCAGAGCTTGTTACAAACAGGAACATGAATTTTAAAGGGCCTATTCGCGTATGGTTGAGTCTATTGAAGAATACCTACTACTACTCGCAATTAAAAAATTCTTATTGAGAGGAACAAATAACCTTTATTATTCCTGGATGATCTGCCGATTCCAAGAAAAAAGTCATTCAACTTGGATTTTTGACCAAATCTTCGAAAGTTAGTACTGTAGATTTCAGGATTTCCAATTTGAGACTCTGGAAAAAGTTCAAGACCAGGACCTTCCAAATACAGATCCTTATTTTGTATGTTAAAACACTGTAAATATGCCATAAAGCATGTTGTTATCTTTGAAGATAGGGATTAACGGTAATCACCCGTCACTTCTCTATAATTCTCCCTTTAAGTATATATAAGCTAACTCATAGAAGGATTGTAATTCTTGATTCCATAGGAATACAGGCATTTACTAATGTTTGACCAAAGCTATAACATTCCTATAAAATCAATAGATGATGGGGATGAACTAATATGTAAAAGGGAATTTATTAGGGGAATGTCACGCCCTATTTGTAAAGGTAGTAAGTTTTATATTAATTTGTACCCTCTTAATTTAGAAATTTTGATTTTTTCATCTTCCAAATCCAATCCTAATTTTTTGGCACTTTTTTTGAGCTCTTCCTTTGCGGATTCTGGATTATTGGATACTGCTCTAATCTTGATTTTGTGTTTCTTAATAGGTTGAACTTCAACAATATCATATTCTGCTGGAGGGAATTGAATGCCTTCAATTAAAGCAGGCTTCTCGGTTAATGAATCTGAACATTTCTTAATCTTATCATCGCAAAACTCTTTAAAGGTGTATCCAGTCTTTCTAGAACGGAGAGGAATCAGTTCCTCGTCTTTTCTAAGACTTTCCCAAGCTTCAATAAGCTTTGGAACAGCCTCTTTAGTTACTCTGGACCTTAATTGCTTCTCAGAAGAACGATCAGTAACTTCCACAAGAGAAGTAGCAACATATTCATCATCAATCTCGTTTTTAGGGTCTTCATATTTGAGAGATTCGAATTTCAAAGCCATCTTTGGTACAACTTCCCTAGTTGTTATAAAATGGGAAACCTCAGGCTCAACCTTTTCTGGGAGTTGTAAGTATTCTAAGGTACCTTCCCTCAAGGCATTCAAAGTTGGACTAACAACTTTGGGTTCAAACTGGTCTTCATCATCAAATTTCTCGAATACATTGACAAGCTTTGCAACCTCTGATCTCGAGGATTCACCTCTTGGCTTAGCAAAATCGGAAGGTCCTTGCTCAAATATGTTAACCAAATCACTGACCTTTGAACCGACTGCTGCAAGTTCCATACAGTCTTGACCTATACATTCATTGAAATACTTTGAATTTTCATTTTTAGGAGAGTATAAAAATGATTCGTCAATTGGAGAAACTGAAACAATTATATCATCAAGAGGGAACTTTGGAGATTCAGTAGGCGAAGTAGTAGTGGTGGTGGTGGTAGTGGTGGTAGTAGTGGTAGTAGTGGTAGTTGTAGTAGTTGTAGTTCTTGGAGCTGGAATTGGCGTCGCAACTGGCGTGGTTACAGGCGGTGTGACAAGAACAATTTGATCAGAAGAGGATTCATCAATACTTGAACCTTCCTGGCTACTCTTAAATTCGTAATATTTGGAATAAAGTTCATCTAAAAATATTGGAGATTGTGAGTCTTTCTCGCCATCTTCACTCTTCTCGGGGAACATGGAATCTGGACATTCACTACATTCTGTAGCGGGGGTTGTTGTAGAAGATTGAAATTGATAAGATGAACTAAATGAAGAAGAAGATGAGGTGAATGATTCCATCGAAAGGCTTTTGGTTTGGTAAGATCCAGTCTCATTTTCCGCACCAAGTACAGCAAAATTTGGCACAAAAGCCAAGCATAAAGCTGACAATAAAAATATAATAAAGTTCTTTAATAACATCCTAGCCATTCTAAACTACAATATCACCTTTATATTAATATCTCCTAGTTTAAATCAGCTCTTTTCCAAGTTTCAAATCAGTACCTAAATAAGACATACGAGACATCGCGGGTATCCACATCGAGTTTATATCTTGATTAAAAAAAAAGAAAAAATTAGACCAAAAGATCAAAGGATTAAAAAAAATAAGAAGTATTAAGGATGATCTATTGATACATGGGAATAATCGGCCCATTTGTTCTTAATTTCAAAGAAAAGCAGGTTCAATTGATAAAGTTTTTATTTGTTTCTATTTCATTGGCCAATAATCAATTTGTGGGTGTAGTTACCGCCAAAACTCCGGTACTATGCGCGCTGACATTATAATTACATGCAAATAAATGAAATTGATATATTGAGTTACAAATATTTTGGATTGGTTATTTTTGGTGGGAAATATGTTAAAATTGTGGACAATTTTTTTTAACAAATTTTGTTAAGTTAAAACTTGAATTTGTTTACCTATATTTCGAGGTCTTCACGTAATAATGGAATATAATAAAGTCAAAATTAAAATTATGAATACGCAAAAGCCTTTTTATATATAGTAATAATTATATTTGAACGAATAGTTTTCTAATTTATTTTATATTTCTAAGATATTTTCCCTTTCAGATCTATTTAAAATTGCAATAATTTACTTAGAATATTGTATATTATCCTTTTAAATGAACTTGATCCTTAGCTTAAAATGACTACTCTCTACTTATACAACAAATAGAGAAGAAAATAAATATTAGTAATGAAGTAAATAGAAAAACAATAAAACTCGTTTTAATTTGTTGTAATACTGATAAATAACTTTTATTTAGTAACCTTTGGCCTTTCTATTATTCCAAGCTTAATTTCAAATATAATGAGTGGTTGGCGCCAAAACCCAAATTAACATAGACTAATGTCTGTAAAAATTGAGATCTCTAATCTTGTACGTGCAAAAATAGCCATTTTGAGAGTGAAAGATGAATGATGTGTTGATGAAAGTACCTGATGAAGTAGGTAAAGAAGAAAAAAAGACTCGAATGGTTAAGAAGGCAGTGATACCAAAGGAAATTAAGGAAAATGATATCTATGTAACAAGAAAGAGACCATTAATAGTATACTTTAGAAGAGCAATGAATCTTCTCACAGTTTCAGAGGCTCATAATTCTATTTACGAAGAAAGGCTTGGATGTAGACGGAATAAAAAGCTTTTTAAGTCAGGAAAAAATGAACAATTTGTAGTAATACATGGAATGGGAGCCTGTATAATGACAGCAATTTGGCTTGTTCAGGACTTGAAGTCAAATTTAGGAGATAAAATCAAGATTGAAGTGACTACAAATACTATCAAAGTAACTGATGTACATATTAATGAAGAAAGAGAATGGGAATCTTCGAAAAGCACAAGAAATGTGAGTGGAATTTCAATTAAGGTTACGATGAATAAACAAGAATCTAGACCTTAGAAGATTAAAGACATACTTCTGGCAAACTATTGGACTACCCCTATCGATACAGTGATATCATCAGGCTTTCCTCCAGATACAAAACCAAAAGTACCATTTGATTGAATATTCGACTGCAATTTCTGGCTTAAATAGTTATTTAAACTCATCGAGTATGGAGAAATATGCTCCGAGTTCAAAGATAGCTGTAAAGCCTCCCTCCCAAGCTTTTCTGCAATTTTCTGTGGTTCATACAACAAATTATTATCGACTATTCGAATAACTTTATCCATTGAAATATTATCCCATAGTCCATCAGTTGCTACAATAATCGCATCTCCAGATTTGATACCTTCTAACATCATATAATCTGCATTATAAGGAGTATCAATACTCCCAGTTCCTAGTTGAAAAGGAGTGTTAAAGTTGTGTTGCTGAATCTCTGACTCAAAAATGACTTCTTTTTCTTCCTTTCTATATATTACGCACTTTGAATCCCCTAAATTAAATACATGAAGTTTGTTATTATTATCCAAATAAGCTAAACAGAGCGTAGAACTACCAATAATTTTGGAAGATTTCATATTTTCATAACACTTATTCACCATTTCAATGAACTTATCTTTGTCCAACTCGCATTTCTGTTCCCTTGAGTAATCATTAATACATGTTTCTATGTAATTTACAAGCTGTCTACTATACATAGCTGAACTAACTCCCTGTGAAATCCAACCACCAACTCCATCCGCAACACAAATATAACTTGTTCCTACGCAACAAGAGTCCTCATTTTCATATCCTGGTGGCTTCGTTGGATTCCTTGATGTGTACACTCCCGTTAATAATATCCTATTCTTACTAGATACTGGTCTCTGCTTACTTCCAAATTTTGATAAAAATCTGTTATAGGAAGTAGAATTAAGTGAAGAACTGACCATTGGAAGGTACTTCATTCTTTCAATCAAATTCTTTTTTTCCTTTGCCAAATCTATTTATTCTCTTTCTGACATTTATTTAATTGCATAAATTATGATTTGGCGGGAAACTTGGCATTTTCCATTAATAAGGTCCCCATGTGAATTTATATTAAAATTAATTTAGAGGTACCGAATTTTGAGGGAAAAAAACGGTGCAAGAAAAAAAAGAAATACAACTAGAAGTTCCTTCTTTCGGTAATTCGGGTAAAATAAGCAAAATGTCTACAGGTGAGTTTCTAGGAGGAAGTGTCTGTATAGACATGAAATTGGTATATCTCAAATTTAATTAAAATGAATTCTTCTTTTCCTATAGACAAAGAAAGAGCTTCTAGAGAGAAGATCTCACAGTTAGATAGAAAGCTAAAGGTTTTGAGCAGTAAGATTTCAGAATTATCTCAAGATAGTAAAGAACATGGTCTTGTACTTAATGCTTTTGAGAAGGTTGACCCAGAAAGGAGATGTTTTAGAGTAATTGGCGGAGTTATGGTGGAAAGGACTGTGAAAACAGTAAAGCCTGCACTGGAAAAGGAAAAGGCTGCCTTGGACTCAGCAATTTCCGAGCTAGAGAAGCAATATGAATCGATAGAGGAGGAACTTAAAACTTTAATTGAGAATCTTAATAAAGAATCAAACATGGGTATTTCTTCGTCTGCTTCAGCATCCTCGTCTTCCTCAGAGGTCAAAGCGTGATGAAGAGATGTATGCACTGTATTCATCCAAACAGTTGATTTTAGTAATATGAGAGAAAAGATAAAGAATTCAATAGAATAAAAGAGGATGAAAAGAGAAAAAGAAGGGAAAAGTAATTAATAGCTCTGTAGTCTTAGCCAATTGGTTAGGCTTTGAAATGAGAAAACTTTTTAGTTAATTAAATTTGGGAATTTCAATATCCAAACTGTCCAAATCCCATACCGACTTTAACAGCACTATAAGCATTGCTACTAGTATTAGTTTCCTTAATATTATTAAGCTTGTCATAAATATACTCGAGCTTTCTTTTGGCCTCTCTGTTTAGGATTTCTGGATTTGTCATATCTTCAGCTGAAAAGATTCGGTACTTAATTATCTCAGAGTCCTGATAGAGTTCTTTTTTTCCATTCAGTTTAAAGACCCACTCACTGAAGAGTTTATCAGAGAAGCAATCCTCAGTATTTTTGTCTGTATTCTCTTTAAGAGATTCAAGTTTTTCTGGTGAAAGACCATCCATTATGGTTTCTCCATGTTCTGCAAAAGCTACGGCTCTGATTGTTCCTGTAGAGTCAACAATCTCACAACTCAAGATGTACTTTTTAATAGGGTTTTCAATGGACTGCTGGCAACTTGGACAGTGGTAGTTTGGTCCGAGAGATGTACTAGTCTCCTTTTCTGACCCATAAGGCAACACCAAAGCGTTAATACTGTTAGGATCTTCGATTTCAGTAACTTTTCTCTTACATTTAGGGCAGCTACTCCAGTAGTACTTATTATCACGAATTGACCTTATAGTTCCATAAGTGTGAACCCAAATCCCTCCATCGAGCATATCAGACGAGCTAGACCCAGAAGTAGCAGTAGCTACAATTTCATCAATACTAAGCCTTTTGGCTGAGGAACTTGAGTTAGTGTTTCCAGGACTTGGACTAGAGGACGAGAGCGAAACAACCGACTCGTGTAAATTTGACTGGGAGAAGAACCAATTCTTGAGTTCCTGCGATTGTTCAACTCCAGAAGGGTTCCATTCAATGGAAGAGCTTGATCCCAGTTTCAATCTAAATCCATTAAACTCCTCAACAATGGCGTTTTTAACAGCAATAACTGGGTTTTGAGAAATGAGGCCCTCATCTAAGTGGGTCCTTTCTGACCACAATGTCAAGTCAATGCTGTGGCCAGACTTATCAATGATTGTTAGTTCTCTTTTCTGGGTATCTGCACCGGTAGATTTAACGGTAATTGTTGTAATTGGTCCAGCTTTGAGTAAAATGCCCAAAAGATCCAGTGATTGGCCCTTGGAATAGCCTCGGATTTCTGAAATAGGAACAAAATTAAAGGTCTTCTTTGGGATCCGATCATCCTGTGGCAAACTTTGAATTTCTGCATCTTCGTTGAAGATTATTTCAAATTCATGCCCTGTAGTATTAAAACGAGTATTTGCTTCTTTGACATCTCCTCTTGAGAAACTATATACTTCCCCCTCTTTCAGCATATCATAGAATTTATCAACGGCTTTGGTGAAACATGTTGCCCTGATCTCGCTCCCATCAGCGTCACAAATCTCGAATGAAAACACTTTGCCTTCCTTTGTCTTGGATGATGAGAACTTTCTGATATCGCTTTTGCTCACTACACGGCCAACAATTCTCCACCTGTGTAGATAAGAAGTTATGTTCTTTATTGGATACACTGGAATTTCCTGATTCCTTGAAACTGGACCCTTTGACTGACCTGAACCCATTCCACCTCCTCCGTATGGACCACTTCTCATTGTATTACCCATATTCATAGAGCCTGGCCCTGAGGATTGCATGCCATCTCTACCTGAAATGGGTCCTGCGGATCCTGGCATTTGTTCTGATGGCCCGCTCGCTCTGTATCCAACTTGTTGTGGCTGCATCTGAATATTGTGTTGCTGTTGTTGTTGTTGCATGCTGACGCTACTTGGCTCAGTTGAATGACTTGAATTTGGAGTGCCTGATGAAGCTCCCATCTGATTTTGAACTGCAGGCTGCTTCTGGTCCCCCGGGCCTCCCCCTGCAGCCTTGCTGGACCCCATACATGGATGTGGAGTTGCCTTTCCAATAGAAGTAAATCCTGACCAATGTCCAACTTTGTCGTACTGAACAACAGTAACCAACTTTGTGGAATGGATCTCATTCAAAGAAAATCTTGTTATCTTAATCATATCTCCTGGTTGTAACTGAGTAGCATCCGACATTACCAGCCTTATGCTCAACGGAGAACCATTATCAAACATATTTGAACCTGCATCTGTTACGTGGACTCTGTGAATGAAAAAAATTTTTAAAATTAGTTAAATCGTTCAAATTATATATTTCTGGCCAGAAAAAGAACCGTGTGGAATAAAAATCCTTTTTGACCAAAACAATCAGACAAACTTACAGTGCTCTCGGCCCTGAACGAATCAGGTTTATTGCCAATACCACCACAATAGACCCACTTGGAGAAACTACTCCGGAAAGAAGCTGGTCACATGTTCCTCTTTGAAGTTCTGAAGGAAATTCTATCATTTCTCTCCAAAATCTGTATTTGGATGTCGACTTTTTTTTACTTGGCCCCAAAAACCACTCAATTCGGCTTTACGCCCGCTTTTTTCCGCTTAAATGCAAGAAAATTAACCAAACCCCACTCTTGTTACTATTGTTTTTTGTTTATTTATTTATTTTGGGATTTTCCATGAAAATTAAAAAAAAGGAGCAATAATGCTTTTTCTGCTCGATGGCCTCTCAACAGGCTTCAAAATATTCTCTGGATGTTAAAAAAAAACGCTCTCTTTCAACTCCCCCTTTTTTTATTCTATTATGTTTGGATACCTAAAAATTGTTCATTTGGTCATTTTTTCTATTACGTAATTAAATTGTCCACACTATTTCATGTATGCATGCAAACAAACAAACAAATGCCGGTATTAACCTTTTTAAAAAAAAAATCCACATGCAAAATTTTAACACTTAAAATTTAACAAATTATTAATAGTCAATAAATGAAAATATTCCTACAAAATGAAAGGAAAAAGTGTAATGACAAGTTTTCTCCTTTCTATACTGAACTCCCAATCCTACTATTACGCTTTCAACCTACCACCCTCAGAATTTCAACTTTAGGAATTTTAGAGACACTTGAAACCTGTGGCGCCAAACATTTGATAATATTAATTCTAGTAAAATTTGTCAAAATGAACGTAAAGTCAGCATCACAGCCAGAGCTGTGGCAGCTGGCTAGAAATAGTAGTGGATATAGAGAACTGCTACTGGGAACTAGCAAGCTAGCTACAGTTCTCTGTACAAATCTACACCTGTCACCAGGAACTACTCTGACATCCTGTCATTACATATATAAGTTTTGGTCAAAGTTTGATATTCTTGAAACCGATCGTAAATTTATTGCGGCTGCAGCTGTTCTCTTATCTTGGAAGGTTAGAGAAGATATCGAGCCAACTCGAAGTTCTAGAAAACTTTCTGAATTATCCAGGTTTCTATATAGAATTATTAAAGCTAATTCGCTTTCCCAAGTATCCAGTGCGCCAATACCTCTTGAGCTTTCTTCAAGTTTCTGGATATATAAGGATTCAGGAAAAGAATACACTCATTATATGGAGCAGATTAAAACCTATGAATTTGCACTACTTAGAGCAATAAATTTTGACCTAGTTCCTATTGAACTACCATTTTCACATATCGAAAGATTTACAAGAATCCTACTTTATTCTCCAAAACTCAATGAATATGTTGAGGAAGGTGAAGAAGGAGAGGAAGAAGGAAAGGAATTTGAATCTTTAAAAATGTTTAGACTCCTTGCTTCAACTATAAGTCAAGATTTCTATAGACTCCCAAATGTATGTATGCAATATAATGCGTTAGAAGTCTCCTTATGTTCTGTATGGTATGCTGGAATCTTTCTATCTATGTCATTTGCATATGAAGAAATTTCTGGATCAAATCAATCTTGGATTTCAAAAGCATGCCCAGAAGTTAATGCAGAACGTGTTGTTAGATGCATGGACGAATGTTCAAAAGTTCTTATATGGCTAATTAATAGTGATTCCGCATAGTATATTTGTTAATTAAATCAAACTAATTACTAATTTTTATATTAGTTTATAGAGCTACTTATACATTAATTATTAATATTTATTACTTTAATTCCTGTTTACCTCATTTATTATTAACTTTCCCTTGAAAGACTTGTATATATATTACTATAAATCAAGCAATAACTACACTTCTACCAATCTTCTTTATTTGAACTTGTATATCTAGCTCCAAGTGAGAGAGCATCTTTAGGAGCTCCAGACTGGGTTTTTCTTTGTAACTCTAAAAGTTTAGTACACTGACCAATACGATGTCCAAGTCCACCACAATATGCACAACCTCTAACTCCTCCAATCTCCTGAAGGGAAGTATTTGTGCTATCAAACTGTTCTAAAAATGGAGGAATTTCTTGTTTTGCTTCTATTAATAAAGCTTTTAGATCACATAATAATGCTTCTGGTAGAGTATTATCTATAAACGTGGTTGACACTCCTACAGAACCTCCTCTCCCTGTTCTCCCAATTCTATGAACATAATTTTCAATCTCTTTTGGCATATCAAAATTTATTACATGTTGAATATTTTCAAAGTCTAATCCTTTTGATGCCACATCAGTCCCAACAAGTACATCCATTTCCCCATTTCTAAACTTTTCAATAGATCTGAAACGTTGTTCTTGAGTAAGACCTCCATGTATTGCCACTGCATTCACTCCTTTTAATAGTAAGTATTCGTGAATTTCATCCACATCTTTTTTATTTTCACTGAATATTAATACTCTAGGTGCAGTCTTTTGCAAACATGATAGCAAACTAACGAGTCTACGCTCCTGTCTAACATATTCGAATTCCTGAATTACTCTTAAATTTGCTGCTCCTGCTCTACCTACATTTACTACAACTGGATCAATTAAAGCAGTTTGAGCAAACTCTTGAGTCTTTCTAGGCATTGTTGCTGAAAATAAAACCGTTTGTCTTCTCTCATAGAAACTATCAAAAATGTATCTTAAATGTTCATCAAATCCTTGTTCAGTAAGCCTGTCAGCTTCATCCATACAAAAATACTCGCATTGTTGTAGAGTCACTTTTCGTCTTTTCAGTAAATCTGCCAATCTTCCAGGTGTTGCTACCATCATGTGTATACCCTTCATTTTATATTCTGCAAGCTGCTTTCCAGAATCCTCTCCTCCAATAACGCAAGAAACCCTTAATTCTGGATATTTTGTATTTCTTGGATTAGAAGAATACTCGTCACTTTTATTCGACTTTCCTGTTAAAAATTCAATAAACTCATCAATAATTCTCTTAATTTGTAGAGCAAGCTCTCTAGATGGACAAAGAACAAGAGAATGAGGGCCTTCCATTCCTTTAAATGGAAGGCTTAACTCAGCCTCTAGAGAAAACATTATCATAGGAAGAACAAAAACTATAGTTTTCCCACTTCCTGTAAAAGCAAGCCCTATCAAATCTCTTCCCATGAGTATTATAGGTAGACCTTGCATTTGAATCTGAGAGGGTTTAGAAATCCCCTTACTTGCTAAAGCGTCTAAAATTTCTTGGGGAAACCCCATATCTTTGAAAGATAATATCGGAGGAGGTACATCAGAACCATTAACAACAATTAGCAAACGGGATCTGAGATCCTGACATTCAGATGCTGATAGACTTGAATATTTTTTTGGAACCCTCCAGGAAGTTTCCTCACGCTTAGAAAAAGTTATTCCTTTAGCAATCTCATGAACTGCTTTTAAAGGTGCATTGTATGATTGGTTCACAGCTGCTAATAACTTTTCCTCCTCTGCTTTTAAAGTATCTAAAGAGTAATGAGGGTTCAATTTCCGCTTTTTTTCCTCCTCATCTCTTATAGACCTCGAAATTGCATACAGAGATCTCTTGTTATCATCCATTGCACTAAATACCCACTTATTAAATCCCCATATTTGGAAGAGTTGGCGCCGGCGCCAATATCTGTTATTGACATTTAGAAATCTTTAAACAAATTAAAGATGGACGCTAAAAAGACTATTAAAAATAGACAAGGGCAGTCTAAGAATAGTCCAAGCTCAAGGGAAAGATCCGGGAGTAGGAGACAAAACGAATCCCAGGCTAGTCTTCAATCTAGTTCGGAAGGAAATGATGATATCCTTTCAAAGATACCATTTGCAGGAAGTCCATCAAAAGCTACATTAAGCGTTGCAATTCCAGCATCTATTGCTGGAAATGCCCAATCTTTTGAGCTGAGAGCCTACTTAGTTGGCCAAATTGCCAGGATAATTTCTGTATTTGGTGTGGACGAAATCATTATTTACGAGGATAAATGTAAAGATGTAACAGATAATGAGAATAGGTCCTCAAAGGAATGGGTAGAGTTTGCTTGTTCAAAATGGATGGAGTTTTTTGTGAAGAATTTAAAGTATCTGGAGACCCCTCAATACCTCAGAAAGACCCTTTTTAAGTTTGATAACGATTTTAAGTTTGCAGGTTTACAGAATCCAATTGACGCTCCTCACCATATGAGAATTTCTGAATGGCTTCCTTACAGACAGGGAGTAATAGTTCCAGGCCCAAAGCTCTTTAAAGGAACTATTTCGCCGGAACATAAAAATAAGGGAAGTTGGGTTAATTGTGGACTTCCTGTTGAAGCTTGGATTGAAACTAAACTTGAAAATAACACCAGAATCACTATCAAAATGTCAAAAGAGTCAGAAAGTCTTCATAAAAAACTCTGTTCTGACTTTAATAAGTTTGGAAGGTATTCCGAAATTAAATCCTATTTTACTGGTAAGCTGGTTGATGACTCAACTCCTTATAGAAAAAAAGGAATATATTGGGGATACAAAGTTCGACCAGCAAACTCATTAAAGAGCGTTTTCAATGACTCAGAATACGAAGAAGGGTACGATTTGAAGATAGGAACTTCTGAGAGAGGTGAACCTGTTGACAACAACTTTAAACTCTCTACTAAAGGCAAAGACTCGAAATCACAAAGTTTTAAACACATACTTATAGTGTTTGGTGGCCTTGGAGGCCTTGAAGATGTTCTTAGCGATCCTCAATGCTCTCTAGACAAGGTCAAAAATCCTTCCTCTTTATTTGACATGTACATTAATATATGTCCAGAGCAAAGATCCAGAACCATAAGAACAGAAGAAGCGATCGGACTTACATTAGCCTTACTCAGACCCCACCTTTTAGAAAATAACAAAAACTTATAATTAATTAATCTCCTACTAATTTCTATCCAAAAACTATAATCTAAGAAAAGTTAAAGCTGTCTGGATCCCCTCCAGGAACCAACATTGCTACATTATTCCCACTCAACAATATAGTCTCTAAACGATTCACCATCACTCTTTTTAACTTCTTGTTTCCTCCTGATATGTCCTCCTCATCTGCCTTAAACCCATACTCCTGAACATCATCCAATACCATATTTACATATTCGTCAAATCCTCTTAGCACTCCACTAAACTCTTTATCTCCTTTCATCACCACATATATTCTATTCCCAATACACTTGTCTATCAGTGCTAATGGAAGGATTATATTCCCTCCCTTCTGATTACTTCCTCCCTGAGATTTATTAGCTGGTGTCTCGCTCATGTAATTTACTTTATAACTTTATTTCATCCAGTTCAAACTTTCACTCTTTTTGATGTCATAGGACCTCAACATTTACTATTAATTAGGCGGGAACTCATTTTCAAATATAAAGGTAATCAGAAAAAATTAAAGAAAAGTTATAGAAATTCAGCATTATAAAGAGTCAGCTAATAGATATCTGGAAATAAACTTTTCCAGCCTAAATCTATCTATCTTCACCAAGTTTTTTAATTCTTTCTTCAATTGAAATTCCTGAACCTTCATCTCCAGGATTATCTTTATTAGAAGAACTATAAGATAACAAATTGTTGATATTTGGACCTTTGGCGTTGGCTTTGGCTAACTCTTTTTCTTTCCCTTGTCTCACTGATTCGCACACTTCCATATATATTTTGTTCACTAAAGCCTCTTCCTCCTCAGGCTGGGACTCGTTTCCCATAGCTACATCTATTGAATCATTAATTATCTCCCCTTTTACATCCATCTTATCTGATTCTCTAGCAAAGTTCTTCAAAATCCCTTGTATCCTGGAAATTTCTGTTGAATCATTGACCCTTCCCATTATTGAATTTAGATCAGAAATCGCGCTGTTTACTTGAAGCTGACTCTTTACAGAGGTAAGTCTTAGCTCTGCCCCCATAAGTTGGCTCCTTGCTAAACTCAATCTCTCCATCTGCTTTCTCAATTTCAGAATGTCTCTGCTAAAAATCTTTGCAGATTCTGTATAACCTTTTTCCACAGCTATTCGAAGTTCCCTCATCAATTTGGCTTCCTCCTGCTCAAGCTTTTGAATTTCCCTGTCAACTTCGCGAATTGCCTTCGAAACTGCTCTTTTGTTCTTGTTTACCTCATCCTTTATATCAACCTTGCTTCCCCAAATCCCCATATTTCCTTTATTCCTATTGATATTCTACACAGATGGAAATTTTATATTTCAAAGTGCCCGCCTAAAGTCATTTACATAACTTGCTCAAAATTGTTTAATAACTGGATCAAAAAGACAATTAACCTTGTAATTGTTATTTAAATGTGTCTTGAAATCCTTATTAACTTCCTTCTCATTTAGAAAATGATGTTTAAAAGGTTTTACTTTCAAAAGCGCACTATTGAATCTAAAATCATCCATGCTCGTAAACGGGTTGGAACGCATGTACTGGAATTTTACTTCGTCTAGTTCCGATTCTCTTGTAACTTTTATAGCTAAAGATAGACTTTTATTAAGCTTTAACAGGTTCCTTTGTTCTCTATGAGCTTCTTCATAGGAGAGAAATGAGCCAGTTATATAGGGTTCTTAAAGAAGGACTTCATTTATATATATTTTTAGGCCTTGCTGCATTAGGTCTGGTGAGGAGCAATTTGCATGGACCAGATTTAGGGAAATTGATTGAGATCAGAAAATGTGTTTCGTCTCAAGATTGTTCAGGAAGACTATGTTTTAACAAGCTTTGTACTGGACTTGCTGGAACACAAGAAAAGAATTATTTCTGTCATAAGGGAGAGGAATGTATTATTGACTCAGTTCCTGGATATTTTCATCCATTAAAGCAAACAATTTATGAGATTGGAGTGATTCCATACGATTCTGAGTGTTCAGGAAGAAGTTTATATAAATATGAATGTATTGTAACATCAGAAAACACATGTAATTTACGAATTCCTACTGATGTTTTAGAGTTAGGCAGGTACAAGTTATGTGGATCTCCATTTCCAAAGGAAACCACTCTTCCCTCAAAACGCTTAGATTTTAAAGTTCCTACTGGTAATCTACTAGTTATAGGATTTAAAGAGTCCCAAAACCTATTGGAGAAATCCTTAAAACAAAAACTTACAATAAAAAGGCAACTTTTGAGCCAGGAAATTTCATTCAAGAATGAAAACCCCAAGATTTGTACTGCTAATGTCCCTTGTACTATTTCAGGAATCCAAGGATTTGGATTATCGGAAAATTCAAGAGTTATGGAAATCAATAATTCGGCTTCAAATACCTGTGGAAGAAATTTGGACGAAAATGAACTAATTTACATTCATAAATGTACTTCTTATAATGATGGAACTGAATGTTACATTAATAGTTTATCGCCAAAGCCACAAATTACTACTTTATGTGGATGTACTATTACAAAAAACTCTAGCTGTACTAATTCTTCGGATTACAACATTTATCTCGGCAACGTTGTTTATCATAGAGGAATCCAGAAAACTGATCCTGACCAGAAATTAAGGGAAGAGACTATGAATTCTCAAAATTACACTTTGAACAAAGAAAGAGCTGAAATTAGAAGACTTCAAAAGGTAGATCCTTGTGCTAGTTGTGTTAATGGATATGGATTATGTTATGGAAACCCAAAGACTTGTTATGGAGGCTTTGGTAATAATCCATATGAACCTCCTTTGATTCTTTGTGTTGATGGATATGATTGTAAAGTTAAAGGGAAGATTCTAGGAGAACAAATAACTTCTAGATATAAGGTAGCAGCAAGTCCTATGATGGGATGTGGAGTTAGAATATTGGGAAGAGAAGAATCAATGTTTAATTCCCAAAATCAATGGAATTGTGAAGGAGGTAATCCTTTTGATTGCGAAATTCAGTTTGGAGTAGGAAGAAGATACAATAGAAGTGAGATTAATTCAAACACAATGTTGTTATGTGGATGTCCAGATTTCGCATCAGTGGGAATGCCTTGTGATGATCCAGCTGAATTCTACTTTCCAGTAGCTCAAGTAAGAGTTGTGGAATGTACTGATAATACTCATTGCATGCACAATGCTTTGGCATCCTGTAACTTGGATACCAATCAATGTCAGGGAGTTCTCCCAAGTGTTGCTCAGATTGGACTTGGAACAATGCAATGTTTATCAAGACAGAGTTGTACTATTGCAAATATTGGACAATTCATTGGAGGAGAGATGTATAGAGTTATACAAACTGCTCCTTATGTTAAATGTGGAGCTAATGTGGCTCTGGATCCTGATTATTATCAAAAAGTTCAAGCTCAAATGGAAAATACTGGTCCTGGAGGAATGGGACTCCCATGTATTGTTCAGAGTGAGGAATCTCAAGGAGGAGATCCAAACCTTCCAAAGAGTAATAACTGTGCAATAAACCTTGGAACGAATGCAATTCTTGGAGTTAATCGACTTTGTGGATGTAGTGGAGTAGACAGAGATGGAAATGGGATCCCATGTGATTCAGCAGAAGATTTTGATACTGATCTTGGACTTTTGAATGTTGGAGAGTGCAATACTGACAAAGATTGCAAACCAGGACAAGTTTGTACGGAACATAAGTGTCTGAATGACCAACTTCTTCCGTATCCAACAGGATTCTTTCCTTTAAACCATTCTACCCTCATTCCTCCTGTTAAGCAGTTAGTTATTAGATTCAATGAAAATATAGAATATCCAAAGAATTGGCAGCCTAGAAGGCTTGTAATCTCAAGTAATGTATACTATAGAACAAGACCACTGGAGATTCCTATTTCTCCGCCTCAAAAAGAGTCTAGATCAAACAATCACCACCAACAATTACCTGTAATGAATAATGAGGAGAAAACAAGAAACTCAGAGTCTACCAGGTGGACTTGGTGGAACAAAAGTAAAAATCAAGGATCTAGTTCTGGATCTAATTCAGCTCCATTTACTGCTCCAGTACTTTATACGGCTGATGTTAGAGATCAGAAAATAGTGGTTAGTTTTGATTCCAGGACTCCTCTTCCTGAAGATAACTATGTAGTTGGATTAGAAGCTGGTGCAATTTCAGATCTACATGGAAATCCTAATGATGGAATTCCTTTCTGGACATTTACTATTAGTAGAAACGCTTCTTGTCCTTATATGTACTTAACAGGATTTAGTACAAACAATGGAAATGTTAATGGATTGTATATGCCATGGAAAGCTCCTAAGAATGGAAAGGCTGTTTGGAATGGAGGTGAGAGAAAACAGTTTTATATTTACTACTCAATTTTGGATTCTGAGTCTAAGAATGGGACTTGGGTAATTGATAGAGATCTAGATAGTAGCGATATACTTTCTTTTGCTGAATCAGTTCTACCAGAGCCAAATAATCATATCCCTCCAGATGGTAAGAGTACAAAGTGGAAAAAGTGGGTTTCCATTAACCCAGAGGAAGAACCAGAATGGATTGAACATGGAGATATTTCTATTATCTGCAGAAGCTTTCCAGAAAAGTCACCTCCATCATTGATTGCAATACATCCTCCATTAGGAAGTGTAGATGTTTCCCCAAACAACACAGAAATTAAGCTTACCTTTAATAGAGCAATGAACTATGGTCATTGGGCCTGGTTCAATATTACAGGACGAACAACTGGCCATTTAATTCATATTCCAACAGATTTTGAGGCTAAAAATAGAGGAATTTCTATCATTTCCAATCAGACATCAGATGTAATCCTAAGACCATACGAGAATTTGGTGGAAGGAGAGGTTTATGATATCACAGCTGAACTCGGAGCTTTGACAGATTTGACTTACCAACCTTGGGGAAATGTAGGACCAAATCAATTATTCTTTACTACTAGTGGAGAATCCTGTAAGGAATTAGATCTTTTGTCTTTCTATGAACACAATGATATCACAAGGTATCAATTAGAATATAGTCATTCTCCAAGAAGCGATAGAGGATCCTCGGATCAAATATTATTTCCTCCAGGAACTAATGCAAAACTTAAGTGTAGTTCAGGCTTTTCTACAAAGAAAGTTTTAGAGTTGGAGAGTTTTTCTCATGATCAAGAGAGAGACCAAGAAGATTCAGATGAAAAGAAAGATGAGACAGAGGAAGTGGGAAGCTTTGGATGTGTCAGAGGTAAATGGGAGGTAATCAAAAGAATTCATTGTTACCAAAAATGTAAGCCTTACCCAATTTCCTCTTCTTCTAGCCAGAACTATATCATTCAAAGTAATTCTGCCTCTGGAAATCCCTCCTCTGAATCTGAAGATCATGAATCAGAGTATTTGAATGGTTCTAAACTTTTAGTTAAATGTGTTGGAACAGAAGGCTCAGAAGTGATTACATGTAAAGATGGAGTCTGGAGTGCTTTGACATTAATTTGTGGGACATCTTGTCCTCCTTATTCTCTCCCTAATGAAAACTATGTCTTTAAATACGAAAAAGACAGAGTTAAACATACTCCAGGATCTGAAATTACTATTTCTTGTAGTAAAAATTCAGATAAGTTGATTCAATATCCTGATGAGAAAATGAAAATTGATCGAGAAAACAATGAATTCAAAATTACTTGTAGTGAAGGACGTTGGGAATCAGAGAATCAATACAAATGTTTCAAGAAATGCATTCCCATATCTGAATCTACTGTGAGTTCAGAGAAGTCTTTAGTCATTGATTACAGTGAAGAAATAAGCTTTGGATATCTTAAACATGGATCTATGGCGAGGATTAAATGTTCAGAGAATTGGAGTCCCATGGGACAGTTTGGGGAAACTATATTTGGATGTTATGACGGTTCCTGGTTTGCTTTGGACAAAGATTTGTCTCCAACAAATGTACTTACCTCCAATTCTCTTCCTGATGAACTTAGTTGTGAAAGAAAATGCAAAGATATGGAGATTTTCTCAAACAAAGCCTATAAAATTGAGAATCTTGCATTAGAAAGAGGCCTTCCTGGGTCTAAGGTTAGGATTTCTTGTGAAAGGGATTTTGGGTCAGTCCAAATTGGAACTAGAACCAATGATATAGTCGAATGTTTGAATGGAGTTTGGGGAATTCCAAAAACTATTTGTATGAATCATTGTGAACCTCCAGAACAAGTTCTTGGCAAGGCTTATTCAATTAATAATGAGCTTGGATCAGTTAAAAGGAAGGGAATGTATGTTCACGGAACGAGATTAGTGATTTCCTGTTCTGATCAAGGAACCTTAATTCAAGGAGGAGAGCTTCACCAGACTGCAAGCTGTACTAATGGAGAGTGGATCTTTGATAATGTATTAATTTGTGCATCAAAATGCTCTACTTTAAAACTTCCAGCTAGATATCTAATTAGAAGTCAAAATAATTCAGATTTCTCTGCCGATACTGGAGATATACGTATTGTAGCTTGTACAAAGCCTGGGAATTCTGATATTGAAGAAACAATAGTTTGTAAGAATGGGGAGTGGAAACCTTCGATTCCAAGTATCGACTGCTTTTCAAACTGTAATTTAGAAGATCTAGAACCTTTGAGAGAGTTTTTTGAAATCTTAAATATTGGAGAAGGAAGAAGAACGCTTGTTCATGGAGATTCAGTGAAGATTAGATGTAAAAAAGGATATGTTAGGAAAACAGGTCCACTTAGAGATTCTTTGAAATGTTATAATGGTGTTTTCCAGGTTCCGACATTGATTTGTGAAAGACCAAGCTGTTTTGATGGAATCCAGAATCAGGGAGAATTTGGAGTGGATTGTGGAGGGGTTTGCGAGAAGAAATGTCCCGATACCTGTTTTGATGGAGTTCTAAATGGAGATGAAACCTCAATCGATTGTGGAGGTTCTTGTGGAACAAAAAACTGTCCCAAATGTAACGATGGGATTAAGAATGGAGATGAGACAGGAATTGACTGTGGAGGAAGTCAATGTCCAACTTGTGAGCCTTGTCATGGATTTCCCTTGAGTAAACTTCCAGAAGGAACAATGTTAAGTGTTGATGGAGGATTTAGTTATATTGAGGATATTCAAAAAGAGTCTCTTTTGATAGATAATATGGCAATTGCTTCTGGGAGTGAATTACATATAAGGTGTATTCCAGGTTGGGAACAAGATGAAAGTCTTAAGTCAAAACTTCAGATCTTGGCTTGTAATGATGGTAAGTGGTCTCTTCCTGGCCCAGATGAAAGGATGAGTCTTAAATGTGCAGCTCCAAGCTGTGAAGATTCAATCCAAAATGGAGATGAATGGGGAGTTGATTGTGGAGGAAGCTGTGAAAACCATTGTTCTTCATGCAATGATGGGATTAAGAATGGAGATGAGACAGGAATTGATTGTGGAGGTTCTTCTTGTAGAAAGTGTAATTCCTGTGATCCAGAGTTTATTTTCAGATTAGAAAGCTCAGGAAAGTATATTCTCTCAGGAAATTCTCTAAGGGAAGAGGTTCCAAATCATGGATCTAAATTAGTCGTGGGATGTTCCTCTAGGGAAGCCTCAGTCACTCTTACATGTAATGATGGAGAATGGGTAAATAGAGAATCTGTTAAATCTCTTCCATGTGGAAGAAATGGACTTTTGAAGGTTTCCCAAGCAACTAATATGATAGAGGAGGATATTCTCAATTTCCCTTTGGAAAATTTTGCTAATTGCCAACAAAACTCGGGAAAATGTTGTAAGCTTATTAGAAGATTCTCAGAAGTTTGGGGTGGGGAATGTGGAACCATGTATAGACAAGGAAGAGATACAACTATTAAAACTTTCTGTAAAGGAAAATGTATGAGTTTACTTAAAGAATCTCTCAATGAATATAAGAAAGAAGCTTCAGATCTTACGATAGAGGATCGGAATCTTGAGTATAATATGCTTTCAATGGAATGTGTCGCAGCAAATTCAATCTCAAATATTATAGAGTATCATTTATGCCAATCTTCGGACCTTAAAGATGTTTGTTCCTTCTCCTTTCATGAAACATTGATGATTGTCAACGAACCTTCTCTTCTTCTGGGTCAAACAAAAACTTTAAAGGAGATTTGCAAAAAGGATAGTTGTCATAGAAGGAATTTAAGACTCATACATGCTTTATCTCACCTTTCAAAAATTACAGGTCAGAATAAAAACGAAGATATAGATCAAAAAACAGAAGGATCTTTTGTTAGAAGACAGAATTCTATATACCAAATGTCAAAAGATGATCATTTATATGGGGTATCTAATATAAATGAGGGCTTCTGGAAACAAATAATACTTTCACAAAGTGAAAAATCATTAAATCTTCTTTGTTTGAGTGTTAAAGGTCTTTCTAACCCAAAAGAAAAGTATTCATGTATTAATTCAGTTTCAGAAATGATAGCTTCAGACAGATCTTCAGTGAATTGGCTTCTTTCCTTAATACAAGAAAAAGATGAAAAAGAAAAGGAGAGTGAAAAAGACACAAAAAAGAAGCAGAACTTAATGAATATGTGTATTCGTAATCTTCCAGAGGATTCATGTCTTTTCTTTGGGACTAGAATCTTTGGACAACTTTTACTAGAAGTAGGAAATGAGACAAATAACTTGAGAATGAGACAAGCTGGATTATTATATAGATCTTTCGGAAGGTATTTCTGCCAGGAAGCTGTGAATAATAGATTCTGTGGACAGTTTCTATTTGGAGGAATAAAAAACAGTTCAGACTGGTGGGATTCCTTTAGAGCTTCAATCTTTGGAAATATTTCTCAAAAAGATATTTGTAGTCCTTACCATATAAACTTTGGGTGTTCTCCACACTGTAAGAAGAAATTATTAGATCAATTAAATAACAGAGGATGTTGTTTTGCAGCACAATTAGAGATTCAAAGAGGAATTCTAGGGATAGAAAATGATAATCCAAAGCTGAATAGCGAAAGGAGTGTGGATTATTTGGAACAAAGATGTGGATTCAGCATGGATAGAGTTTGTAGTTCTGGAGTAAAAACTGATCTTATAATTTTAGAATTCATTTATAAGGATTTGAATTACTTTGAAATATCAAACTCAATTCAAGAAGAAATATTGAGAAACAGCATTCGTGAGACAGTAAGTAGTTTCTTGAGTATTCCTATTTCTGATATCCCAAGAATCAGAGCTTGGCCTGGGAGCTATGTAGTAGAAGTTTTAATAGACTCAGGACTGTCTTCTAGAACTGTTTTAATGACTTTAGAAGAAGGATTGGAACAGTTGGCGAATGAATTGAATAAAATAGATTCTCTTGATAGAGATTTTGGAATCAAAGTAAGTAAATCAACAATTTCTCATTCAAGATCTTTATCAACTTCGATTTCTCCTCCTCCACCATATGTTGGAACTTTTGATATGGATTCACTAAGCAACCAGTTAGATTTTCCAAATTGTCCAAAACCATCCTTGGGAATTCTCGGAATAGAGGATCAGGAAGAAGGGTATGAAATTAATGGAGATAACTCTCTCAAACAAGGTGCTTTTAGAAATGTGGCTTGTTCCTACAATTATCACCCAGTTTCACCTTCTCCTGCCTCTCAACCTTTTATTTGTGATAATGGGAGATGGAGGATTACTCAGCATGAAGCAAAAATACTTTGTAAGAAAGCATGCAAACCTTTCAATCTTTTATCTTTTTCTCTTCCTGATTTAGGTCAGAGTAATTTGGATGATAAAAACAATAATAAATATATATATAATTCAAACACAAATCAAAAACAGCTTTATACAAATATTGGTTATAGTGGAGATATGTATTCAAGCTTAAATCCCTATCAAAACCAAATAAATTCTCCCTCGTCTTTTAGTCAATTTATTATAAGTGGGGTGGGAAATGATCATGGTTCCACCAGATCAATCTCTTGTTCTGCTGGATATGTTTCTGACAATCCAGAAATAGACTCTGAAACTTTCCAATGTATAAATGGAAAATGGGAATCAAACTCTGAAGAAAGGTTCAATTGTGTAAAAGGAGCAGAAGCTTCACTTAAATACTGCAGAACAAGTTTCCTTTCTAATGTACTTGGAACTGAAAAATTCATGGTTGAGGAGCTATTTGATCTTTCTAGTAGTAAGGGTGAAGATTGGAAAGTTTTTAAAGTAACTTGTTCAAGAGGATATGAAGCAAAGATTGAGCCTATACTATTGGCATGTAACAATGGGAACTTTTATAATATACCTGGAGATACTGTAACTATTTCAAAAAGTAATGACATGGACTTTATTCATAATCTAATACTTAAAACGGTTTATGGAATAACATATAGTGAAAGTTTGAATCTACCACTATCTCACGGATCACTTCCAAAAATTCCCTCTATCTCATTTTATAGATCAAATTTTAAAGAACAAGATGAAATGGACTCAGAGTCAGAAACAAACATATTTTCTATCATAGAATGTGTTCCGAAGCAAGTAATGAAACTATCAGAAAGTAAAGGACTTTCTGGGCCTGCTTTATATGCAATTTTATTCGCTCCCTTAATATTGGGAATGCTAATTTTAGCGATACTATTCTGGTTCAGAAGGTACAAGTGGAAGAAAAACCTTGAGGATGACCAAAATACAGAGGTAAAAAAACAAACTTTAGCAATTTTAGATGTTAAAAGAAAGAATAATTTGTGTGATATTGAAACTGCAAGTCCTGCATCAGAATTAGAAAAGATGAGCAATCAAGAAAGCTCTTTTCTTTCAAAAATTCAGTCTCCATCCGAAAAAAGATATAGCAAAGGGAGTAAACATATCTCTCATACACTTTCTGGACAAGGAATTCACGATAAACCAAGTTTAGAACTCACTAAGTTTAAAGGAAGGAAAAACTATAAAGGAGAAAAAACAGCTTCAGAAGGAAAAGGACTGAGACAAAAAGGGGTTCTTTTATAGAAACACTTCAATTTGTAGGTTTTAAGGTAAAAGCTCGATTCCTCAAATTAACTAATAATAATTATTAAAACACACTTGTGTACTTTGCAAAACAAAGGGTAACTCAATTAATTGGTCAATAACATATACATAAGTTAAATATGAATCTGTATTAATATAATATTTCAAGTTTTATGTAATATTTTTGTTTCCTCTATATTAATTCTAATTCTTAGTTTTTATAACATTGTGTGTAAATTGAAATTTTTTATTATTTGAATTTTAGTGGCCAAAAGAGTTATAAATATGTTGGGGGGCATTTGTACTGGACTGGGTGTACCCGGTTAAAAAATGAAACAATTCAGGAGATTTCAAGAATTATAGAAATCGAATGAAAATGAATAACTGAGATAAATAGTTAAATTTTAGAATTTGAACTGTCTTTGAAGAACACACACATTTATTATTAATGCAAATTCTAGTCAAAACCTTAACAGGTAAAAAACAAAACTTCAACTTTGAGCCTGAAAATACGGTTTTACAGGTAAGAAATATACTAACAAATATGAAATTTCGTAAATGAAAAAATTAACAATTTGTTTACTTATTTGAATAGGTCAAACAAGCACTTCAAGAAAAAGAAGGAATTGATGTAAAACAAATTCGTTTGATTTATTCTGGAAAGCAAATGTCAGACGATTTAAGACTTTTGGACTATAAAGTAACAGCTGGATGCACGATACATATGGTTCTACAACTTAGAGGCGGACTAAGATAAAAAAAAAAGAAGAGAAAATAGATATGATTGTTATCTCCGGCAAAAAAATTTTCCAACTATAAAAAATCGAGAATTCTCGAAGATATTAGGGAGAATTATTTGTAGATATATAAAAAAAAGAAATACGGATAGGAAATGAATAGAATATCTTAAAAAGTAGATAATAAATAAAATCTCCATATGAAAGAGACTTTACAAAGCTAGCTGTCTGTCTAGAAATATTAAGATTACAAAGCATTATTATTCGATTTTTGTATTTTTCAGAATTATAGAATTTCCTTATATAACTTTTTCTAAAAATTATCAGGAATATTCAGCTCCAAAAAATTCACTTAATACATATTCAGTAGGGGCAAACTTTATCAATTATAACCGGTTCCCCTTGACTATTCGGTTCCCCAAAAGAATCATCATCTTTGATGAAAATGATGGGAAACTTCATAGTGTAAATTAATTCTTCAAGTTCCTTTCCACAATAGAAAAAAAAAGTTCTGGAAGTAGTCAGAAAAAATCAAAAATATTTTATTAATTCTCTCCCTGGTATTGAAGAAAAGCTATTTGGATTTTATTTATAGGGTTTGGAAAAAACAAATCCAGAATTAATGAAATTCCTGTTTTAGTTAAAGTTTGGTTTGAATTTGTTTGCTGTTGCAACAAATCTTTCTTTGTCTTGCGAATTATTAAAGAAAAGGGGAATACAGTTTCCTGATTCTTTGAGATGAATTGCAACACAATTGTCGGAATCGCTGATTCCAGCACTACTTTCAACTCTAGAAAGCTCTTCCTTTGAATATAATAATTGGTGGATTTCATCCAAAGCAATATTTCTGCATTTTCCATCTCCAGAAAGCGAAATACTTGTGCTATCAAATACTACCTCGCAGTCAAGCTTACTTCTATCTTGCATTATTAACTTTACATTAAAAGTATTGATATCATTAACTTCTTCTTGGGGGTGGTTGGAAGCAGTTTCTGAAGCTCCTGAACCATTTCCAACTACTAGTTGAGTAGAGGTTAGGGAGTGTTCATCGGCAAAAGAACAACAGGATTTCAAGTTACCCATGTTTTGTTTTTCTTTTATCAATAATTCAAAAATAAGTTAATCTCAAAATCTTTTGCTTTACATATATTAAGTGCGGATTTTTCCACTTATCTGGGGGGAGACACAATCGAGTGTAGCACCACCCCTCTATAAAAGGTATTTTCATCTATTAATTATTATTTCAAAATGAAAAGGAAATAGGAGAAAATCAGCTAAAATCGGAAAGCTTACATACTATTTAATATAAATTATCAATTAATAACACCAAAATATGAGAAAATAAGGTAATACAAAATTTGGTAGTTTTTATATTTCTTCTTAATTAAGAATTTTCCCTCCTAAACTCAATAGCTGTTGGATCTAGAAATTACTCTATAAAAAGGAAAATTCCTAAATTTTCTTGAATTAAATCAGTTGGCTCTGAACAAAAATTTCATTCTAAACCTGAATATAAATATCACTAAATTAATATTTATCGATTTTAATTATAATAGGAAAAAAAATGTTAGCAAACAAATAAACGATTGAAAATCAATTATAGATTAGAAAAAAACTTTCCCTAATTATATATTCTGCATATCATAATAATAATAATATTAATAATAATATCAACTGTATCAAGGAATAATACACTTTCCATTACCTGTATTTTTTTTTCCAAAATACCTTTCCTAATTTCTTGACTAAGTACCGTTGTATATAACAAAATTGCATGCGTACATGCATGCGTATTTTGAGCTAAATGAACCACAAAATACCTTCTTTTTTTTCACCATATATAGGTTTAGTGATTAGAGTTAAATAAAATTAAGAAAATGAGAATTTTGTGATTTCTTTTGGAGGTTTGATACTTTTAGTATATTTGACACCTTTATGGAAGATTTCGAATGAACTAAAGAAGACATTGGCGATATTTTGGGAATATTTTTTGAATTTTTTTGGAAGGAGATTTTCAATTAATGACCTAACTTGGTTGCTGTGGATTATTCTGGGATGCTCGGAAATTACGTTAATTGAGAGCTTACAAAAAACATAAAAGTTATCATTTTTATGATTACCAATTTTCTTGGGAACTGACCCTTTATCTTCAATATAGCTAATCAAGAATTCCCTATACATTGAAGAGGCAACATATTCAAAGTGGTTAATTTCCAGTGGATTATTTTTATTCAAAATATCTTTGTCATAATTGCAGTCTTTCCAAGAGAAATGCTTTTTGCAGACTCTAACTGCAAATTCGAGGATAAATTCTTTTCTAGACCATTGTAAGGGAACATCAGGATTTGATTTAACAGAGTTCTCATCACTGTTTACAATGTTTAAGATATGATTTGTAAGGATTTCAGGGCAATCGGCGTTGAAAAACAAATATGGAATTCCGTTATTTGGCTTTCTTCTCCTTACTTGAGTGTAAGAAATTTCCTCAGACCTCATAAATTCAATAATTGAGGGTTTTAATTTCGATTGATCAATAAGTTTATGACTTACAAGAAGCTCAGTTGCTGCAGGACAAAACATATCATAATTCTCTCTCAATTTTGTAATCATTTCAAGGTCTTTAGGGTCTTCTGAGATATTTTGAGTGTTTGCACCAGAAAGGAAGAGAGAAATAGTGGAAGAGAAGAAAGCAGCCATAAAGTCAATAGAAGCTTTTTGAAGGGGACTTGAACTAGCATATGAAGAAGATAATTCAAATACTCGATCATTTTCGAGCTCAAATTTATTCTTGTTTGACCATTTTGAGCAGCTTTTCCATTTGGATGTGGAACTACAATAAAGTATAGAAGTTTGCCAATCTGTACCTTTCCAAATTTCCTGGTTGGATTTAAAATGTTTATTCCATCCAAAAGAAGAAACACAAGCAGTGTTGAAAAGCTCTGGGCTGATATTGTAAGTTGATACAGAAAGATTGCAAAGCTCCACAAAGGTGGCAATTCTGATTGGAAATTCTTCAAAACTCCTTGGGTTATCTTTTTTGACTAAAGGGTAAAATAACCTCATGGTCTCCTCATTGATTTTCTTTAAGATTTCTGGGTTTTTCACAATTTTTGGATACTCTTTTACAAAAGAAGGTACTTTGGAGCAGTCTCTAATGGAAACTGGTGCCTGCTCGCATGCATCTCTAAGCTCAGAAAAATTTACTTCGCTTAAAGAATAAGTTTTTGCAATGTGCCCAAGCATTCCCATAGGGTCTTCGCGGAGAGGAATAGCATTTTCAAAATTCATTTCTGGAGTGTCCCATTTCTTAGTTCTAAGTCTGGGTTTTTCATCATTGGTTTTGTGATTTAGCTTATAGTCTTCAGAATAGGGGTTTGTTCCAGCTTTAGGCCTAGTATCCACGAAAGTATTAGGATTAAAGCAGATATTAACAGGATTCCTACTGAAGGCCATTTCATATGCAATATTACACATAATTGAGCTTGGAATAACTGGAGAAGGGAGTTTAAGGGCTTGAATTAAACGTTCATAAAGAAATTTTGCAGAACTCTTGATTGTAGGGTGATTACAATCTTGTCCCCAAAATGTACTTGAACAAAGCTTTTCAGCAACACTTCGTTTTATGGTAAACATGTCCCCATTAATTTCAACACGAAAAACATTACTAGTTTCCAAAGCATAAACACAAGAATCCACAAAGTTGTTGAACCTCCCAGATTGAAGATAATCATGTATTCTGATAGAAACTGGACAAAATCTCATATAAGAAATTGGAAGTCTGTCAGTTGGCATATCATAAAGCTTGCTTGACCAGAATAACGAAGTTGATTTTTCTTGCAACTCAAAAGTCACCATATCAACAAATACTCCCTTTAATAGTCTATTCAAGTAAATTTCTTCAATTGGATCACCAACCTCCAAATGTTCAATATAGTTATATCCAATAAACTGAGTCTCATCACAGCCTCTCCATTCTCTTGTTTTTCTACATAATAAAGCTGCATGCAAAAAATGGATACCAGAAAAGTATTTCATCAGTGAGTGAATACAAGATTGAACAAAATAGATGGTATAAAGTGAACGCATAACATTCTTATCAATTTGTTTAGGCGTATGCTGTGCAGATCCACTGTTGACTTGATTTAAATCATACCAGACAAGTCCTTTATTATATTCAGAATTTGATATTTGACCCTTGAAAAAGTCAGAAGTGTTAACATCAAAACTCTTGTAAAAGTTTGGATTCAGAATTCTGGCAATAAATTCACAAATAGTACGAGATCTGGTTTTTAAGGGGGATATATTGTAAGTACTACTAGTACGATCAGCTGATCCTGGAAGAATAACATTTGCAGAATGTAATTGTTTAATTAAATCTTTGGAAATGTTCTCAACAACTGTAAAATATTGGTTCCAATATAATTCGGTTTCTAATTTATTTAAGGAACATATAGTTTCAAATCTGTGGAAGTTATAATCAAATAAACTTGATTTCAATAGAGAAAAATTGAGAAATTTGGGATATATGTTTGGTAAATACGCTAAAGATTGAAATCCTGAATCCATAAAAGATTTCTGGTATACTTTGTAAAGGATTTTAAAATCTAGAATCAAGCCATTGTAAATATAAAGTCCATATCTGTAAATATATCGTATACATTCCTCAGCAGTAGGTATTCCATCACTTTTAGCAGATTTTGGAGGTGGACAATCGTATCCCAACTTTCTAAGTCTCATTACTTCAGGTTCAATTGGAATGGTATTTGGGAGCTTTATATCTAAGTGTGGGAATTGATGCTTCAAATTAGTACCCAATGAATTATAAAAGTTTATAATATTGGCGTCAGCTACTTGGATATAGTATTTTTGGCTAGCGTGCTTGGGAATTGGAATCAAATTAGAGTCAATAAGTTTATATTCTTGTTTATGGTTATTCATTTTAAGCCAAAGGAATTCAAGCTTATTTTTTATTCTTTTTCGAAGTGAAATTTGCCAGCTTCCGAGACTGAAACAAAGATTTTTGGTGATATCTCTAGAAATTCTTTGATCGCTGAGCTTAAGAGAGGGGTCAGAGTTTCTAATACGTTCAATAATTGCTTCAGAACCATGAATCTTCAGAACAATATTTGTAAGAAGTTTATCACAAACATGTTTAAACTTATTCTTTGGGAACTGTTTGAAAGAGTTATAATATACAAACCTCTTCCCAAGCCGAACCATATCTTTCAGTTCATCAATTTCCCAATAATTACCATCAGCTTTACTAACAAATTCTGAGTACCTATTAACAATTCTACCGAAAATATAATCAAACGTTTTTGGTTTAAGCTTATCTTGAAGCTTAGATTTAACAATTTGTTCCATCATCTCACTCAGTTTGCGAGCTCTTGATCTTTGGACATCAGTATTATCAAGAGTTTTGAACTTTAACAAAGCATTTCGGATAAATCGATCTCTTTCATGAATTTTGGAATTCTTAGCATAATCTCTCTTTAATTGTTCATGGTTCTTTGGCTCAATCCTAAAGATTTTACTCATCACATTAATGGCATCAGGGCAAAAGTCATCTGGAATGGTATTATAAACTCCAATACTTCTAAAATATGAAAATATACGAAGAGAAAATTCACCAGTTAAAATATCACTATGTTCTCTTGCTGGATGAAATGGAGGAATAGACTCAAATTTGCATTTTGGTCTTGAGTAAAAAAGGTTACTACAGGCTGTACTAATGGCTTTCTTTCCTTTAGCTGGGATTTCACGAATCTCTAAGTCGTTCCAACTTTTTCTAGCAGTAATAGAACTATATGTTTTCGCACAGTCAATAACAAAGTTCCTAGTCTTAACAACATCTTCAAGATCTTCGTCCATGAACTTTTCTCTTGCAATTTTATCAGCGATCTTATCATTCAAAGGAACGTCATTTTCAATATAATCTTTAAAGAAGAACAACATTTCGTCGCTTGGCTGAATGAAAGGCTCGTATTTCTTTGCATAATTATAAGATCTTACAAGATTTCTAACATATGTCTTTCTCTCAAGTTTACGAATGGCAATTTCATGCTTTACTCTAGTGATTGGTTGTCTTACTTTTCTACGAAAAGAACCTGTTTCAATCAATTGACGCGTTAATTCACACAGATCATGAAATGGATATCCAGGATTGAAATTATGGATAATACGAGCAAATTCATGAGTTAAGTTGTCCACAGCTTTATCATGTTTTAATACATCGTATTCAGGAGAATTGATGGGAACTTGACTACAATTTGGCCACGGGAATTTGGGATCTTCTTTAATAAAACATTTATCACCAGAAACATTGACTTGTCTAATATGAGGTTCTAAAAGATTCTCAAGAGTAGTCTTCCATATATTAAACTGTAAGTATGGATTAATCATGATTTGAAGATAATGCTGGAAGAATCTACAAAACCACCGAGAGGTTTTTATGTTTTGAGGAACAGAAAGTACATATCCTTCTTGCTTTAATTTTTTATACCAGCTGGAATGAATACTCAAAGGTTTATGTTTAATTCCAAACTTAGTTAAAGTTCCTGAAATTGCCTCTAAAACATCAGATTCATGGGGCCAGGTATCAGATTGGCTCTTTTTCATGATAAATGGGAACATTTTATATTTATATTCAGATATTCTTATTCCTGTCATAATAAAATATACAATACTCCAAAGCCTATAAGACATTTCTGCAGATAAATAAATGTTCAAATAATACCTGGAAGTTCTCATAATATACTTAACTGTTTGAATTTGAGAACGATCTTTGTTCTTTGGAGCGTATCCTCCTCTCTGAAGTATTAGGATTCTGCTTCTCAAAACTTTATCCTCAATAGAAGCTGGAGTAATGCTGGTAATGTCGGGCAAGTCAATAACTCCCTTATATTCAGGGAACCTGCCAGTGGAAGTAAACTTCCGTATAGCTTCATTGATTTGCTTTCTTGAAGGAAAATCATCTTTACTATTTTGAGCTATAACTTCAGACAAATTAATTGATGTAACAGGTGTTACTGGTATAAAATGTTCCTTCCCAAAGATTTTGGAAGCCTCTCCAAGTACATACTTGGTGATTGAAAATGCTATGGTAGGAGACAAGTAGTTCAAATCAAAATGTCTAATGATCCAAAACAAGAACCTGGTACTTTCTTTAATATCTTTACAATCAAATACATATTCATACGAAATAAATTCTCGAATTTTTGAAGATACTTTTATATCAGCAAGCTCCAGGTTAGGAAGCTCAATTTGAAGCTTTCGAACGTCTGTATCAAATCTTACTTCAATCATTCCATACAAAACATTGATCTCAGTTGATCTCAAAGAGTCTAAAAAGTTCTGAGCCTCCACCAAAGATCCTTCTGATGTAAGTCTTCGAAGCTCACTATAAGTAAATTCAGGGGGGCAATTACGCATTAGCTTTCCATGTTCCACTGGAGATTTGCCATATATTTGCGTAATAGCCCAAAAAATGATCAAACCAAACCATAACATTATGTGGTTAAGGACCTTTATACTGAAAAAAGTCATTCTTTTTCAATTTTGAAGCGATAGTCTCAAGAGACAACAACTCATTCTACCAAATCCCCAGTCAGTTTGTTGTCTCACGCAAAATCTTATTAGTCTTCACACACTTTAAATATGTAAAAAGATTCAGATGACATGATTCAAAGTGCATGGCTAAAGTGGGGGGATGCATAAAGGCGGGTCATCTGGCGGGCACACGTATGGATTCAAATAAATCTTTATGGAAGAGGTTTTTTAAAGAGAGAAAGAGCTAGGAAAAAGTCTCAGAGCTTTCTAACGATAACATAAATCGTTTTAGAAAAAGATATCTGCTAACTTGAACTTGTGTTAGGCAAAAAAAACTCTTAATCCAAGAAAATAACAACTATATTTAATGGTATGAGGAACAGGATTGGCGCCACTCTAGACGGTACCGTATATTATACAAAAAATAAGAAATAGCCAAGTTTTTGAATACACAAGGCAATAAGAATAAATCAAAGTAGAGAAAGGAATATTGAGGTAAATCAATCAAATTTAGAGAAGGGTTAAAGCTAAGGAAAAAAAAGTTAAGCAAGGAGGTTTAGCTTCGAAAGAGCTCATCTTTGCACTGTAAAATGCTTGGAGGGATTTTTAATAGAAATTTGAAAAAAGAAAATGATGATCAAGTACAAGATGAAAAGCCGTTTATACACAAAAAAACTGGTGGAATAACTCCAGAAGAGAGTGCTAGCTTCTTATCTAAATTTACTTTTTCTTGGTTTACTCCAATAATTGACTCTGCATATGACCATATACTATCTTTGGATGAGTATTACCATTTACCGGAGCAAAACGATCCAAGTTACTCGCTTGCTAACTTTGAAGATAAATGGAAGGCAGAATGTGAAAGATTTGGAAAATCTAAAGTGTTTGAAAACAAAAATGGGAATAACACTAATACAAATAGTTCTGCTTCTAGTAAAAAGCTTAAATTTCCTTCACTGGCCAGGGTATTATTCCAGTGTTACAGTAAGCAAATATTTATTATATTTGCTTTAGTTATATTTTCAAATATCTGTAATTTAACTCAGATATTTCTACTAAGAAAGCTCTTGGAATGTATTCAATCTTCTGAGCTCATTCCCAGAGTTGAATCTTCTGCTGATTCAGCTATCCCTTGGTGGGCAGTTATTTTGGGGATTGTTCCTGAGAGATTTAGTTCAAGTATTGCTTGCAAAGGTTTTGCCTATATATTTGCAATGACAACCCTCATAATTGCTTATGCAGTTTTAAGACAGCAAGAAACCAGGATTGTTACAAGATTAGGGAGGCAAATTCGCTCCTTGATTACTGGGGTTGTTTACAGGAAATTATTGAATTTGGACTCGAATATATTTTCAGAAAGCCCTCAATCAAACACAGAGCTCTCTTCTAGAGCTAGCAAAGCCAGACTTTCTGTGGCTTCAGAAATTTCTCTGCAAGGAGCTACGGGATCCTTTGGCATGTCTGGAAACGTTGTTAATCTTCTAAATAACGATGTTTCTAGGTTTGGAAGGCTATATACAAGTCACGAATTCTACTATGGCGCTTGTTCGGTCACTATTGCAGCTATAATGCTTTATATGAATATTGGAATTTCAGGAATTGTTGGAATATTAGTTATGTTTGCTCATGCTACATGGAGTATTAGCTTCCTAAATATCAGAGCCTATCTAAGAAAGCCATTTTCAGAAATCAGAGATCGTCGTATTCTTTTGACTTCTGAGTATCTTAATTACATTAAGATTATTAAATCATACTCTTGGGAAAGATATTTTATCAAAAATATTGATTCACATAGAGAAAACGAAATCTTAAGTTTACTGGCTCAAGGTACATGTTGGGGATTTGCAGCAGCATGCCATGCTGTTGTTTTTCACGCTCTTCTTTTTACTATTATTGTAAGAAGGTATATGGGTGAGGTTAATGACCCTGCCAATATATTCTTTGCATACGTTGTGTACGATGCAGTGAGTGAGTTTATTGCCTCCTTCCCCAAATCTTATGCTCTATTCAGGGATTTAATTCTATCATGTGAAAGAATTAGCGAATTCCTAGTCATTGAAGATAGATCCAATATTAATTCACTTATGAATACTTCATCTTGCTCTAAAGTCTCTCGTGCAATGCCAATTGAGGATCAAGACCTTTCAGAGCCAATAAAAGGAAATGTTAAATACGAGAAAGTTGAGCTAAGATGGCCAAGTGGTGCTCTCTTAATGAAAGACCTTTCTTTTGAAGTAAATCCTGGGGAAATGATGGCTATTTTAGGACCAGTTGGCAGCGGAAAAAGTGGTCTATTGCTTTCCATAATTAATGAACTTCAGCATTATAAAGGACTTCGACAGGTTAGTGGAAAATTGGCTTATGTTCCTCAATTAGCTTGGGCTGTTACTGGTACAATTAGAGAAAATATTCTTTTTGGAGCCCCATTTGACCCTGAATGGTATGCTCAAGTTGTTGATGCTTGTTGTTTAGTAGCAGATTTCAAGATCTTTCCAAAAGGTGACCAAACTATGATAAGTGGTAGCTCTAATAACCTTTCTGGAGGCCAACGACAAAGAATTAGTCTGGCAAGAGCTGTTTACCAGAGGTCTCAGATTTATGCACTTGATGATTGTCTTAGTGCAGTTGATAGTAATGTATCAGCTAGAATCTTCAAGAATTGTATACTTGGGTTGCTTAGAGATAAATGTGTCATTTTGGCAACTCATCTTGCAGATTTAGTTGTTCATGTTGATAAGGTTTTACTTCTGGATGACATCAGCAAGAAACCCTTATATTTGGGAGATCCCTATGGATTGCTAAAGTTTCCTCACTATAAGAATCTTTTTGGTTCAAACTTAACTCAAACAAAGAATGACCAAAAGATTGCAAAACTTGGCTCAAATAACAGTTCAAGAGAGTCTTTAACTCTAACAAGTCTTATTAAAAGCAATTCAACTCAAAACTATAGTCAAGAAGGAATCTCTATAACAGAAGAGGAAGGAGAGAGTTCAAGGTTTAAAGTTGATGAAGAAGAGGAAGAGGAGGAAGAAGAAGGAGTGGTATCTCTAGATACTTATATGAAGTACATATTCTCTTACGAAAAGCTCACTCTCTTTAAACTATTAATTTTTGTATCTTTATTGGTTGCAATATACGTACTTATTACTTTCTTCATTGGAATATGGCTAGAAAATGCTAATGAAGAAAACTGGAGAGCTTACTTTAACATATACTTGACAGCATGTATTGTACTCCCAATTGTTTGCACTGTAACCACAATCATCTTCCGAGTAGGAGGTGTTGGAGTGTCTAAGATCTATCACAATAAGCTTCTTTCTCATATTGAGCATGCTCCTCTTTCATTCTTTGAAAACACTCCAATTGGAAGAATATTAAACAGGTTTACTTCAGATCTTGTTCATTTAGATGAGCTCCTACCAACAAGCTTTAACAATTCATCTGTAACAGTTTTAATGTCAGCAACAATGTTGGTATCAGTTGGAGTAATAACACCACAGTTCCTTTTCTTCATTCCACCAATATTTTACGCTTTTTATTGTGTGGCCAAAAAGTACCCGCCAATTATCCGTCAAAGTGAAAGAAAGTCAGCAGCTTTAACAGCTCCTATTACGTCTCAATTGATGGAAACTATGTCAGGCTTAGCAACAATTCACACATTTGGAGCAGAGAACATGCTTATTAGAAAAATGGATAATGCAATAATTGCTTTAAATAATATCAGATATCACTTGGACATTGCCTATATTTGGCTTTACCTCCGTCTTGAGGTAATTGGTTGTATGACTTTAGTTGTAACAGGGATTTTCAGCGTACTTCTTTCAGCTTGTAATCTATCAAATCCGGGTATTCTTGGTACTATTTTGTCATTTGCAGTAGCTTTACCTGGATGGTTAAGGTATAGTATCTTTACTGTCGGTGAATTTGAAGCAGATATGGTTGGGTTTGAAAGAATTCGTACATATACAGATTCAGAAATGTACCAAGTAGTTGTATCAGATCAAGAGAAAAGTAATATAAATGTACCAGAAGACTGGCCTTCTCAAGGCAAGATTGAATTCAGGAATGTGGATATGACATTCTACCCTAATCCTAATCCTTCTCTATGCAATATATGTTTGAAGATTTCTCCAGGAGAAAGAATTGGAATAGTTGGGAGGACAGGGGCTGGAAAAAGCAGTCTATTTTCTGCAATACTTCGTCTATTCGACCCTTCTTTTGGTGCAATATTGATAGATGATTTAGAAACCTCTAAGGTTTCCCCTCTAAAGCTCAGAGAATCTATTTCTATAGTCCCCCAGGACCCAGTAATATTCACTGGCACAGTAAGGTTCAATTTAGACCCAAAAGGAAGTTATTCAGATGAAGAACTTTATGAGGTTCTTAAAAGGGCGCACGTATTTGATTACGTTAACAACCTTCCAGGGAAGTTAAACTTCCAATTAGAAGGAGGTGGAACCCAGCTTAGTGTGGGTATTAAGCAACTATTTTGCCTAACAAGAGCCATTCTTAGAAAATCCAGGATCCTTCTTCTTGATGAAGCAACTTCCTTTGTGGACATCCAGACCGACTCTCTAATTCAGGAAACTATCAAATCCGAGTTTAAAGGGTGTACTATATTAACTATTGCCCACAGGATTAAAACAATCATCAATTACGACAAAATTCTTGTTCTTGAATCAGGTAGAGTGTTTGAATTTGATACTCCCCAGAACCTCCTTAGGAATCCTAAGAGCGTTTTCAGCTCCCTTGCATCATCGATTTCCGTATAATTCTGATGTTTGGGAGGGACGAGGCTAAGCTATGTTAGGTAGGCTTACAAGCACTTAGAATGGTCCGATTTTGAAATTTGTATTTTAACTAACTTTATACTCTCGTTAAATTCCCTTAAGTTCTTTAGTTTCAAAGGTTAAGAGACGATTTCTTATTCTTTTCCATCTCACTTTTTTCTTCTTTTATCTTTACTTTTTATTTTCTACTTTCCCTTCTTTTCCTGTCTATTTTCCTTCTCTTTCCCTTTCTTCTTTTTTTCCTCTCGCTCACTCCTTCTTACACCTCTTCCACCTCCCATTCTTTCTCTTCCTCCCCCTTCCTTTCTACCCTTTCCTTCTTCTTTTCCTCCTTTCTCCCTCCCTTCTTCTTCCCTCAAATCCAGAGTCTCAACTGCGTCAACAAAAGTATTGGAAACTCTGGTATTTGGGGGGGTTAATGGATTGAGCGATTCCTCCTCAAAAAATGATGTTATTCTCCTATTCTCCTCCTGAGAACAAAAACACCTAGAAAATATCCTAGAATTTATGGCTCCTATTTTGAGATGTGAATAATCCTATTTAATTGTTTCCTAATAGTTAATTTCCTATTGGAAAGTCACTTATAATATGTTTTAAATTAAAATTTAAAAAAACACACACGCAAAACCTGTGTATTTATAAACACTTACAAGATACCTAAGTTTTACTCAAAGTCTCTATTAATTCATTTTAATTTCCATCATCATTCCCCACTCCTAACTTAATACTTTTTCTTCACATGCTTTTCCAAATAAGGAAATTATTAGATTTTGCGCGCCGGCGCCAAGACGCAAAACACCGGTACTTGTTATTGGATGGATTTTCTGAGTAGCAAATATGTGCAAAAAAAAAATGGCGAAGAACACAAGTGTTGAAATAAGTAAATTTGAATTTTTAATTGACTTAAGTGGAAAACAAAAGAGAAGAGGTAAAAGAAATTCATTGTCAAACAAAAGTGGGAAAGTACTGAATTAGTACCGGAATTGAAGTAAAAAGAGAAATAACTGCAGATTAATTAAAAGAAGTTGAAGAAAGGTATCTGACGGCAGAGAATTTCAATGGAATTTGAGAAATAGAGTTTATTGTAAGTTCCAATAATGAAGAAAAAGCATAAAAAGATGCACTTTAATTTTTTTGTGTATACTAGACATGAGGACGGATAAAGGCGGTTGAAAATGGAAAGCCGGGAACCTGGCTAAAGGCCAATCATTAACTGGAAAAAGTCAAGAAATTCCAAGACTAATATGGAAAAAGAAAAAAATGAAAAAGGATACGTAAAACTGGATTTGGAGCCCAACTATGGCACTAATTCTGGAAAGTATGATGAAGCAGAATCCAAATCACCTGGAGTAACTCCAGAAGAAAACGCGAGTTGGTTGTCAATGTTAACTTTTTCCTGGTTTACTAAGATTATGGATAAGGCTTACAACTCAAACTTAGAATACAACGATTTTTTTGACCTCCCAGATTATGACACTCCAAGTTTTAAACTTCCTGATTTCACCAAATATTGGGAAAGAGAACTTAAAAGGTGCAATATTATTTCTGATAATGAAAGAAAGGAAAAACGTACTAATGATTTGGAAACTGCAAAATTGGTTGATTCTATCGAATCTGCTCAAACTAAAAAATCTTCCTCTGATCAAAAAAAACCTTCACTTATCTATACTTTGATTCTAACATTTAAATGGGAATTATTTATCATTTTCTCACTCGTTGTTCTGGCAGATACTTGTTTGCTTGCTCAGTCTATTGTTTTAAGAAAGCTTTTATTATGTATGCAGAATCCTACCTCAACTTATACTGAAAATTCCTCTTATCTCACTAATTTTGTTCGAAATTTGGGATTCAATACTGGAGAAATAAATCTTGAAATCTTACAAAGAGGAATGTATCTTGTCTTTTTAATGACTTTTCTAACAATATTATTCCCTATGTTAAAGCAACAAGAATATCGTTTAGTAACTAACTTAGGAAGATATTCTAAGTGTCTTGTTTCTGGAGTTTTGTATAGGAAGCTTTTACTAATGGACTCTTTTGAATTTAATATGCCATCTCAAAACAAAAAACAGTCTAATGGTTCCTTTAATCCTAGAATTAAAAATATTCAAGGCTCTGATAATCCTGGAATTGCTCATAACTTTGTTAACTTAATGGGTAACGATGTCTTTAAATTAAGTAGACTCATATCTGCTCATCTTTTCTATTCTGCAACTTTTCTATTGGTTGCTCTGACATTATGTCTTTATTCACAGCTTGGAATCTCTGCTTTATTTGGAATTTCTGTAGTTATTGCTAATATGCTTATCAGTGCTACAGCTTTACATTTTAGAGCTCTTGAAAGAAAGCCATATCTTATTTATCAAGATCAAAGAATAAGATACACAAGTGAATGTTTATCTTTCATGAAGATTATTAAATCTTATGCTTGGGAAGAATGTTTTACTAAGAAAATTACTGATTGTAGAAATAATGAAATCAAAAGCCTTGTTAAACAAGGAAAGTTTAGAGCTTTATCTATGGGAATTTACAGTACTACAATGCAAGCAACATTAGTTACTTCATTAGTATATGTTTTAATGGGAAATAAGCTTGATCCAGCTACTGTATTTTTTGCTGAGGGTTTATTTGAAACTCTAAGCTCAGTATTATCTTGTTTCCCTTTTTCTTACTCTTCTTTCCATGATATTATTATGGCATGTAATAGAATTAGAGACTTTTTGGTCATTTCAGAACAAAAGAGAGTTGATAATGTTACCAAATCGACTCCAAATTTCCTTAGATCTAAGATTTTTGAGATTCAAGATCAAGAAATTCAAAAATATAATAATATGAAAGGATATGTTAAATTCCAAAATGTTAGACTTCATTGGCCAGATGGGAATCTTATGCTTAAGAATGTCTCATTTGAAGTAAAATCTGGAGAGATTGTTGCTATTATTGGTTCAATTGGAAGTGGAAAAACTGGCTTATTATCAGCAATCATTGGAGAAATCTCTCCATCTAGTGGACAAGTTATTAAGAAAGGAAAATTAGCATACGTTGCTCAAATTCCATGGGTTCAGACAGGATCTATTCAGGATAATATCTTATTTGGAACAAAGATGGATCCTGAATGGTATGATGCAGTGATTAAAGCTTGTGCTCTTTGGATGGATTTTCAAATCCTTCCAGATGGAGATCAAACTCTAATTGGAGAAAAGGGAATTAATTTATCAGGTGGACAAAGACAAAGAATCAGTCTAGCCAGAGCTGTTTATCAGAAATCTGATGTATATGTATTGGATGATTGTTTAAGTGCTGTAGATAGTCATGTAGCAGCTCATATCTTTAAGAACTGTATATGTGGACTTCTAGGCGAGAAATGTGTTATACTAGTTACTCATAAATTGGATATAATTCCAAATGTGGATAGAGTTATATTATTTGACGCAGAAAAGAAGAAACAGTTATATGTTGGTAATCCTATGGGTTTATCAAGACTTCCAAGCTTTACTTTACAAAACATTTCTTTTGAATCTTTACAATCAGCAGAGGAGGATGGTTTTGAGACAGAAATTGAAGGAAGAAAACCTTTTTATGGTAAAGTTTTTGGAAATTTGGATAAACCTCAGCCTAGAAGTTTACCATTAAGAGGATTTCCCTCAAGTCTGGCAACAGACTCTGATAGAGATAATGAGATTACAAATACTCATAATGTTTACAATAGACCTATAACTGCTCCCAAAGACTGTTCTCCTTTGGGACCAGATGATTCAGAGACTGGAAAAATTGTGGATGATGTTGTTGCAGTAGATTTATTTGATGAACTTGTTACAAAAACTGAAAACTCAACTCCAAGTACTCCTAGAGTTCCAACTCAAGATCTAATTAATAATACAATAAGCTCATATAAGCTTGGAAAGACGTCACAAAAATCGAATAGAAAAGGAGGAACTTGCGAAAATAATTTAGAAAAAGGGAAAAATCCCAAATTAGAAATGAATTCAAACTTACAAACGATTTCTTTAAATGAAGAAAATCATGTATCACCATATCTAAGAGCTAATAAGGTTGGTTTTATTAAAGGTCGTACAGCATCCATTAGGATGAGTGGAGAAAAGCTTAGATCTCATTATAGGAAGGAAAGTGACTCTCATTTTAGTGAAAGTTCTATGGACTTTCTTCAAAGTAGCTCAAGTGATAGACTAGTTTCTGGAGGAGGACTGTTTAATAACAAAAAGAGAGCTGAAATAATTCAAGAAGAATCAATAGAACTTGGAAGTGTTTCCAAGGAAACTTATTATAACTACTTTTCAGAATGGGGAGTTCTTAATATGATTGGAATTCTGGTTTGTCATATTATTTCTGGATTCATTTTCTCAAGGAATATGTTTTGGTTAGCTAATTGGACTGGTAGAAAAAAACTCTTAGATTCATCAGAAATTTCAGTCTCAACTTCATCCTCATCTATATGGGAACCTGATGTGTTTATTTATATTCTTCTGATCATATTCTATATCTTATCCCATATTACATCCACTCTTTTGGTTAGAAATGGAGGAATTAATGCATCCAGAGCTTTTCATGAAAAGTTACTTAGTAGACTTAGATATACAAAATTGAGCTTTTTTGAATCTACTCCTATTGGTAGGATTTTGAATAGATTTACTGGAGATCTTACAAACTTGGATGATTCTCTTCCTCGTAATATTGGGGATTTATTGGTTGCAACTGCTAAAGTTATTGTAATCACTGTTTCTATTTCAAAAGTAGTTCCAAAATTCTTAATATGTATTCCAGTTCTTGCATATTTATTCTTTCAAGTATCAAAAAAGTATGCTCCTATGTTACGACAAAGTGAAAGATTTGCAGCAATATATGCTGCTCCTATTTTATCCCATACTGTTGATACTATTGATGGTTTGACAACTATTAGAGCTTTTAATGCTCAAGAAAGATTCATTAAAAAGATGGATGATGCAATTCGAGTTGAGGCTCAAATTAGATATCATGCTGGAACAGCTTATAGATGGTTATTTGTACGACTTGAAATTATGGGATGTATTGCAGTATTTACTGCTGGAACTCTTGGAGTTATATCCGTTGCTTATGATCCAACAACTGCTGGTATGTTTGGAGCTGCTATGACTTTTGCTCTATCAGTTTCTAGTTGTTTGAATTTTGGTACTAGAGTTCTTGGAGAAATTGAGGGAGTTATGGTTGGATTAGAAAGGATTAGAGATTATACAGTATCTACTCCATTAGAGGCTATGCCAATATTGGATAAACATAGGCCTCCTAGAAACTGGCCATATCAAGGAAGAATTGAATTTCATGATCTTGAACTTCGTTATAAGCCTGAGATGCCACTTGTACTCAATTCTATTAGTTGTAATATTCATCCAGGAGAAAAAGTTGGAGTTGTTGGAAGAACTGGAGCTGGGAAAAGTAGTATATTTATATCTATTTTGAGACTTGTGGAAGCTGAGAGAGGTTGTATTAAGATTGATGATATTGATATATCTTCAATTGGAACATTTGATCTTAGAAGTAGAATTTCAATTATACCTCAAGATCCAATCATATTTTCTGGTACTATTAGATTTAATTTGGATCCATTACAACAATATACTGACGAAGAAATATACCAAGCTTTAAAAGGTTCACATTTGGATTCTTATGTTTCAAATCTTGCATTAGGCTTATATACAGTACTTGAATCAGGAGGTCAAATTTTGAGTGCTGGACAAAAACAGCTTCTTTGTCTTGCTAGAGCTTTATTAAGACAAAGCAAGGTAGTTTTGCTAGATGAAGCTACATCCTCTGTTGATTCTCATACTGATTCTCTTATACAAAAGACTATTAGAGCTGAGTTTCACAATTCTACTATATTAGCAGTTGCTCACAGAGTACAAACTGTTCTTGACTATGACAAAATTATGGTTTTGGATTCTGGTAAGATTGTTGAATTCGATCATCCCAATTTATTGCTCTCTAATCCTAAAAGCATTTTCTATTCTCTAGTCCATGGCGAACGCTAGAATCTTCATCAAATTAACGATTTAATTATTAGTTAGAATCCGTTCTAGTAGTATAGATCATTCCTTGATCCAGACTCTTTATTCCTAGAATTAAACCCCTAAATTTATGTTCTATGTTCCTATCTATATCCTAAGTAATGTGAAGATTTCTTTTTAATTTAATCATTTTCTTCCTTTAAATCTGTTTATGACATGCTTACAAAAGATCTACAAAACTTTTCGATAAGCTTCACTATTTGGCTTCCTTCTGAATTACCACCCTGAGTATTAGTTGGAATAATAAACACCAAAGTACAACTTTGTGAAGTTAATCTCTCCCTCTCGTTACCTTTACCAAGATCCATATTTACTTGTTTACTGACACTCAATCTCTTTTTATCCCCAGAAAGTTTGTAATTATTGGCTGTGCTATAGAAATCAGCAAGGAGATTGTAGCAATAATTGTACAGAGCTTCCCCCGTAGAGGATACAATAAAATCACCATGTCTATGAGGTCCAAAACCCGTAATTGTTCCAGATCCAAGTCCGAAGTTGGAATGATGATAAATTTTGTTCCAAATACTACGTGAATGACTTAATGTTGAAGTACCTGCATGTTGTACCATTACAGCTTTTTGAGTTATTTGATTTGGGAAACCTGATGGAGGTCTTGGCCCTGAATATGAGTCAGGATATTGAGAAATTGGTTGAGGAATTGGTTGAGGAATTGGTTGTGGAATTGGTTGTGGAATTGTTTGTGGAATTGGCTGGGGGGATGGCAAATATGGTGAAAGTTGGGGTAATCCTAGATTTAGAGTTTTAGGTATTGGAACGTTGGATTGGAATACTTCTTTACAGAATATTTCAACAATATCTTGCAAAGATGCGCTTGAACCAGTTGTGGATTCAACAAAAGGGAAGTCGATACTAACATCACCCAAATTACCACCCCAATTGACTGTAAGCCTTTGAACTCTCTTGGGAGAGACTCCAGAAATTAAAGAAGGTCTTACAGTAATAGTATTTACAGGAATCTTGCTATGGCTTTTATCAAAAATTTCTCTGAATAAATTTTTGCAAATATCCACCAAGTCAACTGGACTAAAGTTTCCATGATGAGTAAGTTGGAATCGAGATAAAAATGGCATTTGGAATTTTGGAGATGTAACAGGGAGTCTACCAAAGGGAGAATTAGGTCCACTTGTTGCTTGCTGAATAATACTATAAACACTTTCAAACTCTGCCCTTACTTTAAAATCTTGCGTTGAAACTCCATAGTAAACTTCGCTACAGAAGGCCAAAATAGCTTCTTCAATTCCTGCCTGATTATAGGGATAAGAGCAGAAGAGTGATGAGAAAAACGATTGACTAGTACCACTTGATGTTGAATATGTTCCACTAAAATTAAGAGTACTTGACAAAGCTGCATAATTTTGAGTAAGACTACTTATATTACTAGTGGTAAATAAAGTCTTTAAAGCATTTACGCAAGCTCTGAACAAACTGGAAGTATCAGCACCAGTAACAATGTAGTAATTAGGAGCTTCAGTTGGTAGCTTCTGAACTATTACGCTTTTCTGGGATTGTTTATAAATCTTTTCCCACTCCTTGACTTCAACCTTGGAAACTTTGACGGAATACACATTTTCACAGAATTTCTTGATTAATTCCTTGATATAAGAAGGTTCATCGCTATTAGTCATCAGAACTAGTTTTTCTTGAACAGTAACCATTTTATCTGAAATGGTTTCAACTGTCAAAACAAGATTTCCATTAGTATATGACTTTTTATTTGAGCTAATAGCTGAACTAACCATTTCCCTTAAAGCCTTGATACACTGTTCAACCTTTTCATTTATATCTTTTCCTAAGACGAAAGATGGGAATGGAGTTCCTGGAACTGAAGAAACGTATCGACTTGCAGGTCCATGTGTTGCAGCAGTCACAATCTTATTCCATTCCGCTTGTAGCGGTCCTAAAGGTCTTTGTAGTGGTTGTGGTCTTGGAAAAGTAGATGGTAGTGTTGGTGCTGGATAAGTTGGTGGTGGTGGTGGTGGTGGTGGTGGTGGTGGTGGTGGTGGTGGTGACTGCGGTGGTGTTTGTAAAGGACGGATTGGTATTTGTATTGGCGTTGGCGTTGGCATTGGCATTGGCATTGGCATCGGTGTTGGGGACGATGGCGTAGGATAAGGTGGCAAACTAATTGCTGGGGAAGGATAAGGGGATGGAGATGGGGATAATTGAGGTAATGGATAAGGCGGTGTTGGTTTCGTGGGTGGTTGGTGTGGACCAGGTTGAGAGACAGAGTCAATATTCATCATACTGATTACCAACCTACAAAATTTACCAAGTAATCTATCAACCACAAATCTTGTATTAGCTCTGACCCCAAGAACTTTAACCGTTCTTCCACTTGATGTATAAAGAATATATTCAGCATTAAAGATAGGTTTTGGGCAACTACTTATTACACTCTTAACAAGATCAAAGCAAAGTTCCTCTAAATCTTCTCTGGAAATTCCTCCAGTTCTAGTTACATCAGCAGGACAGGGTCCACCCACATCCTTGACGATTCTTGATGCTGGAGATGATGAGCCACTTTGTGATTCAGTCTTAATTTTAGCCCATAATTCTTCTTTAGTAACGTAAACTGAATTTCCAAACGGAGAGCTTATGAGAAAAAGCAAAAAAATAAAATACAAAGAAGTCAAATTCATCTTCAAATGTATTATAAATGAACAATTTACTCACTCATTTATTAATTTTTTTTAGTTATATTTCAGTTCTTAAGAACATTTTAAGATCATCTGGCGCCAATATATCGTATTTGCTGATCTCTAGTTAATAATTTCCCTCGTTAATTGGCAAAAGTTAAAACTTTTAATTTACAGACAATTAGATGTTTAAAATCTTGGGAAAACAATTTTACTACCATTATTCTTAAAAGCTCATTTCTTTTTTTTTTCTTTTTTTTTTTTTTGTTAAAGACTTTTGAGTTCATATTATTTATAGTAAAATTAGACCAACAAACTAGGTTTAGAAATATAGAAAAACTGTTATGACAAAAGAAAAAGAAAATTACTAAGAGAGTTAATATATTTATGATGTTAATAAATAAAAATTCAATATTTGTTTTAGTAATAATATAAGTTCTTAGACTTATTTTAAAGTTTTTTCTTTCCTATCTAATAATTAATAATAATTTCTAACTTGACAAATTCAAGTGGCTAAAATAAATAATATTAATAAGGCGGGTTACCTGTATTTAAGCGCATGCACAAATTCCAAATGAATACTTTACGTTAAATATAAGAAATCAATGTTTTAATGGATGTGGGGTGGAGAGGGGGGAAAATAAGGGAAAAAGGGAAATAAATAAGAAATTATAACTAATGATTAACAAATTTATTAAAAAATAAATAAATAAAAACTTTAGAATTCTTTTTAATATTATTTTTCTATTATTATTCTTTCCAACTTCAATTATAATATAAATAATAATTAGGTGCAATTTATTTTCCCAGAATAAAAAGAAATAAAACTGGCATTTCCCGCCCAAATGTGCATGACTATAAATTTAAAAAAAGAAATAAGAAAATTTAATAACTTTTTTTTGTAATTGTTTTATTAGTAATATAATATGTTTGTGTTAGAATTTGATTTAAACTTGAGCTTGGGAAGTTAGATAACTCACTATTCATTTCTTTATTATTTTTCTCCAAATATGAACGTCATAACTTTACTTTTATTTAATAAAAAAAAAAGCATGAAAATTCACATGCAACTTTTATTTAATGAGTTATTGGAGCTTGGTATGCAAATATGAAGAACTAAATAGGCTTGAAATAATTAAGTGAATAAGCGATGGGAAAAAAGAATCCAAAATTTGAATAGTTTATTTCATATAAATACTAAAAAAAAAACCATCTAAAATCATCTTTTCCTAAAAATTTATTCCTAATTATCTTAAATTTATTTCTTTTTATTTCCTTTTCATAACTTGAAACTTGATTTTTAGTTTCTTTATGCCTTATAAGAAAAAAAACTAAATTAATAAAAAACTACTCTCAATAATATTTAATCAAAATGAAAATTATTCATAGAACTTAACTGTGTATCTTCTCAAACCAAACAAATCTAAATTAAACTCACTAATCATTTCTTAACTTTAATATTAAATTTTCAAATTAGAAATGTTTTTTTTTTCATACATGCAATATTTTCAATATAGGCATTATAAAAAAACAAATATATAATAATCACTGTTGAAAAGGCGCGAAAATGGCCGATCTCAAATTCAAAGTAGTGCATACGTGAGTAAGCCACATATTTGGGATTAATGAAAACTTAGGAAAGAGATTGGCAAAAGAAGATTATCCATATTAAATGAGAAACAAACAGTTAATTTCATGGTTAGCTCTTTTCATTCTGGTAGCTGTGGTATCATTTGAAGTAAAATATGTAGGATCTAGTATTGTTACTGAAGTGAAATCAGGTGCAGGACATATATTAGAACAAAGGGGTTTAGGAACAGAAATAGGAGAATCACCTTTAACTAAATCCAGTTCAAAGACGTTACAGAAAGCTGAAAAAAAAAGTGAAATTAAGAAATCAAACAAAAACAAGCCTTCAAGTGATTTACCTAGTTCTATTTCAAGGTATCCAGATTTATTGTCTAGAAAAGATCGAAATGAAAAAATTAGTCGAATAAATATTGAGGATGAAATTGCAAGTGCTCAATACTATTCAAAAATGAGTAAAATATACTCAAAAAATCCAAAATCTATAAAAAGTACAAAATATCCTCTGTATACTTCAAACTATTTGCCTGAAGAAAAACGTATTGAGGGCTTTTATACTTCTGGATCAATGTTAATAATGGAAGATAGGATTGATGATGAATGTGCTGGTCATTTACTTGAGGCTGAAGGAATCTCCAAATCCAAAATGATCAGTTTCAAATGTCCATCTGGATCAGCAATTTCCTATTTGAGATTCGAATATAAAGAGCTAAAATTCAATGCAAAAAAAAAGAAAGATTCAAACGATCTCAAACATATTGAAATAGCAATTACTGGTTTGGGATTTGGATGTGATGATAATCAAAGTTTTATTTATTTTGGAAGTCTTGCTAAATCTAATATTAGATTATCAATACCACAAGAAAAGAAAATGTGGATTCACAAGGCTAATGCATTTATAGAAAGATCTATAACTGGACAAGAGTATCTTGCAGGATTTTCAGCCTCAGGATTTGATGGAACATTTGGAGTTAATGTTCCAAATAATGATTTTCATATTGCTTATGATTTAAGAGAAAATCCACCTTTTATACCAAGATCTCAATTCTCAAAATATAAAGAATGGAGTGGAAGCTTTATGACAGGAGGTTGTATTGGGTTAAAAACGGACAAAAAAATGAATCTTATTAATAGAATAGCATTAATTCCAGTTACTATTCAGCCTATTAAAACCATTCCAATTAATTCTTCTCCGGAATCATATACATTTGAGAATTTTAGTGTTAAAACTGATAAAGTACTTGCAGTTCCTAAGCTTTGGCCAGAATGTCAAATGCTTTTTGGAACATCTTCGGGTAAATATCAAAGCAATTTCTTTCTCTTTAAACTACCAAATTCAATCAACCAGTTAAATTTCAACTTTATTGAAGTTTCATATACCTCAAAACATATCCCAATTTCAATCGAATTTAGGGAAACTGTTTCAAATGGCTCAGTCCTACTTGGAAGAAGAGTTACTGATCCTTCAGTTATTAGAGTCTCTAGAACTGGATCTATATCCCAAATTACAATTGGAATTACTGAGGAAAATATGAGTAGACTCCAATTAGGGTTTGTCTCATATTTGGAAATTGTTATTGATGGAATTAGTACTATATTTATCCAAGAAAGAGTTCCAAGCTTTAAAAGAACTTTCTCTGGAAATGATCTCAAGTATATCTGTGCTGAAGTTTCTAATACTGGAGCTCTTTTAGGATTTGGGGCTTACTTTACAAAGAAACTTTACGTATTACCTTTCATTCAAGGAGGAGTACAAACTCATTTTTCAGATCTACAAGGAATCTTTTCTTCAGAAATCTTTGATTCTTCCAATCCTAATCTTGAAATTGAAAAAGTTCAGTATTTACTTCCAAAACATAAAAAAAGATCATTAATTCCAGTTGTTGACTTCATTTCTGATAGAACTATAGATGTTTATCAAGGGAAAAGTATTACAAAAAATACCTGTAACTTTGGTGCTTCATCCAAATTAAATGACGAACTTGATTATTACTTGGTTACTTGTAAACCTGGATATTTTTTAAAGGGTTTGCATGTATTTTCTAATACTTCAGAAGATATTATTCAAGCTTTTCAAATAGCTTGTGGAAATGGAGAAGTTAGAATTGGTGAAAAAACTCCTAATAAGGAAGGAGTTACAATCATGGAAGACGTACAAGAAGCTCAAAGTCTTGGGTTTGAAATTGGATATAGAGGAGAAAATCTTTCTGATGAGTTTATTTTAGTATCCTTGAAAATCTATAATTCTGAAGGTAATGAATTATTTTATCATAGAACTGTTGACAAGAAACTTAAACAAATTATCACTTCTGATTCAAAAATTAGCTGGAGATATGAAAAAGATGGATCATTCAATGGAATGTGTTTGGGAATTGAAACAATAAATGGAAGGTCTGTAATTAAAGGAATCGCCTTAGCAAAACCAGAAATTCCTGGAGAAGTTAAAATTAGTCAATCTATTGTAAGACCTAATATTTTCTACCCTGGAGAATATAGAGCTTTTGGATTAGCCTATATTGCTTTTGGTGATGTTGCTATTGCAACCAGAATAGGATCCTCAGCTCCAGAAGAATGTAAGAATGAATGGGTAATTAACCGTAAGAATAAGAAATTAGAAAAACCTAAAGATGTTGGTACTTTTGCATTCACTTGTCCTAAAGGACATGTTATTACCCATATACATGCAAAGTCTAATAAAAAGACTGAACTAATGGGAATTGTTGGACTACTTTGTTCTGATGGATATTCTGGAGCTATTATTGGGACTTACCAAGATCTTATTACAATAAGTAATATCAGCTTGGTTGAGAGTCTCCTTGATATTAGTCCACCATATTATATTCATTCAGTTCTTGCTGGAATCCCAAACATTTTTTCTGATAGATTTCTTGCAAAGCTTGAAACATATTCTCATACTTTCTCTGGAGAAGCAAACTTAATATACAGATATTTATCCAGTAAAAATGGGATTAGTCACAAAAAAGGAACTAAATCCAGTGAAATCAAAGATGGTCCATTTGACACATTCTGTACTTTGATACAAAGTAGACTGATTAGAAATTCAATCAAGTTAAAAAAGGAAGGTATATTAAATATTGGTCTTAAACCTGCTCCAAAAATGGAGACACTCAAAGGTGGAAATCCTATTAAATCTGTTGGAAATATCTTTGTTAATCAAATTAGCTATCCTCAATGTCAAGTTACAAGAGCTCCATTAACAACAGAAATAAGAGAAACTTTCACTGTCTCATGCCCTGATTCTAGTTCATTTACCAAAATTATCCCCTTGAAAATTTCACCAGAGAATAATTCCAAAATTGTTGCTTTTATTATTGAATGTGACAATGGAGGAAGAACTTTGATTGGTTATTCTTCAATAAAAGTTGATCTGGAAACTTTAGTGGATATTCCACAAGATTACAAAGGATATTCAAAAGATTTACCTGCTCAATATCTAACAGAGATTGATGTTTCATTTGATTTCAAGAAAACAGGAATACAAGGATTTGATTTATTTATTAATGATGGAAGATCTAGTATCTATCCTGTTGGTGTTAATAAGGAGGAAATTCCTACTTTATATACCAGAAGATATATTGGATATTCTTTGTCAATGATTTGTTTGGAGTTTGGAGAGACATCTAAAGAAATTACTGGTTTTGGAGCATACTTTAAATCCCAAGGCTTATACTGGGAAGATGAATTCATTTTACCCCCAACTCAATTTCCTTTTATTAAAGAGGAGAAGGAATCCCTTGGGAACAAGAATTCAAAGGTAGAACAATCCAAATTCGTTCAAATTTCAAACTCATTTATAGTTCACGAACCAGAAGCTATTTGTGAAAGTTGGGCAGGAATTCATAATAGCAAAGTTAATCTAAGCTTTGGTCTATCTTGTGGTGAGACTACTATAAAAGAGATTACCATTTGCTATAATGAAGATAATTCCGAAATTATTGGTCTTAAAGCAGTTTGTGATGACAAAGATGAAAATTCTTCATTTAATATCGGAATTTGTAATGATAAGAATTTGAAAAAGGCCATTAGTATGATTAATGTTTCAGAACTTGAATTTGGTTTCAGCAAAAACTCAAATACTTTTGGTTTCTTTTTGGTTTCCAACTCAGAAGGAATCGTTTTAAACAAGTTCAAGACAAAAGCTATAAACTCTGAAGGTCTTGGATCAAGCATTTATTGGTCTTCAGATTCAAATCACGGGAAAATTCTAAGTACTCTTTGCTTTGATTTAGATGAGACAAACGGAAAAATTCATGCAGTTGGAGTACCATTTGAAACCAACGAGAAAGTTTGGAGTAAAATTGAGCCTCTAACTATAGATGAAGAAATTATTCATACTAATAGACATTATGCATCAGAACCTAAAGAAAGCAAAACCGTTAGGGGAATTCCAAAGGTAAATTCTCATGCAAATTTGGAGAATATTACAACTCTATCCCTTAATGAATTATATGGAGGCTATGTAACCCATGATAAGAATGAATTCTCTACTTATTGCAGAAAACTGGTTGGAATACATAAAGATAACTCAAAGAATACAGCAGTTCTTTGTCCGGTTAACCACAGAGTTGCAACAATTATGTTATATTTATCCTCTCCTCCACCTGATGGAAGAATCGTTGGAATGTACGTAGCTTGTCATAATCAGTTCAGGTCAGAAAGGGTTTCTGTGGATGATTCCTGGACTGGAATGTTTGATATCGGAACTAAGACTGAGTATATTCTAAAACAAGGAAGCGCAGCTACAATATTCAAACGTCTTTCATTCGGAATGAACTCGAGAAACAATCTGATTCACGTATATGCTAGCGATGAAATAGGAAGAAAGTATTTAATGTACTCACAGTCCGGTGAGACAATTTCAAAGTTCACCGAATACAACCAGTCCGAAGGGTACAACTATTTGAGAGGTCTATGCTTCGAAATGGATGATAAAGACATACACAGGATTGGGTTTATAATTGAATAGGTTAGGTAAGCTTATAAAAGAAATTAAAAATCTACTATACCATCCGTGTCTCCCCTCTAAACTTGTATTTTGTTATTTAGACCCAAAATATTTACTCTCATGCTAGTGGAAATACTAGTTTTTTTTACTTAGAGTTCGCTCACCCGCCCTATTTCTAAACAAAAAAAAAAAGGAAAAAGAATTACATTTATATTTCATTAATCTCCAGGAGAATTTATCGAAATTTAATTGGTAAATTTTCTACTAAGATTTGCGTTGTTTTTCCAAATACTAATTGACAAATAAAAGACTTTGATACTGAAGCCACAGATTTTAAACAAAGAGAAAAGAAAAAGAAAAAAAGTTTAGAGAAACCTACACTAACTGAAGCTTTAGAAGACAAAATTCAAAAATCAATTTAAAGAAAATTCTTCATGTAAGTTATCCTCGTAATAGAGTTTTTAAAAAGTATATGAAACATTTGCGCGCCTAAGTAGGGAATATAACAAATTTTATTTATCCTGGTCTTAGAAATTCTATGATCATTGTTTGGATTTAATTAATTAAGCTGTGAAAAAATTGAGAAAGCTTTTAATATTGCTGATGTAGAATTGAAGATAAAAACGAGTCATCCAACAAATGAGTATTTTTTATGGTCATTGAAGTGAATTTTGAAAATGACGAACAAAATAGGAGCTAAAAAAGAAAGAGACATGGAATCTAAAGAGATGTTAAGTAATTGCCAGCAATTACCTTGTTCTGCTCTTGAATTTTTGACAGGGGAATATGAGCTCGAGGAGGAGGGTATAGTTGAATTTAGAAACGTCGTTTCTCTGTTATCAAAAGAGCAGCTTGTTGATATTTTAAGCAAATCTGCTTATCTTTATAATATTATTGGTAATGCTTGTAAGTTAATTGTTGAAAGAAGCCCTGTTAGCAGAAGAGTAATGGTTAGAAACATTTCCTTCCAGACTTCAGATAAGGTATTTTTGAATTTATTCGAAAAGTTTGGTGAGATTGAGGACTCCACTATAATTCGAGAGAAGAATGGGAGATCAAGAGGTTATGGATTTGTTACGTACAAGAGTAGTGAATCAATTAAGAAATTATTTAACGAAAATTTAATTCTTAATGGGAGACAATTATTGGTCAAATTAGCTGCTGATCCTTTTTCTGAGTTTACATGCGGCCCTATTGATTGTAATAAACAGGTGATGGAATCCAATCAACGCCTCACATCCACTATATTTAAAAAAAAGCTTTTTATTAGAAATTTATCTGAATCAACAACCAATGAGAGCCTGAGACAAGCATTTTCTGAGTTTGAAGATATTGAGGAGTGTTTTGTTATGCGTGATCATAATACTGGGAAATCTAGAAAGTATGGTTTCATTACTTTTAATAACCTAGGAGACATGATGAAAGTTCTTCAACATCCAGAAAGAATTGTGGATGGGAAGGTAACATTTGTCTCTCTTGCTTTCAAGCAAAAAGATACATCAAATGCTAATAAGAAGTCAGATACACCTGCAACAGAGCTTCAAGGTTCTTATCCTCTGTCATTCCCTGTACAATCAGGATACTTTTATGATTATTATAATGCATTACCTCAAATGCAGCTTGACTTACAGAATACGAATTTAACTTCCGAAAATGTAAGAAACCAACACCAGATGGAGGTTTATCCTTACGTTAATCAATGCTATTACTCCTCAAACCCATGTTTTACACCTTATTTCATCCCTTATACTCCATATGGTGTTTATTCCAATCTCTATGCTTTACAGAATAATCAAGAACATAATTCAAAAGAGGAGAAGGAGAAGTAATCAAGTTTTAGAGGTATGCAATTATAATCGAGTTTTATTAAATAGGAAAATATTACTATTTATAATTAACTAATTATTTTGAGATGATATTTTTTTTCGCATGGACCAATCTTTCACCTTGGCCAGCATCACCTAAGATAGCAATATTGTCGACAGCACTGAGGTTCGACATCATCTGTATGACTTCTTGTTCTATAGAAATATCGTCATGATTATTGGTAGTATCCTTCGATATTTTATTCTGTTGCATAGTAATAGGATATTTACTAAGATCCGAATTTTTGTTTTCCATGAATTGTGAACTGATACACTGTATTTGTCTGATTTTAGCTTGCTTTTGAACTGCATCTTGGACTTTCCTAGCTATAAGTGGGATTTTTGTATCAAGTCTCATTTCTGGAGGGAGGATTGAGCCTCTCGCAAAGAGATTAGGTTCAATTTCATGTAGGAACTGTTGTTGAGGTCCTAATACACTTCCAGGTCTTGCAATTCGGTTCCATCCAATCCATGCAGATGCTGTAAATCTATAGTTTTTGATGGCATAGCAGCCAAGAAGTGTTCCTGTTCGTCCAAGTCCTGCTTTGCAGTGTACTGCAAAAACTCCTTTTTCGTTTTCAGTAAGTTCCAAGAATCTGTTAAGTATATTTTGTGGAGGACAGGAACCATCTATAAAGAAGAGTTCTTCATGTTTGATTCCATTATTTGTAAATCTTTCACTCTCATATTGTTTCTTATTAAGACGAATAACCGTTGAGACTTTGAGCTTTTTAAAGATTGGAATATAAAATTCGGGTGTAAGGGAAAAATAGCCATCCTCGTCAACACTTGTTCCACTTGGACCGCTAAAAGCTATGAACTTATTGGGAATAACCCATGAGATATCTCCATTTTCAACCTTTTCATATGTACTATATTCATTAATGTCAAATGTTTCATAATCAAACCATTTCAATAACATTGCATAATATAATCCTAGTAAACAATCTCCTACAGTCAGAGAGTATGAACATGGTCCATATGTTGCATCTCTGAATGAAAGCAAGGGCACAGAGTTGAATAGTGCAAGAGAACTTCCAGGAGTCTTTCCTTGTCTGATCATCATATAACAACATGCTAAGAAGGCAGAGTTGGTTCTTTTTTTCATATCATACACGCTAGTACATTGAACAATATATCCTCCGGTACTTTCAACAGTCCTGAGAAGGTTATCAACTTTTTTGCAATACTTATAAATGCATCTCAGATTTAATGGTCCAAAGTCTTGGAAGAAAGGCTCGTATACAAGTTCATCATCAATACAGAAATAATAATTAGTACCTTTTTTATCAACACTTGTACTTGGTACATTACTAGTACACAAACTCCAGTAGAACTTATTTTCTATCAGGGTAAGAGAGCCTTGGATGATATTATTAATTTTCTTTCGAGAATTCATTAGAGTATGATTTTTAGATGGAGAGCTTTATTTTCTAGATTGTGAAATGAGCATGAATTATCAATGGGATAATAGAGGAAAACTGATGAGAATAACAAACAGTATGCTCCCTATAGATTTATTTTATAGTATCTCTCAGGACTGTTTCTACTTCAAATTCTTTTTCTTTAGGGAAAAAAAGAACATGTCATTTGTAAAATTGACTAGCATCTATATGGTATCGCCTATACCGGCGCCACGTCACGTCTACATAATTCATGTAAAAAATGAGAAAGTAGCAAAAATGATAAAAGTAAGATAGTGATTAGAGACAGATATTGTGTTAGAGAAGTTATATAGGTAATTTAAAACTTAAATTATTTTTCAGATTATTTTTTTTTTGAACTACTTTTCCTTTTTCTAATCTTTTCACTGTTCAATGGATTGAGAGGAATGTTGCAGGAAATGCAAGCCAAATGAGAGTGGCGCCACAATAGGCAAGGAATCAAGATGTTAATCTATTAGGGTAACGAGATCATTGACCGTGTAAAAGAAGTTAATACATGGATTTGAGGAATAAAAAGAAGAGAGAAAGAAAAAAAAGAATCAAGATAGTCCGTTATAATAATATTAACGCTTGTATATTCTAAAAAAACAGTAAAATGGTAATGGCGTAGGTGAATTAAGCAAGCTATATTAACAGAGTTAACAGCTTCACGGTTCCTTTCCAAAGAAGTTCTGTAATTTAGAACTTGAGCTTATGGGGGAACATACCACTGGTCAATGTGAATCTTGTCTTTAAATAGCTCATCATCAATGGGTTTGACTGGATGGATGGGATAATAGAGGCGTCCAAAGCCTGTTGGGTCTTCTTTCTCTCCTCACTGACGACTCTGTTTACTTTGGTTTCCTCACCTTGATCCATAAAGGTATCCTTGCTCTTCTTGAGCTTGGATCTATCAACCTTAAAATACTCATCGGTGAACTTGGAGACGTCTGCCTTGGAGACATCAACCTTAGTACTGGTTGCGATGATATAGGCAGGGTTGACTCTTCTAACTGGAACACCATTCAAAGCGTATGGACCTGTCACAACTACCAAACCTGATGGAAGAGCCTTCAACATAACGACTCTCTTACCCTTGTATGGACCAGCTAATAGGATGCAAACAACACCTGGTTGTAAGGAGCTTCTCAATTTTGGGGCAACTACTGATGCCTTGCGACGAGAAGAGTATTTTCTTCTAAGGGTAACCTTGACACGATCACGTGGCTTATAGAGCTGAATTTTTTCTGTCATCTTCAGATTTTTTAAACCTTTAATATAGTAAAAAAGAATAACCTATTCTACTTTACAACGCTTCCTCCTTTGAGGCTTTTTTTTCCCTTGCCATTGCTTTTTTCTTGCAAGACAAGCTGAGACAGTTTAAAGACATAAACGTTAATTTTGCTTATTTATATTCATTTTAATTATAAATTTTCTTCTTTTTCTTATTTATTATATTTATAGTTATTGTGCAAATTATGTCATTACTTTCGCCTATTTATTTCTATAATTATCTTAATTGTTCCATGTTGCCGCCCAATGTAGACGCGCGCCACGCGCACACGTCGTAAATGAATATTAAAATAGGTAACGAAATAAAAATTAAACAAAAAAGAAAGTGTATTCATTAGATAATACATATTTGAACAAGAGAGACTTTGTTAACATATTTTTATTTAATGACGAACGATAGTAGATTTATTAAGCTTTATGTGAATTTAAATAGTAAATAAATAAATAATGTTTTTAGGCGGAATACATTATATGAGCAACTAAGATTTAATAAATAATATTCTCACAAAAAAAGGCGCTCAAAACATGAAATTAAATAACCTTAGAACTACGAGGGACAGAATTGACATAAGATACAATTCTTTATTGTTTTTTTTTCTTTCTACTTAAGTTTATTTTGAATAATTGTTTTACTAAGTAATTCAGGATGGTGTACACATTATTTGGATTAGATTCATGTCCATTGGTATCAATCATCAAATCTGTTGCTGAGATCACAGGAGATAAGATCAGCCACAAAGTGAGTGACGGCACAGACCACAAAGACTTGGATTTCCATCTTGCATTTGGAACTCCAGTACTCGACACTCAATTTGGAAAAATATTTGGAACAAGCACAATATTGCGTTTCCTTGCAAGAGGTTCTCCATATACTAACTTATATGGAAGAACTGACTCTGATGCAACCCATGTTGACATGATCTTGCAGTACATCGACACAACATTGTCATCACTTGTTGTGCCACTTTTCAAGAAGAGTGGGGATGTTAAATCATATGGATCTGAATTAACAAAGATATTTGAGAGCTTTAACAAGTACTTTAACTACCGTACTTTTGTTGCTGGTGAGCGTATTACTATTGCTGATGTCTTATTAGCCACTATTATTGATTGTTCAATTAAGTGTTCTGCTGGTGCTCTTTCATTGAAGAGTTGTGTGAATCTACAAAGATATATTGACACGATTCTTGCTCAACCTTCAATCAAGAAACACTATGGTGAGTATGTAAAGAAATGTTCAGCATCTAAGGATTCTCAGGCTAAGCCCCAATCTGGATCTGCTGATGCCTCTGAAGAGAAACCAAAGAAGAAGGATAACCCATTAGATAGTCTCCCTCCAACCTCAATGAGTATGGACGAGTGGAAACGTGTATACTCAAATACTAAGGACTTGAAAGGAGTCGCAATGCCATGGCTCTACCAGAACTTTGATGCCAATGGATATAGTTTCTACTATATGAAATACAATAAGCTCCCAGATGAATTGGATGTTGCATTCAGAGCAAGCAACATGGTTGGTGGCTTCTTGCAAAGGCTCGACAACAACTTCAGAAAGTACTCCTTTGGTGTTATCAATATCGTTGGAGAGGGTAATAACTTCGACTATCAGGGAGTGTTCATGTTTAGGGGAGCAGATATTCCTGAGGAAATGCAATCCCATCCTTCCTACGAATACCACACCTTCACTAAGCTCGACATTTCCAAACCTGCTGACAAAAAGCTCATCACTGATTATTTCTGCAATGATGACGAGGTTGAAGGACTCAAGATCCAAGATTGTAAAGTCTGGAAGTAAACATCAGCTCAAAGCAGATTCAGCAAGAATGAATAGTTTCTATAAGATGTACTGCCATAAATGCTATCAAGTACAGTGAACTTGGTTACCTGACTTCATATGTGTTTCCTAGGACGTACACTCCCAAAGGAACAGTACTATGACCAACATTCTTTCTGCTCATTAGGAGTCTAAACACATACAATGAATCTTCCCCAGACGGTTTATCGGGATATGGAACTTCTATTAACACACTTCTTTTGATTGTTAACCACCCATTATGGCAACAGTAAAGCCACCAACCGTGAGTTTCTGGCCAGTTGATTTCAGTTAGCTTATCATTGGGATCCCATGGACATTTTAATCCATACTCTTTGACAGCTTTTTCAGCTTCTTTAAATTCCTCCTCATAAGAGTTCCTCAAGAGTTTACCCTCTCTTTCAATTTGATCAAGGTCAAATTTGGTTTTAATATCAATCATGGATTTGCTTGGCATTTCTTTGGCTTGTTCTGTTGTGTCCATCTGCTCCACGAAGTACTCAGTTAAGAAGGCATCCATATCTTTATTGGCTTTAAAGGCTCTGGAGACATACTCAACTCTTTGTGGATGCATTAGATCATCACTGTCAAAGAATATTATGATTTCATTCTTGGCTTTTGATGCTCCATAAAGTCTGTTTGATCCTGCTCTGTGGTTTGGAGGAGGTGGAGGGATTCTGAAGAATGGTCTAAGATTTCTCAGACTGCTACTGTATTTCTTAACTTCTTCCATTGCCTTAGCCCTGGCTTCAACCTCGTGTTCTGGAAAATCAAATACGATAATTATTTCTTCTGGTCTCAGGGTTTGTAATCTAAGTACTGATAGCAGAACAGGGAATGACCTTAGGTCATCAAAAGCAACTGGAATAACAACTGAGATATCTGGATCAAAATGATCCATTGGGACTTGTCCAACAGCTTCCACTTCCTTTTCTACTAATTCCATAAACTCCGCAAAGCTCCCATCTATCAATTCCCTTCTGAGCTGTTCCTTGGTCTTTGTTTGTGTTACGCTTTTTGCTCTTAGATTCTTATTGAATTCGCTTCCTAGAAATGAATATTCGTTAATTCGGTTGTTTCTGGCGAGATTAAGGGATTCAGCATCAGGTTTTCCTTGCTGCTCCCTTTTCCTCTTTCGTTCTTATCTCGAACTTACCTTTACTGTTCTGAGTCCCTTCATTCTTGGGCTCATCTTTTTGTGGTTTACCCTTTTCCTCCACTCTTGGTACCTCTGGACGCTCTGTTGGTTTTGCTTCCAGCTCCTCAGTAGAGTTGCTGCTCTTGTTATCGGCCCTATTAAAGATTGCCGGGAAAGACGAAAAGATTCTCTCTTGCAGGCCTCCAGTAAATCTGGGGTTTCCTAGAAACATCTGGTCTTGCGTGAAGACCCCTAAGAAAAGACTAACAAATACCAAAAGTCTTAAGGAACTCATTTTCTCACAAAGTAATAAGTCCTGGCCTTGATTATGCGTGCTAATACGTTTGTTTAGTGTGAGCCTAAGAGATACACTACAGGCGAGCCGCTAGTTTATTAACGAACTTACTGCAATTATAATAAAACCCTTTTTTTTACTTGGCCTTATTCAGTTTCTCAACTACTGGAAATCTAAGAAATTCAAGTAATGTATCGCGGTATCGAGTAAATATAGAGGTATCATGATAATTTAACACAAATATAAGTGATACAGATCAGGAAATAGTGAGCCGATTAAACTCTCACTAATTCAAATTGTATTGGTAATTCCTCTCTCATAATATTCAATCTTGAAGATCTTAATATAATTCTTGCTTTAAAACTAAATACATGGTTTGGGCGGCAAACGGCTTTATGATTTTTTAGGTAAAGATTTGGCGCGCAAATGTCCCATTTTTTAGATGATTCGTTTGGCCATTAAGATTGCGATTATTAAAAAGGGACGCGAATGAGAAGATAAAGAAAAATTGAATAATTGAAGATAAAGTAGGGACATATTAGAGGTTGTGATCTTTTGAGTTCACTATATGTTGAGCCATAATGTCCAAGCTAAACTACGTACTACTCAGGGCAACCTTGATTTGTTTATTAGCGGTAACAAGATGTAGTTCCGAACCATTAAGCTGGATGACTTTTGGTGATTGGGGTGAGCCTACTGCTATTCTTTCTGCAGTAAGCAGATCAATGGCCAATCTTGCGTCTATAATTAAGCCGAATTTTATCATTTCTGTTGGTGATAACTTTTATAGGTGGGGAGTAAGTTCGGTTGATGACCCAATATGGGAGAATATGTTTGAATCTGTCTTTGATCAAGAATCATTACAGGATGTTCAGTTTAGATGCGTCCTTGGAAACCATGACTGGTGGGGCAATGCTACAGCTCAGGTTGATCGTCATTATAGTCTAAAGTCTCCAAGATGGTATTTACCAAACTTTTGGTACTATACAATTGAGGAATTCGAATCCCCTGTGAATTCACCTCATCCTTATTTAAATGTAAGCTCTAGTCCAACAGAAGAGACGGAGGAAATGGTCAAAACCAAGGCAATCTTTATTTATACTGATTCTTGGATCATATCTTCCCCAATGGGAACTGATATTACTCCAGAATTGTGGAATGAGCAGATGGAATTTATTGAGAATACTCTAAAGGCTGCAATTATGAGGGATATTGACTGGATCTTTGTTATTGGTCATTTCCCGTGCTATTCAAGTGGAGAGCATGGAGATAACTCTGATATTCACAAAATCCTTGATCCTTTACTTAAAAAGTACAAAGTTGATGCTTATATAGCTGGCCATGATCATCATCTAGAGCTTTCTAGGCCAAAAGGATCCTGTACATCCCATTTTCTTATTGGATCTGCTTGTTGTCCGAAGAAACACGACTACTTTAACAACAAACACAGGATCTTTAGAACTGGAAGAGGAGGATTTGCTTCTCACAAACTGACCTATTCCCAATTCCATTCAACTTATCACAACATAGAAGGTAAGCCTATCTTCACTACTACTCAGAAAAGACTTAATAGGAAGAAGATTAAGGACAGACTAATTAAGGAAGCAATGGCTAAGATTGACGGAAAATCTTTTGATATTACCAGTCCCATTCAAACAGGGCCTATTGAACCAGTTATGAACTTTATAGAGAACAAACAAGGAGAACTCGAGGTTCTAGATGAGATAGAAAACGAGCGAGAGCAAGAGGCTATAGAGAAAGTTCAAGACAGTCTAGACTTAGAACAAGACTTGCATATTAGTACTGATGAGAGTGGCAATTCAAAAGTTTCCTGTTCCAATAGAAAGTCACCTTGTTCCCAAATGCAATCAAGTCTTTCTTCTATAACTAGCCAAGAACCAGAACCTGTAGAGGTACACCTTTCCCATATTGATGAGTCCTCAGGTCATACTACTCTAGTAGATGCTATAATATCTCCTAAAGTGAATAAAGAAAGCCCTAGATTAGAATCTAAAGCCTCAGCAGTGAATGAGTACCTACTGCAGATATATGAACTTCCTCCTTCCTCAAAGAGGTCTTTTATAGATGAGATACCAACTAGAGACAAATTTTTCGGTATCAATTTTCCTTTTGGAGCGAGATTAATGCGTTTTAGAATTGATAGGAAGACTGCAGGACATCCAAGACATGAGTATAAATATGCTCCAATTCTGAAGCATTCAGTCGGTGTAGATGGCTCTGAAGTCACAAAGTTCTCAGTTTTTCAAACAATTGCCTGGAATGAACTAGGAGAATTAATGAAGAGTAGTTACAAAATTCCTGAATCTACATGGCAGATGATGAAATCTCCAAATTGGAAAGGGAACTTTGTCCCTTGGAGATTTGTTGAATCATGCACCAACATCCTAAGAACTTTGAGTGTTAACGGACTTTTAAAATATAGAGTTTCAATTTGGGGAATCCCACTTTCAAGTTACAAAACTAATCATAAAGATATTGGAGCTACAAAAGCTGGGTTATACTGTTCAGAAGTTGCTAATAAGCTCAGCATTCATAGACTCCTCCAAGGCACTGTCTCCAGTAAGCTTCTACAATGGGATAGATGCCCCAGCGATGAACAAATTCCCAATGGAAAGCCAAACTCAGACTTAAAGACTATTGTAGCCCTCTCAATAATAGGAAGCGCTAGAGATAATTGCCTTTATCCTGCGAAATTAAAACCTAAAAAGTCCAGCCTAGACTCATTCTCAAATGGATTTTATAAACTCCTTAGAAAAATGAAGATGATTACCAAAGCTGCAATTGACCCAGATATGGTTGCTGGAATTGACCTTAGTAGAGTTATCGTCATTCCCATGAATGTTGCCTGCGATATAGCTGCACAGCTCATCAATCACGATCTCAACATTGTAAGTAACCTCGAAGACTTAGTCTATGATCGTCCAGATGAAGCAATTAGGCAATGTACTCAAATAGTTAGCAGGATAGCCACCTTTATTCCTGTTGAAGAGGCTGAGAAACTTTGCAGTAACTTTAGCTCGTATGAGCTAGTCGGACCCTAAACCCACAATTATTTGGATTTTACCGCCAAACTTTGTAGTTTTTAAGCTTGTAAAATTAGAATTTATGAATATAAATATATATGAGAACGAAGCCGAAAGATTAAAGCAGGAAATCGGTGCACTTAGGTGTATATTTTCAGAGAAAGATGAGATGGTTGTTAATAAGGAGCTGGAGTCATGGCTTGAGCAAGAAGTGAGTAATGAAGGAAGCCATGGTGATTTACGTTTCAGAGTTTTACTTGGAGACAGGAAATTCTACTCAATGCCTCTGTATCTTGAAATAACATTGGATCCGGACAATAACTATAAATCAGGTTTAAAAAAGGTAAGTATTGTGGCAACGAAAGAGTGGGATGGAGATAACAAACGCCCATTTTTTTTATCAGAATCCCAAACAAAGTACATAGAGGATGTGGGGATAAATGCATTTATTCCTAATATGGAATGTATCTATGACCAGGTGATTGCCTCCAGGGAGGCGACGGAAGATATTGTTCGAGATATTCCATGTGAAGTATTGAATAGTAGTTTAGATTCAGAGATGCAATCAATAAGCTCAGAGTCAGAAAGCGAAAGTAGTGTGTTAGAACAAGAGGAAATGATTAAGTATGTTTGGAATACTTCTGGAACCTCAGGAACTATAAAATGGGGACAGAGAGCTTGTTACAGCCACCATATTAGGAGCAAGATAAAAAGAAGGCTAATTGTAGAATGGGCCAAAGAGCTTTGTCTTGGTGGATATTGTAAGATTGGATATCCTGGAATCATTATTGTAGAGGGTCTGGAGGACTGCTGCCTTGAGTATACTAGAAGACTGCAAAGACTTAGATGGAAACATTTCATTGTTAGAGGTGAAATCATCAAAGATGTTTCCATTGATAAAAATTGTACAATAAACTTAGATACGATAAATTCACTAAGAATTCTACCAAATACAATGATAGAACTTCCAAGTGACGGTACAAAGATTCTTGCTAGAATCTGTGAGGATTTAGGAATTAAGGATCTATTCTTAACAACCATGAAAATCTACTCTAAATAACAATGGATTAGCTTTAATTGGAAAAAAGGAATTAATTTTAAGGATTGGGATAGTATTTAATAAGTTTTTGAAATTTATAGCCTACAAATTATATTTATTTACCTCTCATAGAACTATACAATGAGTGAATGGTTTTTGTCTTCTGTCGCTTTATTGAAAAATAATCATTAAACTAATGAAGTCTTTGCTTTTAATTGAGCAATCTCATTTTCTTTCTCTTTTAACTGATATTTGAGTGACTCTATAGAATACAATTCATCCTGCATTGTACTTAATTGCATCTCTGCCTTGGCTAAATCTTTCTTTAATATTACTCTTGCATTCTTAACAACAGATCTCATTCTCTTGAACATATTGCTCTGCGTTTGAACAATATCTGGTCTTAAAGACATTCTCATTGGTTCACCAGTATGGCCACTAATCCATTCCTCTGGACCCATTGCGGCTTCATTTCCAATGGCATCGGGATACAAATCGGAATAAAATTCATTCGTCTTTCTTGGCACAATAAATGAAACAGGCTGAATTACACCGCCTGACTCTAATCTAAGAATTCGATCAATCTCGCACTTCATTACTTCGACATTTTGCTTTGGGGTCAAGCAATAACCTTTGAGAGAATTTACTGATCTATATTCTTCCAGCCTTCTTACACAGCCATCAGTCTTACTATATTCAAAAACCTTAATATTTGTATCTCCTTTACCTGCCAAATAAAATAGTCCAGTACCTTCATCCCAGAATGGAATTAACGATGGTTGTTCAATATCCACAAACTCCACCCCAACACTCTTATCCAAATATCTTACATCCCAAACTCCAATCTGCCTCTCACCTTTATCGCTAAAACCTGTTGTTAATAGCCAATTTGGATTTCCCATTGTGCCTCCCATCCATTCGCATCTACTCTTTCTGCTTCCATTATGAGCTTGCCACTGATATGTAATTCTTTCACTTCTTGGGTCTATTATTCTGGTAACTTTGTCCATACAAGAAACAGCTAAAAGACTACCATCATAACTCCATTTGATCGATGTTGGTAAACCTGGTAATCCAATATTAATTTCATCTTGAACTGTCTCACAGTTCCAGATCTTAATTGTATTATCTCTACTAGCTGAAGCCAAGATCCACTCTGCTGAGGGGTTAAACTTAACAAGTGAGACTTTCTTTGTATGTCCACGAAATACTGCCAAAGGATCTTTTAAACTCTTTTGTGCAGCGTGTTCTGGAATTTCCCATAACTTTATTGTCTTATCTTGAGATGCACTAACTAACAAACAAGAGTAAAAGGGTGAAAACTCCACATCACTAACTGCTGCTTTGTGGCCTTTAAAGTATACTACATTTGGTTTGTATCCAAATGAACTATTATCAATTACACCCACACTTCCTCCTCCGCTACACTCTGCTGGAAATGCTATAAACTCTGTTGAAGCTGCTATTCCACATCCATCAACTGTATGTCTGCTTGTTACAATATGTAAGCCTGAAAACCTATCTTGCATACACTCTCCATACAAATTTCGGAATTTACTGTCATGTACAATTCTGCTCATTTCTTTCTTTTAATTCTTCCCTTTATATCTTTATTTCTTTATTTTTTTTCCCCAATTTCCACTTAAATTCTTTCGGTCCCATTCAAATTATTTATTATCACGTCCGCACTATTATTTATTATTTTTATTAATATTTGAAGATCCAATGTGGACCTTCCACATGATTATGCATAAGTTTTTATTAATTTTTTTTCAATAGTAATAATTATTTTTATTGTACGTAAAATTTTGACACATACCACAGACTTTGTCCATTTTTTTTTTTTTACTTGACAAAATGATTCATGTTCTTATAAATTATTTATTTTTTTCCAGAGCACTGATACGAAATTTATTCAGCCGGCTTAATGATATTTATTATTGCATGCACATCTTATTTACATGCAAATTGTATGTTTACAAACTAAATCACTCTTATGCATGCAATGATAAATAATTTTGCAAATAAATTGCAAATTAACAATAGGCTTATTTTCTTATTTAGTTTCAAGATGGAAAAAAAAACCATCTTGGGAGTGTTAATTTTAGTTTTTTTAGTAGCATTCTAATTGGATAGCAAATAAGAAACTTGAATGATTTCCTAAGTTTCTCCCTTCATAGAGCTAAATACCTAGTAACTTATGTAATAATTAGAAATATCTGTAGAAAGAGCTGTAACTTAGGGAGCTGGGAAAAGTTTAGCGGCAAAGTCAAAAACAGTAGAATAATTTTCTAATTAATTTTTTAGTATATAAAAAGCTTTATCAAGGATGGATGAAAGATTTGATTCACTTCTCATTAACTTGGCTCAAAGTGCAAATGGAATTGAGAATTTTTTGGATGTAATATTTGGTTTCTTGCTGAGGAAAACCGATTTTTTCACAGCAATGAACCAGGGAGAAGAAGAGAAAATTCTAATGAAATACTTTAGGAAATATCAGGCTCTCTCTGCAGATAAAAGAAGAGAAGAAAAAAGGTTAATGATGGAAAGAGAAGAAGAACGAAAAAAGAAGATTGAAGAGCAGAAAAGGAGAGAAGAAGAAGAGCTGAAAAATATGTCTACAAAGAGTGTACCGAAAATTGAAGAAGTTTTTTCTGACGATGAAAAAGGTCAACCAGCAACAAAAACCAATGAAAAGCTGGGCGATGAGGAAGAATCTGATACAGAGGCTCCCCCTCCTGGTAATGGAGGGTCGACAGATAAGTATACCTGGACTCAGACACTAGGAACTGTGGAGGTACTTATTGACACTATTCCAGGAATCAAGTCAAGAGATTGTAATATTAATATTAAAACTAATAGATTGAAGGTAGTTGTAAAAGGAGAAGTAATTATAGATGGTGAACTAAACTCAAAAGTTAAGCCAGATGACTGTTTATGGTCAATTATAGATGGGAAAACTATTCAAATAGTACTAGAAAAGCAGGAAAATATTAATTGGTGGTCATGTGTTATAAAGGGAGACCAAGAAATAGATACTACCAAGATTGTACCAGAGAATTCAAAGCTTTCAGATTTAGATCCAGAAACCAGAGCTACAGTGGAGAAGATGATGTTTGATCAGAGACAAAAAGCGATGGGATTGCCTACAAGCGATAACTTAAAACAGCATGAACTTCTTGAAAAGTTTAAGGCAGCTCATCCGGAAATGGACTTTTCACAAGCTAAGATCAACTACGGTAGTGGATTTTAAGGAAATAGAGTGAATTCAAAGTTATAAGAAGTAAGCTAACGAAAACTAACTCACTATTAGTGGTTAATTCGAATTTAACGATCTCAGTAATGACCAAAATGTCGCTGAGTTATCTACTTTTTGATCATGTCTTATTTTATTTTTAATATTTATTTGTCAGATTGTTTGTGTGTTTATATTATTTTCCATTAGCAGAAATATAAAATGTATTATTGAAAAAGGGTTGTTTCACGATTTGGCGCCAATTCGTGAGTGGGATTCAATTCTTAGTTTAAAAATAGGTTTCAAAACAAGTTGGTGGATACAATTGGCCATAATTAGTTATAAATTCAAAGTTTATGTAGATTGAAAAAACACTCAATGGGTTCTTCACCAGATGAATATGACCATCTTTATAAGATCATATTAGTAGGAGATGCAACAGTTGGGAAAACTCATTTATTATCACGATATACAAGAGATGCTCTGCCAAAAACTCCACAACCAACAATAGGAGTTGAGTTTGCTACAAGAACAGTGCCTCTTTCAATTGGAGGAACAGTGAAAGCTCAGATATGGGATACAGCAGGGCAGGAACGATATAGAGCAATCACAAGGGCACACTATCGGCGATCTGTGGGTGCATTATTGGTGTATGATATAACTCGTAAATCAAGCTTTCTGAATGCTTCAAAGTGGCTGGAGGACATTAAGCAGAATTCGGAACCTGATATTGTTGTGATGCTTGTAGGGAATAAATTGGATTTAGTTGAGAAGGACCCAAGTAAAAGAGAAGTCCCATTTGATATAGCTGCAAACTTTGCCCAAGAAAATAACTTATTCTTTTCGGAAGCATCTGCAGTCACAAGATGTAATGTTAAACATATTTTTGAGCATTTATTGCAGGAAGTATATAATCAAAAGATGAAAGATAACTCATCAAATTTAGATATGAATGGTAAGTTTATCAAAGATTGATGGATTAATCCTTCTAACTTTATTTCCTAATTTCAAAATTACTTTAGGATGTTTTGCTAATAATACTTCAGTAGGGATCCAACTTTCAAAAGGTAATAACCAGAAACAATCAACATCAAGCTGTTGTTAGTTATTGCTAGTAATTTATCTAAATATAAATATGAAACAAAAGAACAATTGGAAAGAAGAATTATAGATTAAATAATAACGACTATAGTCTAATTCAATTATTCTCTATTTGTATATAGGATAGTTTCTCATTGAATCTTTAAATGAATTCAATATTACCTGTGACTCCATTTGGATCGATTTAATAGCATTTTGAATCGCAACAAATGGAGTAGTGTTTTCTCTTGTTTGTATTCTAATTTGCACAAGAGGCTCTAATGGGTGAGGTACTTTGTACCCTGCAAATATGACATTTGGATCACGTAATAATTGTCTGAATAGAGAAAATATTAAGATAAGTATTACCAGTTTAAACCTCACAAATTAAAACTAATGAACTTACGTTGTAATTAGGTTTCCAAGTGTATGATCTTCAAGCATTATCATAAAACTACCACAACAAGGAACTCTAGATTCCACTTTCCACTGTACTCTGAAATTGGTCAGCAAATTATACAAGTCAGCAATATTAGTATAATTCAAACTTACTTCTCAGATCCAGCAGGAATATCAAGTAGATTTACATCAGGTTTATTAACTGTAAAGAACTTCCCCATGTTTTGTTCTTTTTTATTATTCTAGCTAAATTTTAATTACATCACTATCTTACCGCCAAAATTACATAACATTGTAGAAAAACTATTCTAAATATTAACACGGATCAAAACTTTAAAAAACGAACACAAAAGTATCAAAAAATTATTTGCAATTTCATAACATCAAACACACTCAAAAACTCATTGTATGTTATTTCCCAACAAAACTTTCTTCTTTTATTTTTTAAGTACCAATTGAAATTGACCTATAATTTAAAAAATATTACAATTGTCGGCGGCAATATTTGGCGGTATGTTATTTTGACATGAAAATAAGTCTATTTACAAGTAAAAAGATATGAAATGTAAAATTGTCTATAAATTGAAATTCTAGATAATTACAGAATTTGAAGCTCAGAACAAAGAGAGTAAATTCAAAGCCTGTTATATTCTGTCTTTACCTCAAATAAGTTTCATTTACACAGCCATTTAAAATGTACGAAAAAGGAATAGGATCAGATGTACAAGCTACGCCTGCAGAGGTAAGTAATATAAAAGATGCAGGAATGAATTATGCAAAAATGTATTGCAAATTTTAGCCTGCATTTAGGGTTTACACACAATAAGCACTCTTTTTTCTGTTGTAGGTTGTACTAATTCACACTTCTTTGAGCGGAATAAGAAGGCATTTTTATGGGTCTTTAAGAGCAAAGCAATTCCTTGATGTGAAAGGAGTCGTATACTATCAGATTGATGCAAATAGAGATTTCTCAATTGCTGCAAGTAAGTTTATTCTGACCTCGTCAAGTTAAAAGAATAAAAGCCAAAAATATGTTCTTTAAACTTGGTGAGATAACCTTGTAACTAGTAATTATGCATTATAATATTTTATTAAATAGATTTGGGAGACTCTGAAATATTTGATAATTTAAAAAATGAAGGACTTTTAAAAATGGATCCATTAGAATCGGATGGGACCGTTTTACTACCCCAAATTTTTGTTGATGGCGTATGCATTGGAAATGATGTTTCTCTTCAAGACTTAGAAGAAGATAATGATTTTGATTGGATTATTAATAGAAGAGCATGTGGAGCCTGTCTTTCTGACAAAGAAGAAGACATGGAAGTTTGCCCAAACTGTAACCAGGTATTTAAGACCATTGTCCCACCTGAGTTAGTATACTCTGGTGGAATTCAGCAAATGTATAGGGGGAACAATACTGCTGCACAAGAAGGAGTTCTATTTGAACATCCAACAAACTTTGTTAAAAATAACAACTCAAACTTAAATTTGAATAGAAATGAAAGGTATGGAGATTACCAGGATGAGGAAGAGTATGATAATATTGCTGAGGAAGAATATTCAGAACTTGATATAAAGGATGATTAAGTTTAACGCTCCACAATCTATTGATTTATGGTTCCTAAATTGAATTTAGAAATTCAAAGTAGAAATAGCTATATAAACTTCTTAACCTCGTTTGATTTGTTTCCTTTTACATTTAGTGAGGATAAGTCTGCTCTACTAATTCTAGTCAGATACAATTATATCAGAAATACTAAAGAAAACATAAAAAATTCATCAAAAAAAGTTTGTTGTAACTATTATTTTTCCCATACAAAATCCAGAATTCATCTAAAATTCTTTAATTTTAAAGTTCCTTTATTTTTTGTTTAAAAATAATTTTTATTTGGCGCCAACGTTGTGCTCATGCACACACTAGAAAATGGTCAAAAGTGATTAAATTTCAAGAAAAAAAAAAGAAACACTTCATGATCATCTCCCTTTAGTAGATTTAATAGGAATTTAATTTCCTGTATGCTCAAATTTATTAGATAGTTTCTATAAGAGGTGGACAATACCTATATTTTAAATTTGCCCTCCATTCAAGGTAATCGGAATTCTAAAGAAAAGACCTGAAGAGCTTTAAAGATGATTAAAAAAAATAACCCTCAAAAGGAAATGGAGCTCAAAAGGAGGTATTCCATGGTAGGAAATGATGAGCTTCTTATTGATACTCCAGTTTGGGTTAAATGTCCAGAAAATGGGATAAATCACAATTATAAGGTAGGTATAATCAAAAGCTTTGGCGAAAAGACTATACATGTTAGTATTGAAGGTGAAGGAGAAATAGATGTTGACTTTAATATGTGTTTTAACTATAATGTTGGAATTGATGCTATGCAAATCAATGACCTAACTAAATTACCTCACGTGAGTGAAGCCTCTGTATTGGATGTCATCAACAAGAGATTCAGTATGGACTTAATCTACTCTTATGCTGGTAGATTACTTGTTGCTGTAAACCCTTTTAAGATGATTGAAGGACTCTATGGTCCAGAAAAAATCAGACTCTATAAAGGAGCTGATTATTCTATGGGCTTCCCAAGTGACCTTCCTCCTCACACTTTTGCTGTTGCTCAGAGATCGATGCAGCTCCTGGATACTCAAAAAATCAATCAGTCATGTATTGTATCTGGAGAATCTGGAGCAGGAAAAACTGAAACTGCAAGACAACTCATGACTTATTTTGCTTCTTCAGGAATGGGATCTGATAATAAGGTCCAGGAAGTCATCCTAGGAGCAAACCCACTATTGGAAGCTTTAGGAAATGCAAAAACACTAAGGAATAATAACTCCAGTAGGTTTGGTAGATTTATCAAGTTATGTCTAGAAAGATCTAATGGTATTGTTGGAGGTGCAATTTCAAGTTATATGTTGGAACTCAGTAGAATAGGTCACCAAATTGAAAATGAAAGATCTTATCACATCTTCTACCAAATAATTAAATCATATACTTCCCAAGCTGACATTTCTAAATATAAATTACGTGGAATGGACTGGTATAAATATTTGAATGTATCGAATTGTTATGATGTTCAAAACATTGATGACATTAAAGAGTTTAAAAATTGTGTATTTCCTCAGTTGGAAAGAATCTTACCAAACCAAGAAGCAATTGATCAACTCATCTCTCTATTTTCTGCTATTTTACTAATGGGAAACTTTGAACTTGGAGAACACGAATCCAGAGGAATCGAAGATGCTGCTTGTATTGAAAGTCAAGGTATATTATCGGATGTCTCAGAACTCTGGGGAATCGATTCTAAACAATTTGAAGAGCTTTTACTTACAAGTAGTATTGAAATCAGAGGCAACGTCGTTGTTTCAGCATTAAATAAGGCCAAGGCACAAGAACAAATAGAAAGTTGTGGAAAGGAAGTCTATTTAAAATGTTTCGAGTACTTGATAGATCTAGTTAATAAGGCAATTGAATTTGATGATAATAAAAGACAATGGATTGGAATTTTGGATATTTATGGTTTTGAAGTATTTAAAGTTAATGGTTTTGAGCAGTTTCTAATTAACTTTGCAAATGAAAAACTACAACAATTCTTCATTTCTTCAGTTTTTCAGGCAGAATTACAAGAATATGAAAAAGAGTCAATTTCTCATGATAATATCACATATGAAGATAATTCCTCACTTGTTCAGCTATTTGATGGTAAAGGAGGTATCTTTGATTTACTTGAAGAGTCTTGTTTAGTATCAAATGGTACTTATGAGAGTTTCACTAATAGTGCTCATAAGAATTGTGGAAAGAAAAGTGGATATAAACTTCCAAAAGGAAATGTCCCAGACAAATTCATCATTGAACATACAGCAACTACAGTAGAGTACACTACCAGAGAGTTTGTTCTGAAAAATAAACATAGAATTAGGCCAGAAATTATCAAACTTTTTAAAGAATCCAAGAATTCAATTATTAAAGGTTGTTTTGAGAAAGTTGAAATTCTTAATTCTAATAAGCTTAAGGGGAAGTTCCTTGCAAGTATTTTTAGGGTTTCTATAGGACATCTACTTGATACATTAAAAGCTACAAATGCTCAATTTATTAGATGTGTCAAAGCAAACGAAAAGAAGGTACCAAATCTAATTGAAGCTGATATGGTAGTTGATCAACTTCAAAGTCTATCAATTATGGAAGCAATATTATTAGTTCAAAAAGGATATGCATATAGAGAGACTTTTGAAAACTTTATGAAAGAGAATTCAATGATTATGAAATTGATGGGACAAACCATATCTTCGGGATCAGATTTGAAACAACAATGTAGGCAAGCAATGAATACTATGAAGATACCTGAAACAGAATGGCAAATCGGTAATACGAAGATCTTTATCAAAAAAGATGGTTGGATAGCGGTAGAAAGATTCTTTAGATCTGTGACAAAGAGTTTAGCTCCATTGGCAGAAACTTTGAGGGAGATATTTAGACTTTCAAAACTTAGAAAGCAATTAAAGGAATTTTCAGTATCTTTGATTAGATGTCAGAGTCTAGTGAGAATGTATATCTTAAATAAAGAAGGAGTAGCAAAGAATAGACTTTTGAATTACCTTGTTGGTGTTTCACTTATAATGAACCTTCCAAATGCTATGAGAAATTATAATAGAACAATCATAACTATTCAAAGGATATATAGAGGACACAGAGTAAGAAAGGAGATAGGAACAGCTTTAAGAAGGAAAGCTGCATGTAAGAAGTTTGTATCTTTTGTCAAGCTTTTGGTGAATGTTTTGAAAGCAAAGAATACCTTTTTGGATATTCTCCGTAGAATTAAATCGGAAGCAGCAGCAAAAAAGCTTCAGAGTGCTTGGATTCATTATAAAAAGAAGAGATTAGTCATTCTTTTGAGAATATACTCTATTAAACAAGCAAAGGCAATCAAAATCCAAAGAGTTTGGAGATATTATTATTTAAGGCAAATCATGATTCATTATATTCGTATAGCAACACCAGCAAGAAAGATTCAGAGTGTATGGAGAGGGTATTATGTCAGAAAGACGATCCAACATTCTCACTTCTTTGAGAAGATCAGAATCAAGCTTTGGAAGAGTGAGTATGTAATGAAAATTCAATGTTTAATCAAAAGATATTGGATTTTGGCTCACCTTGATAGACTATTTTGGGTGGCAGATGTTCTCCAACCACGTCTACACTCAGCTTTGACTAGGTTATATTGGAAGAATATGCTCAAATCCATAAAATGTATTCAGAGTTGGTGGAGAGGAGATAGAGTCAGACAAATAATTCGAGAGGAAAAACTATTTGTTTTACTAATGGCAGAGAAAGTAAGAACAGACTTTATGACTCAAAGTGAATGTCAGATACTAGTACAATGGGACTTAGAAAGAAGAAATAAGAATAGAGTTGTGATTGGTTCCAAATTAGAGAAGTCTCCAAAGGGACTCCAAATAATTCAGATATTAGTAGATGTAGATACCAGTAGAGAGTATCCAGCAGGATGGATGGAATCAATAACGGGTTTACTTAGATCAGGAAGTTCAATCCAAGAAGTTGGCATTGGAGGGTTCCACACAGTTGTCTTAACTTGTGAAGGCAGCCTATACTCTTTCGGAATGAATGATAAGTCTCAATTAGGGCTTGGAAAGCCTGGTAGCGAGCTTCTTGGAAGAGCTTTGATTAAGCCAGCAGAGAGTTTGAATATTCAAAATAAGATTAAGAGTATTTCATGTGGAGTAGATCACACCTTAGCCTTAAGTGAAGTGGGTTCAGTTTACTGTTGGGGAGCAAATGAATATGGTCAATGTGGATGTGATGCAACAGAGTATCAGATTTCAACTCCAACTTTAATTTCTCTGCCTGCTGACTGGAAGCAAACAAGGATTACATTGGCAAGAGCAGGAGCATTCCATTGTGTAGCAGTAACGATTGAGAATGAGGTTCTAGTTTGGGGTAGAGGGGATGATTTGGGGTTGGAAGATGTTCATGATTCGTTGTTTATCCCAATGCAGCTCAGGAGTCCAGCTATCAAAAAACTGGGGAGAATTAATTCACTAAGCTGTGGACTAGGAACCACTTTTATGATTGGAATCAATGGAGTTGTTGCAGTCTTTGGAGTTGCTCAGAATGGAATTCTTGGCCTTGGGAAGGGTGTATATAGTACCAAAAGGCCTAAAATCCTTTCAAATATTTCAAGAGTCTCTCAAATATCTCTTGGATATAACTTTGCCTTAGCTCTTACAACTAATGGTGAAGTATACCAATGGGGACAAGTACCTGTTTGGAATGAATATCTGGAGAAAACATTACACAAGAATTTCTTTACTCCAAAGCTTGTAGAACTTTCAGAATTGAAATCCCATGTTGTTGAAATTCAGTCAGGGTGGTGGCATTCAGTGGTTCGTTTGAAGAACAACTCGATTTGGAGCTGGACATTCGTATGTGAAGTAGCAAAGGAGCTCAATGAAAAAGTGAACGAAAATCAAACCAAACAAAAGAGTGAGAAGAATGTTTCAGAAGGAGCTATTCTCAAGTCAATCAATAGTAGAGTTGAAATATCAAAAGGAGAGGGGTTGATTCCTGTTCTTTTTAAATTCGATCTAGCTGAAGATAGATGCACAAAATGTATCAAAGTAGTCAGCTCTCCCTCTATGACTGTTGTTATGAGAGGAGGGAAAGATCACATTTCTAGAGAGTATATAGTTCAGCCTTATTTACTAGAAAACTTTGATAAGGGCCAACAGGGAGAGGTAAGCTCATATGATGAAGATAATTACTCAGATTACAATGTAATGGATAATTCACTCAACCTACATGCAAAACACTATGGATCTACTGGAAGTGATCTATGGGGGGCGGTATTCTCTGCCTCAGATTCTATGGACATCTTTGAAGATCTTAAATACCCAGCACTAAGAAATCCTGATGAGTTTACTAACGCCCTATACGACACTAACCAATCCATAAAGAAAAATTCAGAAGAAAAAATTTTTGGAAGACAAGCTAAAGCGGTTGAACTTGATGATTTCAGCTCAATTAAGAGCGGTCCAGTGCCTATTAGTAATAGCTTTCAATCCTCAAGAAAGAGCAGGAGCTCCAACTTAAGATGAGTTAGCTTGTTTAGGTCATAAACAAATATATCTAGCCAGAATAATTTAGTTTTTAATTAACTAATCAATTTCTTCATTTTATTTGACTATTTAGTTAAAATCCCACCTTACTACTGCTTTTAAAGATTCGGAGCAAAAGCCCGCCTAGATCTCCGTCGTAAATTGCATGTAATTGGTCGAAAACTATGGAAAATCGATTCAAAAAGAGTAAATGTGTATCTCGTAATAAATTGGGGAATTGGTGAATTAGAATCTCAGAAATGATTCTCCCACTATCAAAGTGGTGCATTCTGTCATTTTTTCTTACTTTTGCAATACATTTAAATTTTCTAGAGGCTAACCCTGGTGGGGAAATATTTGCTATAGTAGCGTCATGTTTAAAATATAACCCAGGATATGATCTTCCAAAGTTTTCTTCCTGCTCTTCGGGAGATTTTAATGAAATAAGTGAAGCTTGTATCCAAGAAATCTCGGTTTGGATTCGGTCAAAAGAGGGGAGATACATAAGTTTATTAAATAAAGAGGATGACAAGAAATTGGAGACAATTTCAGAGCAAGAGATAATGGGGGATATTCTTGACTCTAACAATTTTATTTCAATGATGAATGAAATCAAGAATTCTTATTCTTCTGGAAAAGATAAGTTAGGCTGTCCCATAAATTGCAATTCCAAGATAACTGGTGTATTGCAAAATTTGCAATTACCCTCTGAAATTGTGAATACAGTCCAATCATTTCTTTGTAGCAGTAAGAGCTTTTCTGTTGAGACTTGTGTTGAATCTGTGGAGATGAATATTGAGGTTCTTTTGGACCAAGATAACAAAAAGGTGAGTACATTCCACAGATCCACAGCTTTGAGGATTTGCTACAATATTGGACTCACATTTGGTAGAAGTCCTGTATTTTTGAGCCATATATTTGACCTCTTGGCTTTTGATCAATCCATCCAAGAACAACTTGGAGTTAGTATTTCTCAGTTAACTGGTAAAAGCTTTACAAGGTTGAGTTTAGAACCAGAAATTATTTATATTTTTGATTCAATTCGTCAAATTAGGATTAAGGAAATTTATAAGATGGAAAAAAGAGAACAATCAATAGATGCTGAAATGTCAAATAGTAGTTATAGAAACAAAAACGACGTTTTGGATGCAAACTTTCCAAAAACTCAAGACAAAATTGAAGAATATTCTTTTTCTGAATGCCAGTTTGCGAGTGACCTTCTTCTAAAGTTATATTTGATTCCAATGCAAAAGTCTGAGCTTCTCTGTAGACTTTTCTTCCTTTACAGAGGTCTCAGATTAACAGAGGAGAGGAATGAGCCAACTCAGATCCCAGAGCTTGTAAGCTCCAGAAAAGCTTTAAAAACACAGATTGAAACTTCTCTGATGGATTTTGGGATTAAAAAAAACTCTATGCTTAGGCTTTCCAGATTTAAATTATTCAGTTGCATTGAATCCCTTCTAGATGGAAAGTTAAAGATGGAAATTTCTGTTGCCTTTGGAACATGTTATTTCATTTACAGAGGAGTAAATAAAGACCTGATAGAACTGTTTGATATTAACACTGCATCTTTTGTTTCTCTGGTATTAATTTGGCTTTCTCAAAATACAAGCTCTGACTATTTCCCATATATAAGCTCCTCAGAAAAGGCTATTTATACCTCAACTTTTGGTAGAAGTGTGACTTATTCTCTTTTGCAAATAATGAATGATGGATTTGATATTAACGAGTGTAGGAGACACCTTGAAGTTCTTAATAGCCACGAACCATTTTTAAGCAAAGGATATAAATACAAACCGGAGTTTCCCTTCATCAGAATGGTGAACCCCAGTCCGATTAAGCAAGAATATATTAGTTTAATTTGCAATGAGAATAGCCTTATTTCCCAGATATTCTCTAGAATTAACCCTCTTAGAGAATTTATCCCAACAACCCAGCCAACAATGATCTCTTTTAGGACTTCCAGCCCAGGAGAAGATTCTAAAGGAGGTCAAAAGAGTATTATGGGAACCAAAGAAATCTTCGATGCCACTTTACAGCTTTACTTTGCTGGGGATGTTCCAAGAGGATATCTAATGAATGCTGTCTCCTTTTCAATTGTTGGCTTGAAAGCCTTTCTGAGGAATACTCTAACATTCTTATCTCAAGAAACTATTATGGCAAGATATGATGAAATTAAAAAGGGACAGGTTATAGTAACTCCCTTTAGTGATGTTCTCTCTCTGATGGGAATTTCTGGAAGTTATAGTAACCAATTAAACACTCAGGAACAACTTATGTTTACTAATAAGTATATTTGCAGTGGTTCTTCTGAAAACATAGATGTTAGAATTAAAAGTTCCAATATTGTCAAGTACTTTGGATCTCCTTTTTATATGGTAGCCAAGGATTCAAAAAATACTTCAAACAATATGTTCAACTTTTTGAACTGTGTGGATGAATTTCTTTTGCTCAACTGGAATAACTCCAGGTATTCTCTGCTTAAGTCTGATCCAATCTTATTTTGCAGTTTAATTGGAATCTATCTAGCCAGAGATTATAGTTATATTCAATCAGAGATCAACAAATATGCAATAAGTGTAACGTACTATGATATGACTGGTAATACTTTGCCTCCAAAATGTATGGAAGTAATCTTCTCAAATATACCATACATTAAAGATATTGAGGACAGAACAATTCTATCAAAGAGCTTTATAGAATGTGTGGAGAGATATTCCAATTTGACTGACTTTATTCCAAAAGACCAGCTAGAATCTCTTTCTGAAACCTTTTCTATTTATGTACTAGAATATGTGGATAAACCTTTGGCTCTACATCCTTCATCAATATATAGAAGACTCCTTACTTTTATCCTGGAAAAGCATCCTAATATTGGAAAAGATAAAGCTTCAAAGATTATCTCATCTTTGAATCCAATATACGGCTTTAACTATGGCCAATTAATATCTAAGTTAACTGAGAACAATATTCCCTTTAAGGAAAGTGCAATGATTACTGGTTTCATTGGTAACAAACTTGATGGTAATACTAAAAAGTTGGATTTTGATTTTATTAACTGGCTCGGAGATTATTCTGGTTATTACCTACCATTCCAAAACCATCCAGGTTTAAAAGAAAACATCCTCAAGCTTTTTGCAGAAGAACATATGGAAAAAGATGACTGTATTAAGAAAGTCAATGAATTATTTGATAAATTCCAAGTTCCTATAGATACAAGTGTCGACTTAATCTGCGATGAATGGGGAACTCTCTTTGAAAACTATCCGAGAAAGAAATCCTATAGGAAACTTGTCAACTTAATTCGCCAAAACGTTGATTCTGTCTCAAAAACCCAAAAAGATACAATTAACCTTCGAATTACGCGTAGTCATCCTATAGGTATTTCTACAAAAGTAACTGTTGGCCTCAGAAATGTACCAATCATTTCAATTATCCCTACTCTTGCTAACAGAGGACTCTTAGACCTCACAAAGGAAGTGTTCAAAGGTTTTCAGACAGAATCCCGAGCATCATTATTTGTGGACCAAGAAAATGAAATGGATATTTCAGCCGAGACCCTTGGCTTAAATGATGGAGATATCCTTACTCTAATAGTGAGCGAATTGGAACCTGAAGTTTTTGATATTGAAGTTTCTTGGAAGGATGCAAATACAAGGAAAGAAGGAAGTTTGCAGTTTAGTATAAAAGATACACCTCTTAGACAATTTCTCGAGGAGTTGTATAAAAAAAAGGATCTCAATGACAGAATTATTAAACTTGTACTGTTTCCAAATGGGAAGATGTTGGACCCTCAGTCAGACGATTTAGATCAAAACATTTCAAAACATGGAATTGGAACTTCAAATAAAGTAGAACTTGTAACATTGTTGAAAAATGTTTCATTGCTTAATTTGAGTCTTATTTGGAGAAATCCCTCATTGTTGGAAGTTATACCTTCCATAGATGATCAAGATAACCAAAAAGAGAACTTTATAAGTAAAGAAATACAAATTTCGTCCAATGAGGTTTTGAAAAACTTATTTACCGAAATTAAAGCTACTCTAATGGATGAAATGTTTAGTAATAGAGATGAGTTTGGGGTTGAAAAGTTTGAGGTAGTTTCTATTGAAATACTTGGAGATACACAGAAGACTAATGCATTGGTACTGGATAATGTTCAAAACATTATTCAGAATGACCTTGAAAAATATAACTCACCTATTTCCGACTATAAAATCAGAGATCACGACAAAATCTTGGTGAATCTTATTGTTGAACCTTTTAAGACACTAAATATTGTTTCCAAGTCACAGAAATTATCCTATGTAGCAAAGATAACAACCATTCCTCATAATTTTAAGAATAAGTCTGAACATACATATGGATTATTCCACGTTTTGAACATGATCTTAGAAAATAATATTGATTTGTATGATATTCTCGTTCATGAGAAGTATTTTATTGACAAAAATGAGGCAAAGAATATCAAAGGACATTATGTTAACATTTCTCCAATAATCAAAACATTCAATTCTGCTGAGAAACTTGCTCAGAATTCTCTTATACTTTTAAATAGCAAGAAATCAGTCAAAAAAGAATGGATTTCTCTCTTAATTATCTTGAAGGATAATCCTGCAATTAGCAAAACTATTCGATTCCAAAATGTTATGAATTCTAACAAAGTTTCGAGTATACTAGTAAAAAGTTTTGGAAATTACATTAAGCCTGAGAGCCTCTTTACTAAAAATGGTAAAGAAATTAAGTTAACTGGAAATAACATAAATATCATATTTAATGATTTTTCTCTGAAAGATAATGATGTCTTATATTTGACCTGCATTAAACATTCATTTGATACTGTAGATGGGAAAGAAAGAAGCAGTAGTTTTGGAGGTATTAGTTTTGAAAGAGTTGAGGAGCTTTTAAGTTCATATGGTTACATCATTCAAAACTCTGATCAAACAAGAAACGACTTTTTAAGCCATGGTGAAACTTCAGAATACCCAAAAAATTTTAATGATCTTTCTCATATAGAAATGTTTTTGAGGCAACTTATACCAAATATTAACTCTGAAAGACTAATCAGTGAATCAAGAGATTACATTTTACAGCCAAATTATAGATTCCCAAGTGCTCTTGATAGACTGGCCCCTCTTTTGACGGAGGATTTCCTTGGTCAGCCAATTAAAAACAATCTCATCAATGATTTGAATGAGAAATATGGACTATTGAGTCTTAGAAAAGGGGATCTTTTTGATTTCTTGGGCTGTATTCGATCATTCAGGAGCTTCTTTTTTTATAATAGACCCAAAAAGGATGTTTATACTGCTAGTATTTACAATATTTGTAATAAAATGGGAAATTTACTTTTTAGAAGAAAATCATGGCTGACGGAACAAGGAGTTTACGGAGCTTTTGTCTCAACTTTGGAGGAGGAGTTATTGAATCCAATTAATATTGAGAAGGAAAGTATATTCTTAAACCCAGTCAATATTCTCGGATTATTGGGTCCAGAATGTATTGAAATCTCCAAGAATTCCTTGGAAAAGTTATATTTAAATTCCAGCCAAATTGAGGGTCTTGAAATTCCAAAAATAGTTGATTTTGACAGGGTTTGTACAGAAATTCAGTCTTTTATCAATAATTATGATGAATCCACTGGCGAATACGAAAAGATTGTTCAAGTTCTCCCTGCATATAGGTTGAGTAGAGCAATTGATACTCTCTTTCCTAAATTCTGGGTAGAAAACACATTTGGTGCTTTGCTTCCAGATATTTCTGAGGTTAAATATGCTATTGGTCCTCTTTTCGATTTTTCTAAAACATTTCAATTTATCAGAAATTATTTGGAGGTCCATTTAAATCTTCTGGAACAATATCCCAACTGTATAATTATATTAACATTCTTGGTTATTAGAAATACTATGATTAGTTCTAACATTGATCCCTTAGTCTTTTCAAGAAAGCTTGTTCAATTTGTATTAGAAAAGGAATATGAAGAAACCAAAAGACTTAGTTTTACTATAAATCAGATTTTGAATATTATAGGAAAAAATCCTTATATTCATTTATCTGATATTAATCATAAAACAGGAAATTCTTGGATTTGGAACACTATTAAAGGAAATCAAATTCAGGAAATCTTAGATCTAAAAGCAAATCTCAAACACTCCAATAAATTTTTGCTCATTTTCAACCAATCTGAGAACTTGTGTCCTGTTTCCTTAGCTCCTACAGAACCAAACACCAAGTTAGGAGAAGATGTTCAAGCTTTAATAAACTATTTCACAGAAGGTATATTAACAAAAAATAATCAACTAGGAGGGATCTCTGAAAGGTTTAAAATCAATGATCTGACTTTGATTTCTGAGAATTTGGATCACTTTAAAGGAGATAGTTTCTACAAGATCATAAAATCAAATATACTGGATATAGTTAAAAATAACACTAAAGAGATGAAGAAAGCCATAGGTTATTCAGATTCTGGGAATTATAATCATGAATACGTACCTTTCATTGTAGCCTATAATGTTGTTTCAAATGTCAATAGAAATGAAAGAAAAAAAAGTGAATTAATGCATAGCTTTCTCAAATTCTTTATTCAGGAGATCTTTTTGAGTTTGGGAATTCTAATTGGAAACATTGAGGTAGAGCATATTACTGAGAATCTTTTAGAGCATTTTGATTGGTATAAAATGAATGTTTCAAAAGATAACCTCATTACAGCCTTAATTGAAGCTTCTCCAATAAACTCTGCAACATTTATTGATTCAGAAAAAAACCAAGCAATCTCAGAAATAGCAGATTTAATTATCAATATCTTAGAATCAGAAGATCCTATTAAAACTACTGGTTACCAAGCTTTATCTACAAGTAATTATTTGGACCTAAGACTTACACCAAGAGTTCACTTTTATAAATCCTTCAAAAATTCAAAGTTCAGGATAGATAAAGATAATATAGAAGATATTAACAGAGTTTTGTCTAAAAAAGAAGGTTATCCTGAGAACATTCTTAAATTATTTAATAATCATCTTCAAGAATCTGTCAAGATCTTTAATAGTGAAATTATTCATGTGGGAAGATTAGGAAAAATGGTACTTTCTCCAAGACAAGAACACATTGGAGCTATTTTCCTCTCTTATGGTTATTTTAATATTCAACCATCTAGTTTGTTAAACAACTTTAATCATATTCATTGTTTTTCCTCTGTATTAAATATAATTACTGATGAATCAAAAAGACTGGATCACTATTATCAAATTTGCATGAGTATTTGTACTGAAGTGGATGAGATCAGCTTTTCATCTTGTGAGAAATTACTAATTCAATCAATAGTTTCAACATTGTTGTCTTATGAATGGCCTCAACCTCTTAAAAGACTTGTCTCATTCCTCAAATATGAATATGTTTTTGATCATGATCTTGAGACTCTAAGGGAAATTTATTTAGATGAGAACACTAAAAGGTTATCTGAAGAATGGGTAGAATTGTTCAAAAATATGAAATACTTTTCAAACTTTTATGATATAATTAACGACTTCAAACCACGTGTCAATCAAATTCTTGTTAACAAAAATATCAAAGAACCAAATTCTGGATTTGGACTAATTGATTTCATTGGAGAACTTATTTCCTGTTGGACTAGAGAAACTGGTGAAGAACGTATAAAGAAATTCCTATTCACTTATGGATATCCAGTAGAACTATTAAAACCTCTTTCAAATATTTGGCCAGGAGATGGTCGAAATAGAATAAATTTGACAGTCACAACTCCCGGAAAAGGGACTTTGAAAAAGCTCAGAGACTCATTAAATCAAGAAATTCAAGTTAGAGGATTGGACATAGAGAAAGATTCTGATTCTTTTGTGAATGAAATGATTGAAAGATTGACTAAACAAATTCTAGGAATTAATATTAGACTTGTAGAGAAGATTCCAAGTTCCATGCATAAGTTTCAAAATATTAAAATGGCTGAAAATGGAGTTGATATAGAAAATTTAATCTCCAAGCTTGATAAAAATGGTCCAATCAGTATATATATCTCTTTAAATGATTGTATTTCTGAAACAAATAAACAAATTAACAATCATTTGGATTTATCTTATTCTGCCATCCTTTCTTTTTGTGTGGGAATTATCAATGAAATATCATATAAGAAGATGTCTAATTTAAATGAAATGAGTCAAAATCATTTCTTTTCTAAATTTTCCGATGCCAGGAATGAACTTTATTTTGTGACTATATTTTATGGACTCCAATTCGCCTTAAACAGAATTTTCCAAGGAATCATCTCAAAGAATATGATTAAGGATTATTTATTGCTTATGACACATCAATTATATCAGTTAAATAATGAACTTGGAATATTTAACTTTGTAACTGGATTTATTATCAAATTCAGACTTCCAATAGACCCACATATTCTTTCATATTATTTGAAAGAAGTTATATTAAACTTGAATTCTGGAATTAATATTGACAAGTCTGATGAAATTAAGATTTATCAAAACATTCCTGATATCATTTTATCCAATAAAGGTTTTTATAAATTAGTTTATGAAGCCACAAAACAACTCTTTGATAATGTTGGAGATGAATTAGAAGAAAACCATTTCAAGCTTTTATTCAAAGAAAAGAATCTTCAAGAATTGATTGAAAGAGGATTTAATCCCATTAATATTCAAGAATTCACTAATAAGATTACTAACAAGGGACAAAAAGACATAATTTTTGAATTTGGAAAAGAACTTGGAATGAATTCTCTAAGCTTTAAGCTAATTTATATTCACAAGATACTACAGTCAAGGATTCTTGAGATATTAAAAGATAAAGAAATTTCAAAGATTCAAAGACAATTTATCACAAAAGTTGGTTCTAATCTCTCACCAATGGATAAATTAGTATATGAATTAATTTATACATACAAAGAAAATTGTGTTGTGGAAATGATCAGAAAGTATACGTCTGAAACAAAAGAAATCAATAATGGACCTCATTTTGAGTATGCATTCAAGCTTTGTGAAGAATTACTAATTCCAATCGAAAAAATAACTCATGATATTGACAAAACCTTTGGATTCGACTATTTTGGAGGAATTGTTAATTGTGATCGAATTAGGATTAACGAAGATATTGAAAAATTAAAGACCGATATAAGTATTATATTAAATTATCTAAACAATTTTAATTTAATCACATCTTTTTTTGAACTAAAACAAACAAAAGACTTAAAGCTTGAAAAGACTATTCAATTTGTTGATAAGAAGATTGAAAGGAGGTCCAATAAACCTAAGATTCTTCGTTTCTTTAATAGTTGGGATCAACCTGTTAACAAGAAAATTTTGATGGAGATCAAAATTAGAAAGAATATCTTTAATTCCATCTTATCTTTTCTGGATAACCATGTCTTTATGGTAATTCCAATGTTTAGAAAAATTTCTGACTTACTCAAGAAGAATTTAGATATTATTGAATATCAAAAGATAAAAAGGACTCTTTCTAAACTAGTTCTTACTTTAGTCACTATCAAAGATCCATACTCAGTTCCAAGCATTATTAAGAATAATTATAAGATTAGAGCTGAATATCTCAGAGAGGCAAGTAATTACAAGGCCAAAATTTCTTCCCATGAAAAAAAAGATATTCAAATCTTTGGAATTAGTCTGCTTCCTTACTACTTGAAAATTTCTTGGTATATTTACTATTTATCCACCATTTCTGATGAAACCAATGTACTATTGAACCAACTTCCTAACTTCAAGGTAGCTAAAATTAACAAAAGTAAGAAAAAGAAAAGAAGAATAGGTATTTCCGGTATCTCTCTTAGCAAATTCAGAAGGAATCAAACAAAAGATCATCTTAAATCAAACTCTTCATCAAAATCACTTAATATTGATTCTGGTGATAAAGCCGATATCAATAATGAAAAGAAGAATAAGGACTTAAACTTATTTAAAAGAATCAATAGATACTTCAAAAAACATATGAAGAAAAAAAAAGTATAATCTATTTTGATAGTTATAGAGTAGTATATTCATCTAGCTAGTTACATTATATAAAGAGTAATTAACAAGGTTATTCTGTATTTTGAATTTCAACATTGGTTTTGTTGCCAATATTGTAATATTATTTAAGATTGTTAAAAAAAAAGTTATTTAAATTAGAACTTGTTTCTTTTTAAGAACAAAACAATAGAAAACTTACCAAATTCTCAATATATTTTGGGAAACCTGCTCTTAGCCTCCAATAGCCCAGAGGTCCATGATAATATTCCGTAGAATTGTGGAATTTTTGACTATTTTCCAAGCTTAAACTGAATCTATCCAAGTATTCATTCTTTAGGACTAAATTACCTTCAGATTCAAATTATTTTGGTTGAAAAGACTAAATTTTTACACTTACCTATAATTTCTTCATCTATTGCAAATAAAAGTTTGAAACCATTACCGGAATGAAAAGCGTCAAAATGTTGACTTTCTGGAATGCCATATTCACGGCCTAAAATCTTTCTACTTCTTGCTATATTTTGAAGAAACTCATTTTTGCAAGACCCTTTTTTTGAATCATGCTTTCTGTATTCTTTGGCCGGATTATTTCCTTCTTGACTGGATTCTAAACAACTACTTGTGCTTTTCAGATCAAAAATCCTTTTAGAGCATAGAGTTTTTAGTATAAAAATTAAGTAATTCAAACTCAAATTCGAAATAGGAACCAAGTCTAGATTTAACCATTCCCCTTCTTGATATTTATTAAGGAAGAAATGCTTGAAGGATTTTCCAGCTTCATGTATCACCATCTGGTCCAATGAAAATTGAATACTCATTATTAATTCTTTATCTTCCATAATTCTTAAAGTAACAGGGAGCCTCTCCTTTGGAGGGAATTGGAAAGCAACCTTAAGAAAACCCCTATCTGCTTTTATCCCAGGAAAACTCTCATAAAGTATATTGGTTATTTGAATTGAGTTGCTTTTACATCTCTCCTCAAAATAACTAATCAAACATTCAAATCTAGAGTTTGCAGGCATATTCTTGAAGCTCCATCCAATCTGAAGTGGATTCAATGCTTCCCCTATAAAAGCAGATCCAAAAGCTACCAAAGGAGAATCTGTTTTTACAATACCCCCTAAAGCCACCTGGGAGTTATCAGGTCTAACTGCAGAAACTCTGAATGTATTTTCAGTCCAATCCATTATCAATTGGAGATCTTCTGTGCTATTCTTTGATATAAATAAAGGAGAACTATCGTAAAAGAAGCCACTACTCTTATTGTCTTTAGAAAAGAGATATATCTTACATTCCTTGATAATAATGTTTAATAAATTCTTCAAGTCCCTTCCTATGAAAATAATTTTAATTGGATTTGAACTTGCACCATATTTAATTCTCATGCCTAACCTAAATCCATTAGGATTCAAATTTAAGGGAAATCTGAAGGTATTGAAAAACTTTACTGTACTAATTATAGGGTCTTTATCTTGATCTAGGTTCTCTCCTGAGAATCCCTCTTGTCTTTGAATCCCCTCAAACTTTTCTAATTGGCTCTCATAGTTTGTATCATTTCTTGATCCTTCAAAAAGAGATCCATAACCTAAGTTTGTAATGAATAGATTTTATGATCTCCAGATAACAAAGAAAGGAGGTTTGAAGTTGTTCAACCTCACCTCATATTTTCGTTAAACTTACTTTGATCAAAAACTTCTGTCTCAAGGTCAATTTTTGACATGTAAATTCCACTCTTGGAATCCATCCTTAAATCTTGGAATATTTTAAAGGGAAATCCGGCATAGTTATTTTCATGATTGAAATAAAAACTAGTAAATATTAATGAAAAAGTGAAGAAAGAAATTAATGAAAAATAGAACTTATACATGGTCTTTCTAAAAAAGATAATACTAATTTTTTGGATGATTATTTCTATCACAGGACAAAACGTTAAGTTACCAAATTTGCACACGATAATTGCAAAATGTGATCTCTGTTAGAGTTTTGTTAAAATAATTGAGAGAACTCCAGCAAAACAATAGGAAATAATAGATTTGGTTCCCTTTTATCTAGTAATTTTAAATTAAGTTTTAAGTAAAAAAAAACTTCAGTAGAATCAAACCTTAATGCATTTAAAACCATGATAAAAAGCTATCCATCCATGATCCAGAGCTTGTAGACTTTGTAGTAGTTGTAGTGAAAGGAGTTGTTGTAGTAGTTACAGGGTTTGTAACATTTTGAATAACCTTAGAAATTTCATCGGAGGGAAAACTAATAGAAGGTGAAAGGCCTTTGTATACTCTCCAATAAACTAGAGGTTGGTATGTTGGACTATCTTGTACTGTTGCTCCATTCAGTTCTTTACTGGGAACATTAATACTTAGTGCGTAAACTCCCTTATAAGTAACATAGAGTTTTGGTTGTTCTTCACTTTCTTCTATTCCAGAATCCAAAATAAGCTTTGACAATATTGCATATCTGGCAATTAATTCCGAACTTTTGATGGAAGACCAAGAAGATGGTGCAGTGCAAGTAGACTTAATGATAGTACAAGTCTTAGTACTTTCAGTTCTATCCAAAGTATTAAAAAATTTGGGACTTAATAGAAAGATATCACCAGAAACCCATTCTCCAGGATTTGGAGTTTTTATATAACTCATTGAAGCAGTTTGAGATGAAGATGGTATTGAGATAGAAATACCTGTTTGACTGAAGTTAATAGAAGCGAAGAGGGTACCACTGGAAGTTAAGGAGAAGGAGATAGGGTAATTACTGCTTATTGGAGAGATAAAACCATATCTTAAAAATGATACATCAGGTTTCCACTCAACTGGAGAAATTATAGATACTGATGCTGATTTACACGAGCTATCATAATTAATGAGATTACATGAAGATAGCTTTGGGGCTTCGAACTCACTTGAATACCTCCATGTAGTTGTAAGCTCTGCTCCAGAGTTATTTTCAAGGACTGCATTTGCAGGTGTGTTAAGATTTGCAAACCTTGGTACTGAGGCTAAAACAGTCATACTGGAGACTAGAATCAAGTATATGAATGCTTTAGTCCAAGCTAGTGTGAGATTTAGTGTTGATGAACTCTTCATTTCTGCATTATACGTCATCTTATCAAAGTGGTCTTCATTATCTGAAGTTAGCTCTAAACAACAAGATTTAAGCTTGACTTTAGCAAGTGTTAGGTAGTCAACATCTGATAAAGTAACAGTAAGAGATGATGAGGATAATAAAGACTTGCTAATGGAAAAAGAAATAGATGCTGTTGCACTTTGTATACTCGGAACAATAACGTATTTTTCTGCTTCAACTATGAGCTTTGGAGGTGCAGTGGTAGTAGTAGTAGTAGTGGTAGTTGTTGTTGTGGTAGTAGTAGTAGTAGAAGGAAGCGAAAGAGAGTTATCAACGTTAGTAATTCCCTGTGATATTGGCGTAGAAACAACTTGAGGGGAAGGACTGTACCCAGAATGAATAGCCCCGTATCTGGCATATTCTGGTACGCAATAAATCTCATTAAAGGAAGAATTTGGAGACATTGGAAGACTTCCTAAAGAGATGTTTTTGGAGCCAAAAGGACTAACATGAATTCTATCTCCGCTCAGACCAATAATTACAGCGCATCGATTATATCCTGATATTGATGGAGTTGTAAACCTCGCTGAGCTGCCAGAAAATACTAACTCAGAAACTCCTCCCTTGCAACTAAAAGTAGCTACAGTCCCTTTGCTTTTCATGTTTAATTTAAATGTTACATCTTTGTCATTGTTAGGAATCATAGTCATTGCCATTCCATTTCCAATACGACCTCCATTTCCAATTACATCAACATAAGTTCCACCCCTTCCATCGCATTGACCATCTTTGCTAAGATAACACCATTCAGGAGGTCCGCTGTTTCCTCCCATACTTAAGATCAGTAAGAAAATATAGAAAAATTTAGATTATAATCACTTTCAGGTAGTGAATGGAATGAAAATAAAGGTACAAATGAAGTCTAATTATGACAATAACGTGTACATGGGAAATAACTATTCACACAGTTTCGGCGGGAACTTGGGCAAGGAAAATTTATTTATTAGTTTCTAGAATAAAAAAAGATTGAATTTAACTACTGACATAATTTGAAAGTTGGTTTCAGCATAAATAATAGTTCGTCAAAGGTTGATGAACGCTGAAGTCTATGTTTGAGCATGCATGAAATAGTCTGTACATAATGCTCAATATTCTTAGAGTGCTTCGAGTAGTACTTGGTAGACATAAATAAGTGGGTTTTCTTCAAAATGGATTTATATTCATTAATAACCTTGGAAACGGGTTTTGTAATTTCAAACATAACTCTTTCAAATGTATTTTTATTATTTTTGGTAAGATTTTTGAATCTATGAATTAAAGTATTAATTTCATTCATTAGTTTAGTAATTCGCCCAAGAATCTGTTCTTGGCTTGAATAAACCCTGTATTTGATATTGTAAAAGGAAATTGTTTTCTTCAATATTGACATATTCGCTTGAAGGTAAAAGAATAAATCAGAAGTTTTACTTTTTTTGTTATTAGTTTCCTTTCTCGAGTCTTCATTTAGTGAATTGCTATCCAAAAGATTGCTATTCTTTTCATAAAAGAGCAATTCTTTGGCCTTAATAATTATCTTCAAAATTTCATTAATTTTATTTCTTGTGTTGATACATTCTTCTAAATTATCCAAGATTGAAACAGATGAAATTGAATTATACTCTAGTTCAAGAATGTCGTAAATATTTGTTAGTTCAATCAAACACATACTAACTATAGGCGATATTAGCTCATCCACGGTATCTAGAGAATATTCTGACATATCGCTCCCAATAACATTTGTATTACCTGTTTTTAATTTTGCTTCGGGATTTACTTCATTCTCTACCTCTTGATTATCTATTTCCAAGAGAATACTCGTGGCTTTCAAATTCGAGCTTTCAGATCCGGAACTCTCACTTTCTTCATCTTTTATAGGCCCTTCCGAGAATCTTAATAAACTAGTCTCTTGAAAATGTGCCAGTCTATTCTGAATTTCAAAATCGGAAGTGAAAATCACCAAAAAAAAGGTAAGTACCAAAATTTTTGATACAAATAAAGAAATGCAACTAGTTTTCCGTATGTTTGTCATCAATCACCATTCAGAATTATTTCGTTTCAAATCATTGCAAATTTCTATTTTAGTTATTAAATGATTTGTTATTTATTATGTTTGGTTATTTCTTAGTTTGGCGCCTTATTGCGGTTACTTGGGCATTAATAACTAAAATAATTATCGATTTCTTTTGATTTCCAAAGTGAAATTATTTTTTACATATTTCCTTTATATTATTTAATTTTATTTAATTAAATTATATGAAATCTATTGTGACATTCTTATTTACAGAGAAATAAATTTTTACTAAACTAAGTTTTATCCTTCAGTATTAATTTTGAAATTCATGGAGTTGTTTTGGAACACATTTATAGTATCCAAACTATTTTCTTTATTTCACCGTTTTTTTAATCAGTATTTATTCAGCAATTTATTTCCTTTATGACAAGAAAAAAAACAGGTTTTTTAGGCGGGAAACTTGAACCGAAATATAACTCGTATTCTAGACAAACCACTTTGGAATATTTTTCAGATTGGTAGAGAAAACAAAACTGAGATAAATGAAGATTAACATTCACACAGTGCCTAGCTAATTAGCCTAACCTCTTAGTGTTTTAGAAACGCGATTAACTTCGGACAAGGCAAAGCTTATTTTCTCTTGAGCTGCTTCTGATGTTCTAAGTAAATCCTTGCATATGAAAGATTTTGGCTCCTTGTCACAAGGGCATCCGGGATTTTTTGGGTAGACGCTGCAGCTGCACTCTAGACTGAATATATTTCTTGAGCAAGGACAGCCTTCAGATAAGGCATGTCTGCCAGTACAATTTGGATTTACAAAGTCAACTGGATTTTGCAAATCTCTTCTGCAAAGCTTTAATGCCTCGCATTTTTCACTATTCTCGTCTCTACAGAAGCAATTCTTTCTACTTGGGTATGCATAGCATAAAGTGTGGCTAGAGCATTTTAATGGATTTGCGATACATTTCAAGGACAATCCATTCTCATTAGCTCGATCAATACACTCTCGCGAGAATTCTTGTTTTGATTTATCTTTTTTCCCTTCAAAGCTGCTATTATCAATGGTAGAGTCTTGATTAGAACTGCCTGTGGTGTTTGTAACTGCATTATAGTAATGAATTTGAGTTTTTGTTGCTTCAACACTATAACCTCTTACTTTCTCGCAATTTCCGTTTCTACGTACCATTCCGAATTTCCAGGCATCAGTTGGTGTTTCCAAGAATTCTCCGGAGACACACTGACACTGATTAATTGTAAATTGAATTGAGTTATCATCATCATATAAAGTAATCTTTTCTGATTCTTCAGGAGTTACCTGGGGAATACAACCTTCTGAGCATAATCCTGGGCTACATTTTTTGGAAATGGACGAAATACAATTTCTACTGGAAGAAAGCTTTGCAATCAATGGTGTTGCGAGTTTACTTGGGTTCTGAGATATTCCTACACATAGATTTTCACTGCAACATGTTGATCCTGAAGAACATTTTCCGCAGGGATGAGCCTGTGATTCAGGTACATTATTTTCCTTGGCTTCCGAAATTCTTATATAAGGATACTTATTTAGATTAACTGCAGAGTCAAATTGACAAACTACAACAAATCCAGCGTTTGGACATCCTTTAACGACCGAACAACCTACAGAAGAGGCTGTTGCTTGAGACACCGTAATGAAATCCATGACTCTTGGAGTAATTGGAATTGTTCCATTATTTCTTTCATATACTTCTTCAGCTGAAAACCAGGAATCGACAATCTTCAAAGGAGAATTTCGTTCGTCGTATTCTTCACCTATCTCAGAAGAATAAACAACCTCACTCTCTCCACCTCTGTATGGGAACTCGTGAGGACTATTATTGTTCTTTCCTGCCAAACAAACTGTAGCCCAGTTTTGAGCATATCCCTGTAGAGAATAATCCCATTTTAACATATTCATATTAACTGAATTCTCACCTAATTTGCTTCGTTTCTTATTCAAAGCATAAAGAATAGGCCTTGAATCTAGTATTGTTAATTTTCCCTTGAGTTCAGTTTGTAAAGCTGATGAAAGAGCTTGAGAAACTGTATTACCATTTCTTCCATTAGAAATAAGCTCCAAATCTAATAAGTTGTTATGTGTTACAAGAACACTTGGAGAATCCAATCTAGTTGTATTTACACTTATACAACTTCCTCTAATCAAGGCTTTTCCATCCTGTAGTAATCCTGATTGAGGAGAACTTCCACTCTTCTTTTTACTGCATGTACATTGGTTAAAAATGTAATGATCATAGAAAGGATCACTTTCTTCCAATGGTTTTAGGCATTGTCCTTTACAGTTCAGATCTTTGCAGCTCTTGTAAAAAGAGGAACTACATGACTTTCCATCTTCATTACTGAGGGAAATATCATTACATACTGAGAAATCTTGTCCAATACTATTTCCGCCTACACAAAGGTTATTTTCACAACAACTTGCTTTCGATCCACAACAACTGCATGGAGCTTTTGGAATATTTAATCCATCTTCTATTGGCTTAAAGGGATATTCTGTTTTGTCGAGATGATTGAACTGACAAACTACAAAGTATCTTCCTTCTGGACAATTTGAAAATATTGAACAACCAACAGAAGTGGCATGAGCACTAAATAGTTGTTTTGCTGAATCGGGGAGGGATTTTCCATGCTTATTTAAAGATTCAAGAAAATTTTCACCTTGAATATTACCATTTGTTGAGATTAGTGGTTTAGCCCAGCTAGCTACTATGGATGCTACATTATTTGGTAGTAGTGTCTCATTAGCTGGAGATAAGTAAGTTAGAGGAGGAACTCCATTGATTTCAAAGAACCTATTTAGGGATGCAATTTGGCATTGTTTTGCTGAAGACTTAGCAATTCCTTCTAATGTGAAGTCGTAAGCCAATTTGTTCATGTTTGTTGCAAATTTACCCACAATACTTCTGAAACTATTGATTGCAAGCAAAAACTCTTGTCTAAATTTGTCAGTTAGATCTTTTTGAGTGAAAGAATCATCCTCTGGTAAATCCATAAAGACGTCAGACAATAATGTAATGTTGTCGTTATCCACAGAGAATCCCATTCTTTCAATATTAGCAGTTATATTACCTTCAATAGAATCCATTACTGTCTCACTATATTCTTCTTCAAAGCCTGGAAGCTTGAGACACAAACCATGAGAGTTTACCAAACCAAACAAGTAACCATAAGTTGCTATGGGATATGGAGTAGAAACTCCATCTATCATTAACATACGGTTAAATCCATCAGTGGTAGTATTTCTGTTGTAAATTTCCTCAATAAGAGTTTTGTTAACTTCTAAAGCCTCGGGATTTGCAAAGGCAAGTTTGCTCATATTTTCTGGACTTACACAGAAACATTGGTGAGCTAAATATGAACTACTTGGATTCATGCAGTTAACCTGACAATTTAGTTGGTTACAAGGTCTCACAAAGGCAGATCTGCAACCTCCATTCTGACGGTTTTCCAGAATTGGGGGAACAAAAGTAATACTAGATTGTGATATATCAATACCAACACAGAGATTGTTTTCACAGCATGTAGAACCTCTTCTACAACGACCACAAGGTCTTCTTTGTTGCAGGAGCAGGAATGGATCAGCTTCAATATGGAGATAAGGTAAGTCATATTCTAGATATTTGATATCCAAAAGCTTTCTTCTTGAAATTGATTCTTTAACGTGCATTGGGTCTTTGAAGTTTGGATAGTTGTATTGGCAAACAAGAACTGTCTTAATACCATTTAGTTTACAGTTAGTTGCTATAGAACAACCAACACCTGTTGCTTCTGCTCTTAGAATCATTCTATAGTTATAGAAGTCTTTTCCATAGTTATTTGTAACATTGTAGAAATCAAAGGTTTCACCTTCAGAATACCAACTTTGTACTGCATCTTCTATAATCTGGATTGGATCAGCATTTCCTAATTGCATATTAGCCATTTCCTGATCATCAATATCAACTGGAATGGAGGATGTCTCATTTAACAGATACAATGTCTCACCAGATCCTCCTCTGTATGGCCATTTGACAAATGGTGGGAAGGTTCCATTGATACCCAAGAATTCTGAGAATTGATCTTCAGACTCACAAATTTGTTTGGCTCTGACTCTAGAATAACCTTCGAGAGTGAAATCATACATTAACATTGCCATATCAGCAGCAGGTTGAGATGATCTGACAGTATTCAAATTATTCAAAACTGCTGATCTGATGCTATCTGAAGAAATAATTTTGGCTCCAATATTAATCTCTTCAGGCTCTTGTTCTTCATGATTTCCACCTACATCTGGAATTTCAATAACTTTTGGAGCATCTCCATTGACGTTTCTGCAGACTCCGTGAAGATAGACTTTCTTATTTTTCCAGCCCTCAGTATAAGATAACTGAGGGTCGAGGGGAAGTTGATCAAAAAGAAGCATGTCTTCAATAAGTTGTTTGGAAGTACATAAACATTGGTTTATAAGAATTCCTTCAGGAACCTGATGCTTATCTACACATGCATCAGGACAGTTCGAGCTTGAACAGGTTTGGTAATACTTATCCAAGCAATAGGAAAGATCATCATTATTTTCGTTAATTGGATCTGAAAAAGTACATTTTGGACAGGATGATCCAATGTCTCTTCCAACACACAGATTTTGATAACAACATTTGGCTCCAAAACCACATCTTCCGCATGGCTGACGTTGAGGTTCAGTGAGATTGAAAGCCTTGTGAATATGTGCATAAGGGGGGACTTCTGGGTCAGGCTTATCACTAAATTGGCAAACAACAACAGTTCCAACATTATCATGACAGTTTGTTTGGAAAGAACATCCAACAACAGTGGTCTTGGCTAAAACAAGCTGTAAGTATGGTTCTGCATACTGGTAAGAATTTCCAATATCCCATTTAAAAATGTTTGAAAAATCTGTTTGTCTTGGCAAGAAAGAACTTGTATTGTTCCACTGTTGAACAAGATCACAGACCTTATCCATTACTGTCCTAGGATCTGCACTATGGAGTTGGGGAGAAGTGGCTATTAGTTCTCCCTCAGCTCCTTTGTATGGCCATACATTAGGGCTTTGGAGAACTTCTCCAGTAGAACATATCCTTTGAGCTGAGTTGGTTGCATATCCTTCAATTGTGTAATCCCAAGCTAACATGTTCATATTTGCAGCTTTCTCTCCTTCTACAGATCTGATTTGATTCATACAATTCAAAATAGCAGCTCTGATATCCGGGATATTTTTTGCAATATTCTCAGGTGACTTGCCAATTTTGGAGTAGTAAGTGTTATCACTTTCTTTGAAGGTTTCACCATTGTTAAGATGTAAGTTCCAGGTTTCAGACATATCATTTTTGTTTGTGTTTTCACCATTCAATAGCTCAAGTGTTACGTTTCTATTAATCTTCTCAAAATCATTATCTATACTGACATAGTTTTCTAGATCTTCTGTGTGGGATTCAGTATTACCTATTTGATTACTAGCTGGGTCGCTTAAAATGCTCAAATCCTGCGAGGCAGAAAGTCCAAAGTAAAAGATTGTCAAGAGAAAAACCTTTTTGAAAAGTTCCATATTCAAAGTCTTCTTGTGAGCCTTAAGTATTTTAAGATTCTTGCAATCTTTTAATTCAAATAAAAATCCTCTGAATCAGAATAATGAAAAGAAATTAGTACAGTTCTGCTAGTGCAGAAAAAAATTGTCTCTGTTGTTTTAATAAACAGTATAGATCAGCCCATAGTGCCCCAAATTAAATCCAATATTTTGCAATTAATAGCTCGAAGTACCCAAATTTTGGCGCTCATTCGTTACGAGTCAAAGATTTAGAGGAAAGAAGTAAATTGCTCGAAATAAAAAAGTTTAAAAGAAAAATTTTAAGAGGAATAATTAATTAGGAAAATAAGTTATACACAAACAGAGAAGCTATCCGTTAATCATCCTTGATTTCACATTCTTCCCCCCTCTTGATCTACTACATTAGAATTAGATGAAAATAACCTTTTGCGGTAAAAATAGAGTAAAAATCATCTTAGAGTTGAATTCTCTAGATAACATATCTATCTGCTCGTTAAATAGATTGACCATTTCCTTTACTTGGTTATGGATCTCCTCAACTGTTGCGTTCCAGAATAATATCTTTTTATTATTGTGAACAATTTCGCGTAGGAAAGTCTTTGAGATTTCATTATATTTTGAAACCAATTCAGAAGTCTCAGTTGCTGAGTATGATCCTGATCTTGACATATTATTAACTTTTGTTCTGATAGACTCTACTTCATTGAACTGCTGTTCAAGAAGCGAACAAATTGCAGAACACTTCTTTACTTCCGGACGAAGAGTGTTATTAATATATTCTCTGGATTGAACTAGAACTTTTTCAAAGTTGGCCAGAAGGGACTTCTTCTTTGCTCTAAATAAACCTTTTTTTTGTCCTTTAATCTCGATGTATTTTTCAACTTGGTTGCACCAGTTTGTAAGTTGACCCATTGAAACTTCTAGTTGCAACCCAAGAATTGGTGGAATTTGAGAAAGTTTGACAATATCTAAGTGAATAGGAAGGAGACTCTTGGAGATTTCATCTAATGATATTGATTTATCTTCAGGCTTCTTACTTGCAGATTTTTCCGCTTTAGGCACATTAGACTTTGGGATTTCCTTTGCTAAGGAAGAGCCTGTGGCATTCAGATATTGAGCAAGTCTCTCAGCAGCAACTCCATGACCAATTTCCTCAATAAAATTCTTTTCTTTAGGGTCAAATGGGTCAATGGAGACCCTCGGGAAGTCTGCTCTCTGGTTCTTAGTATTTGAGTCCTTTCCATCCTTATTTTTGGAAGGGAGATAAGACTCTACAAAAGTTGGAGCACTTGTCACATTTCCAGCCTTACTTTTGGCATTCTCTATAATTTTTCTTACATTCGTCTTCTTTTTGTGAGCTATTTCTAAGTGACGACTATATATTTCTCTTCCAGTATACGCAGATCCACATTCCTAAGAACGAAAATCAATATGTAAATGATAAATAACAGCTAAATCACAGTAAACTAACCTCGCAAACAAAAATTTGAGTAACATCCATCTTTGGAAAAATTTACTCTTTTTTTTGGCAATTAAATTTATTATTCTGATCAGTATATCTTGATAATTGTCAACTTCTTACACTGCATGTGAAATTGGCGCCTAAAAAGTGTAGACTTAGATATACAAGTGTAAAGAGAAAAAAAAAGTTAAATAACTAAAAAAACAGATCTTTAGGAGAGTAAATCTATACAAAAAATAAAAATAGATAAGTATAAATTGATATATATATGTTTTAATTAATTGAGTCAAAAAATGCTATACTGCCTTGATTTCAATGAATGACTGTGTATCGGGAATCTTTTCCATGCTTGATTTGTCCTTACTGATGTGCACAATCTTTTGACTTTCTCTTGTAATGAAGTAGAAAAGTAAAATACTGATCATCCAAGGGAAAATTGTCATGCAAAGAATGGCATTACCCAGTGCAATATAATTTGAAGTAGAACCTGATAGTTGTTTGCTTGAGTTGTATCCAAAAATAGAAACTGCAAGATCTCCAACAAATCTAGTTCCGAAAAATGCTGCTCCAATTCCTTCGAATGTGGATGATAGAGCAAAAACTGTTGCTCTATGTTGAGGTAGAATAACTTCGCAGAGGATGGGTCTACAAGCGCCAATTCCAGGCCATCCTGCAAATAATCCAATAATGAACGAAATAATAGAATAAACCATTAATTTAGATTGTTCGGAATCGAAATAAGAAACTGCAGTAGGGACTCTTGCAATTAGAAAGTATAGGAATATGGATCTGAAAACTAGGGAAAGCTGAGCCATCAATATCCTTCCTTTGGAAGGAGAGAAGTTGTAAAATATATCACTAACAAAACCAACTATAGGCGATACAAACATTGCAGCAACCCAACTAATTGAAACAATGAATGAAGCGCTAAATTGAGAAAGTCCAGTTGATTGGAGCCACATTGGAATAAAGTTCAAAGCGCTTCTGGGTATTGCATTGACCATTCCCAGGATAAATAACGAAATTACAGTTTTTGACTTGAAAACGTAGCCTAAATTTTTGATAGATGAAATTCCATTAAATTTTAAAAATAAATGTTTTTGGCTTTGCTGATAGTCTTTGTTACTACTGGAAATAAATATTTTTAATAATGTAAAAAGAACTATTCCAGATAAACTTGAAAGAAGAAATGGAAACATCCAGAATCCAAATTGCTTTGAAGTTTCAATTTGATGTTTATTGCTTACAAGTCCTGTAAATAGTAGAGCACACTGTCTTCCAATTGTCTGGAAAAACATAAGTTGTCCAAAGTATTTTCCTCTTCCACCATCTAAAATCTTATCTGAGGCTATCTTTTGCGATAATGGACCAAGTACTGCGGAAAATAATCCCCAAAAACACATAGAAAAGAAAAATTGGTTTATTGTATGTGAAAAACATATTAGAAGTGAAGAAATTGTTAGTGAAATGATTGAGAATCTCATAATATTAATTGGGTCCGAGTTATCTATTATCATTCCCCAAAATGGTGAAGCAATGGTAAACATAAGCTTTTGTAAGAAAGCTGCTGTACCAATAGCAACTGGATCCATTGACAAAAGGCTTTCAAAAAGTGCGTAGTTTGCAGGGAATAACTGCTCCATATATCCTTGGATACACCCATAAAATAGAATATAATGACCAATTGTTAGGTTTTGTGTCTTCCAAATTAGAAACGGTTTTTGCTTTATTTGCATGCCATTTCTGATTAAAATGTCATTCTCAGAACCCGAGGAATCTTCTGAAGCATCCTTGATCTCAATGTAAATCTTTTCCACATTTCTCGATGTGGGTTGATTCGAATCGTTTAAAGGGCTATTCATATTATTACTTTGAGAACATCCATAGCTTTGGCAAAATTTAGAGAAAAGGTTTTAGAGGATTGCCAGGTTTAAAAGTCACTTAATTACGATTAATCCAGGGATATTCATATAATTTTGAGTTGATTTCATACAAAACTGGGAAAGATATTATCAGAACTTTCAACCTCCAATTTACTTCTGGTATAAAGTGACCCGTGCATATTAGAATCCGGCGGGAACTTTTTCTGAAAAAGTTCACAGTAAAGGAAAGCTACGGAGAATTTAGGCAAATTTAAGGCAAAAAAAAAAAAAAAAAAAATCAAAAACACTCAACAAAAGATCAAAACTAAATATGAAGAAGAATGTATCTGATAATGTGGGTAGAACTTCTATTGGATAAAGAAAGACAACCTAGGATACATTGCTGAGAATCTTGCCAGTGAAAAAAGGTGCAAAAAATAGGAAGAAAAATTGATTTAGAGTCAAAAATAACTATTTCTACCGGCTGATTTGTACGTAATGTTTTTGTATAATATTCAAAAAATGCTAGATGAATAAAAAGATTAATAGATGCAAGTCTCGACGTTGGCGCCATCTATTAATTTATATTACTGGATCTAATGAGGAGTAGAATTTTTTTTCCCAGTGCAACAAAGGCAGATAAGTAGGAGATTGAAAGTGAGAGAGTGAGAGCTAATAATAATTCCTTGTTTTTCAAGGTAGGATAAAATATTGGACACTTACTTGATCATAAATAAGGGTTCATAAGAGGAGAAGTGAATAATTGAAGGATATATATATATATTCAAAGAAGAGTTGTCTTTAATAAATTATATATTTGAGGCTTTTAGAAATAAAAGATGAGAAATATTTTGATTTTAGTGGTTGAGTTAGCATTGATAGGAGGATGTCTTGGGGCAGGATATTTATCTAGAAGTGGAAACATTGCAAGAAGTATGGTTAAAAAGCAGATCATGGATTCTGCAAGAACTCCACAGATTATTAGTGGTATTAAGGTTAGCGATAGAATGATGAAAGATCCAGAGATTGCAGCTCAGATTAAGCTCGCTGAAGAGCAGAAGAAGATGTTTGATTCTAAGCTAACATCAAGCCCTCCTTCATTACCCAGACTAGACCGTGCCAACTTTAACAATCTTTTGTTCGCTCCATCTGACTTGAATTTAGCTGGAGTTGAGGAAGCATGGGATGAGAAGGTACATCAGGTAGTTGTTCAAACCGATGGAGAAGTTTCAGCAAAAGTTAAGGGAAGACTTAGATTACAATTTTTGAAGAAGAGAGGCTTTTCAGCAAGAGAAGGCTCTTTAGAGGAGATTCATGCATTGAGAATCAGCCCAAACTACCATCCTGAGAAGTATATGTTGAATTATCCAGGTGGTAAGCTTTCCATTCCAACTCATGATGAGAAGGGAAGGCCATTACCAGATGATCATATTAAGGCTTTGATGGCAAGAGCCACTCAATTTGATGCTCAAACAATGCTCGGTCCTTATCCATCCACATTCTCTGAGTTGGAGAGTGTAAGACTATCAGCAGGAGTTCCAGGGATTCCTCCAGCTTTAGGTTCTCAAGCTTCAAGATTCGGTGCTCCATCAATGATGGGACCATCCGGAATTAGGGGATATGCTGGCGCTGGTGGAAAAGTTTCATTAAACGTTTACGGGCCAATGGGACCAATGGGGCCGCAGACAGGACCAATGGGTGGTCCAATGGGTTCAATGGGACCAATGGGTTCAATGGGACCAATGGGAGGCCCCATAGGAGGACCAATAGGTAGTTCAATGGGTCCAATGGGTCCAATGGGAGGTCCATTAGGTTCAATGGGTGGCCAAATGGGTCCAATGGGACCAATGGGTCCAATGGGAGGTCCAATTGGAGGCCCATTCGGTTCAATGGGTGGACAAATGGGGCCAATGGGAGGATATATTCATGATAAAATGGTTTCTGGCGTAGGCCCAATTGGAACCATGAAGGCTGGATTGTACAT